>NC_073625.1:202416239-202728739 GCF_029407905.1 Bubalus kerabau
TTCCTGACATATCTACTTGGGATAGAGTCCTAAGCCAGAGCTATCAACGCGTGGAGCTAATCACACCTAAGAACGAGCTTTGTTTGCCTTGTACTACACTTTCTTTAAAAACGTGAATTAGTTGCCAAGGTTTATAAGCAGGAAAATTTTAAATGGAAATCAATATTTCTGGCTTCTTTTGGGGAAAAAAATGGGCAAATGAGGGCACATATTCCTATATGGTGACATATTGGCTAGGACTGTGGCTGCCCTTCTAGGCAGGACACGAGTAACCAGGTCATGATGACTAGGACACTGTCTCTCTGAAGTTGAGGCTGTGCATCAGTTAACGTCTATGTGACGGTGCTTGTTTCCTTGCGTTTTAAAAACTTGGCCTGCGTCCACAGGCAACTTTGCAAATAACTGACATTGAGAGCTTCACCTGAAACATTGAAACACCTGCCTTTACGTTAGCCTAAGGGGCAAGATGCGGAGCTCAGGGGTTGAACAGCAGGAAGAAAAGAAGACGGGAGGAACAAAAGAATGTGGGAGACAGTGACAGAACAGTGCCCCCAACAGAGGGACTCAGGCACAAACTCGTGACGGCAGCAGGCATTTATCTGAGCAGGTGCGAGGGGAGGACAACGATCCCAGTAGGCGTGTGACCACCGCACTCTCTGCCGGCTCTCTTAGCCCCACCAAAGATGAAGTGGCCCCCAGACCCCAGGTCTAATGTAAGAACCATATGCTGTTGTGCTCCTCCGAGCCCTGCTTCTAGATCTTGATAGAATTCTTGACAACTTGAATGGCGATTGGTGCTTCTCCAAAGACTTGAAAGATTGAGAGGAAAATAGATAGTCCATACATCTTCCCCCACTCATCCTGGTTTTCAATAAGAAATGTGAAGATGGAAGGTGAAATACAAGTGGAGACAAAATGAGGTTGTAAATCAAACACATTCCTGCTTTCATTGCTGAGAAAAGCCTGTTGAGTGCTTAAGAGAGCAGGAGAAAGGGGAGGATGTGTGGAGGGAGGGAGGGTGGGAGCGAGAGAGAAGCCGCATATCGAGGCGAAGGGAAAGTTGCATTGTTGCAGTTAATCTCTTGAAGTTGGTGGGTGTAGAGCCCCAGAGGTCAGAGCTAATGCAATATGCATTAGTCCATCACAGGGGGAAATCTCTAGTCCATGCAACAAGGAATTAATAAATCTAGTAATTGTGTCATGTCTGCAATATAGGCGAGGGAAAAAATCGTGTAAAGCATCTGATAAATGCGCATGCCCGGACAGCACGCGTCCCTGACCCTTCCCCGGGGACTGGCCTACAAGGCTGCCCAGGCGTTGCTTCTCTTCTGCTGTGCCCTCTGCAGCAGGAACTGGCATGCCACAGAGTGGTGCTGTATAGAGCGTGGCATTGGCATCCAATTAACCAGCATACAAAATCGATTCTCTATGCTTTATTTCTTATCAAACCCCTCCCCAGAACACTAGTTCTCTAAGGCAATTAGAAATAATCACAAGCTTGCCAAAATGTTCTTTTTGATTTTCTAAATATTAAAATTAAAATGCGGTTCAGTTTTAGCTTTTAAGAGACTCTGGGTTTTTTTCTTAATAAAATGAACAGCTAAGCAGTTGTCTGCAGCATCAGGATACTATATATGTACCCGGAGTGACATATGCAACATGCCTTCTAAAACATTTTTGAATTTCTCTTTTGAATTTTCTGCAGCATATTGAAGAGTATGAAAATAAAAATCATTGTATCACATTATCATCATTGATTTTTACCTCTTCATTGTGCTAAATTCTACCCAGAGGTATGGACATGGAGAAGTATCAGAAGTCTGGATGTCAAGGGAGTCTAGAAAGGAAGTGTCTTGAGGACAGAATCATATTTACCACAGTGGCATCAACTTATTTGCTAGAAGATCTGTGTGCCATTTATGATGACAAGTTGTATAGGCTTCAGTAAACCAATCCTTGGAAGAAAGCTATGGCCAACCTATACAACATATTAAAAAGGAGAGACATTACTTTGCCAACAAAGGTCTGTCTAGTCAAGGCTACGGTTTTTCCAGTGGTCATGCATGGATGTGAGAGTTGGACTATAAAGAAACTGAGTGCCAAAGAATTGATACTTTTGCATTGTGGTTTTAGAGAAGACTCTTGAGAGTCTCTGGGACTGCAAGGAGGTCCAACCAGCAGTTGGAGATCCAACTAAAGGAAATCAGACCTGAATGTTCATTGGAAGGATGGATGCTGAAGCTGAAACTCCAATACTTTGGCCACCTGTTGCAAAGAACTGACTCAATAGAAAAGACCTTGATGCTGGGAAAGATTGATGGCGGGAGGAGAAAGATGACGACAGAGGATGAGATGGTTGGATGGCATCACTGACTCAATGGACGTGAGTTTGAGTAAACTCCAGGAGTTGGTGATGGACAGGGAATCCTGGTGTGCTGTAGTCCGTGGGGTCACAAAGAGTTGGACACGACTGAGCAACTGAATTGAACTGCAACCAATGAACAACAGAAGGCTATGTCCCCATGTGTACCCAAGGTGATTAATCTCTTGGAAGCTGAGGACACAATAAGTTGAAGGTGTCACATATCACAGTCAATGCCAGTGATTATTGAGTATTGTCTTCTTGGATGGACCCTTTGGTGGGACTGACTCATGCTAGTCAGAAAACCAACATTACACATTAGCATAAATATGTCTTCTGTCATTAGCAATTTTTGGAAGCAAAATCCACACCCACAGTCTTCTTAACATTAAAGCTTGATTTCATCTTTTTCTTTCTAAACTATGAATCCAAGGGGGTAAAAGATCTTTATCTTATATGCCAATTTGGATACATGTATTTGTTGTACCTCGTAGGGCACTGGATTGAGGCTGTTTACAGGTGCAAGCCTAAGACTGACGAGTTGTGATCAGTGTGAGCAAGGAAAAGGAGGGTTGCAACACTTCCCTGGGCGTCTGCCAGGCCTGTCCTGAGCTGCTCGCTCTTCACTTCTAGGGCCGCCGCTGCTGCTGCTGCCGCGCAGCTGTCTCCTTCCCAAACTCCCTGTGGTCTGCACTCTCTCCTTTCCACGCCAGAAAGATGGAGCTTAGAATCTTATTGGTAAGTCTGACTCTCCTAGGTCAGACCCTCCGTTGTCCCTGGATAATTACCATGCCTTATTCAAACTACAGAAATCATTTTGTATAATAGTGTGAAACATAATAATCTAAAAGTTAATCTAAAATGAATGAATGATCTTCTAAGAGTCTGGAAAATAAACTCTAAAGTATAGGCCTAGTGAGAGCTGGGGAAAATGACAAGAAAGTGGAAGAGGCAAGAAAAAAACAAGACGAGTTGGCTGAACTTCATATTTGAAGTGATAGAGGAGCCAAGGAAATATTTGGCTTCAAGAGTGAAGAGAAAATTTCCAATCAGAAAACTATATTAGTCAGGGTTCTCCAGAGAAACAGAGAGAGAGAGAGAGACTGAGACAGAGACAAAGACAGAAATATTATAAGGAATTGGCTCATGAATCATGGACGCTAAGTCCTAAATCCACCATCTGCAGTCTAGAGACCCAGGAAAGTTAGCGGTATCATTCCAGTCTGGACATGAAGGCCTGAGACCCATGCAAACCAATGGTGTATATTCCATTCCAAAACCAGGGAAAGCAAATTCTCCCTCCCTCTGCCTTTCTGTCCTCTTCAGACCCTCACCAGATTGGATGATGGCCACTCACACTGAGAGTACCTTCTTCACTCAGCATGATGCTAAGCTCTTCTGGAGGCACCTTATAGACACATGGTCAACCAAATATCTGGGCACCTTGCAACCTATGTGTCAAGTTGACACATACAATTAACCATCGCACATATTAAAAGCATGTTAATAGGCTAGATGTCAGAGGTTAGATATGACATGAGGTGTTAGAGAGTGATATCACTTATACGTGGAATCTAAAAAAAAAATGACCAAAATGAACTTATCTTAATAGCCAGGACATGGAAGCAACCTAGATGTCCATCAGCAGATGAATGGATAAGAAAGCTGTGGTACATATACACAATGGAGTACTACTCAGCCATTAAAAAGAACACATTTGAATCAGTTCTAATGAGGTGGATGAAACTGGAGCCTATTATACAGAGTGAAGTCAGCCAGAAAGAAAAACACCAATACAGTATACTAACACATATACATGGAATTTAGAAAGATGGTAACAATAACCCTGTGTACGAGACAGCAAAAGAAACACTGATGTATAGAACAGTCTTATGGACTCTATTGGAGAGGGAAAGGGTGGCAAGATTTGGGAGAACGGCATTGAAACATGTGTAATACCATGTATGAAACAAGTTGCCAGTCCAGGTTCAATACATGATACTGGATGCTTGGGGCTGGTGCACTGGGACGACCCAGAGGGATGGTGTGGGGAGGGAGGAGGGAGGAGGGTTCAGGATGGGGAGCACATGTATACCTGTGGCGGATTCGTTTTAATGTTTGGCAAAACTAATACAGTGTTTCAGGCGTAAAAATAAAATAAAATTGAAAAAAAAAACAAAACAAAAAAAAAAACAGAAATAGACTCACAGACATAGAAAACAAACTCACGATTAGCAAAGGGGAAAGGCTGCTGCTGCTGCCAAATCGCTTCAGTCGTGTCCAACTCTGTGCAACCCCATGGACAGCAGCCCAACAGGCTCCTCTGTCCTCAGTGTTCTGCAGGCAAGAACACTGGAGTGGGTTGCCATTTCCTTCTCCAAAGGGAAAGGGGAGAAGGATAAATATATATACATATCACTACATACAAAATAGATAACCAGCAAGGACCTACTGTATAGCAGAGGTAACTATAGTCATTATCTTGTAATAATCTGTAATGGAAAAGGCTCCTCTGTCCAATGTTGCATTAGGGAAGGAATACTGTAGGGCTGAAAGTGCATAGCATCTAAACTCTCTGTTGCCCAAACCTTTAGGAAATCACACACCTTTTGAAGAGGTAGAAGAAGAAAAGCTAAATAGACTCTTTCTAGAAGCAGAGGCACTTAGGAAAAAATATAGAAGCTGGAGAGGGACAGCCCCTATATATACACACACACACACATGCACGCACAGAAGCACAACTAGAAGAATCCTCTGGAATGAGGTTGGGATGGAGAGAGAGAAAAGATCTGAAGGTCTTGCAAGCAGAGGGGGCTGTGTGTACTGCTGGGCAGCAGCTGAGGAGGCAGGAGCTCTCCAGAGAAGGGCGGTGAGCCTGCACAGCGGGCTCCGGGAGCCCTCCAGAGAGATCCCTGTGTCTGAACATGGAACAAAGCCCCAGAGAGTTACTCAGCAAAAAAGGACCTGAAAATCAAAGGAAAAAAAAAAGTGAAAGGATTTTTGGTCTTCCTAAGTCTGTGAAGGGTGATTCATAGCCTATATTGGGAGTTAGAAGTGATCAGACAGAGCTCAGAAACGATGAAGTGAGCTTCCACAATTTGGAAGTGATTTTTTTTTTTTTTTTTTTGCCTGACTTGGGAGCAGAGAGTGTTTGCCAGAAAAAGAGTAATGCGAAAATTCATGGGGAATAGGAAAAGAAACAGTACTGCTTAGAAGATGGTCCTCTTTCCAAATTACATAGGTTCATGTGGATGCTAAAGAAAAAGGAAGATTGTGTGTGTGTGTGTCTCTGTGTGTGTGTCTCTGTGTGTGTGTCTCTGTGTGTGTGTGTGTGTGCATGTCTCTGTGTGTGTGTGTGTTAGAGAGAGAGAGATTCAGGGACAGGTCAGCACAGGCCACACCGGGGCCTATTTTACAAAGGGCTGCTCTGTGTAGGGACAGATCTTTTTCCTTTTCTATGAATACGACAACTTTGCGGCTGGACAGAAGCGAGAGGCAGTCCCACCGAGGGTGCAGAGGGCCACTGAGGCATAAGCAAGTGTGACAAAATGAGGCAGTTGTGTAAGAGGCTTCTGGAGCTTGGCCCATGTCGTGAAAAGCAGGGCAGGGCAAAATATCTGGACAGGACCATTCGAGTGCTCATCAAATTTTCCTCAGGATCTCCAGAGACACCGAGGGGCTGAAGTTTTAAGTCATGCACAATGAGACAAGATACCAAGGATATTTTTTATTTGCCATAAAAGTGACAGGATACTATCCATTAGACTGATCAAGTTTTGAAACACTCAGGCTCTGCAATCCATTTTTTTGGAATCCAGAAAAGTATTCTGAAACAAGCCTATGACGCAATTTGCAGCAACTGAGCCTCTGCTAGACCACGGCGCACAGCTAACGCCGTGATTCTCGGCAATTGTGAGATTTCATCAGAAAGTTTCCTTTCTATTTCTCAAACCATGATCTAAATAAACACTGCCTCTTGCAATTAATCCGTCTTTCCCACACAAACGTACGAAACTGTGATAGTTCCTCTATAGGGGCAATGATCACAGTCTGGTTTGGATCAGCCTGTTATGTTTAAGGCTGACTCCCCCCAAGAGAGGCTGGAGCTCCTGAAGATCAGTGACCTTGCCCTCTGCACCGTGTGTCTCACAACCCCCCTTGGAGAGACTTGCATGTGATAGTCATCCATTCACTGAAAATACATACAGAATATCTGCTTGGAGCCCAGCGTACAGTCCTCAATAAATGGCTCTGTTAATTGAAAATAAAAGGTCTCTGAATTGTGGTAATGAAGCTATCTGAAAAACTGAGATGTTTTTCCAAAAATATTTTCTAAAGGAAAAGAAATTATAAAGAAAACCTGTCAGGGACTTCCCTGGTGGTCCAATGGTTAATATTACATGCTTCCTCTCCAAGGGGCGTGGGTTTGATCCCTCACTGGGGAACTGCTGCTGCTGCTAATTCGCTTCAGTCGTGTCCAACTCTGTGCAACCCCACAGAGGGCAGCCCACCAGGCTCCCCCTTCCCTGGGATTCTCCAGACAAGAACACTGGAGTGAGTTGCCATTCCTTCTCCGATGCACAAAAGTGAAAAGTGAAAGTGAAGTCACTCGGTCATGTCCGACTCTTCGCGACCCCATGGACTGCAGCCCACCAGGCTTCTCCGTCCATGGGATTTTCCAGGCAAGAGGACTGGAGTGGGGTGCCATTGCCCTCTCTGCACTGGGGAACTGAGACCTTGCAAATTCTGCAGCATCACTTGTAAATATTTCATTTAGGACAGTTGCCTCTATGCTTAAAACAGAGGTGGACCTACAATTTTCAGTTTTTGTACTAACTTTGGTACTCATATAAGGGTTATAAAAGGTTTGTATCTTATGTTGAAACACTGCATTTTTAATGATCTTTAATAGTTTTTACAACTCTGTAACCTGTTCTTTTAAATTTAGTAGTTCACTGAGAAGGTCGCTAGGGTCTAACGTGTGAAGTGTTGGAGACCTTCACTTTCGTCATCACAACAGAATGGAACAGACTGAAAATCAATGACTCTTCTTAGATCCACCAGAGACTGAGGCCTCAGGCCCCTAAACTGGAGCGACAGATAAATACAGAGAATCACTCCTCTTTGGAAACAGAAGCCACAAGGCCCAGGACCTGGTAGGAACACAGAAGCGGTAGTTTACCAGTTGCTGGAGACAGAGCCTGGACCAGCTTAAGAGTTTCTAGAAAGGCTTCTGGAGGCCCAGCATTAGGTAGATCCTCACAGCTGTGAGTTTTACCCTCATGAACCTCACCAGCTTCTCGTAGTGAAGAGGAGAGAACCAGCCCACTTCTACCCTGCTGCTTCTGGCAGAGGAAGGGGAAAAATCACTATTTTTAAATATGCCCCGGGCATTCTGTTCTCCTTAACAAAGGCTTTCCTTCCAGGGAAATGATTTCATCAGAGACCCTAGCTGATAGGAGGCAAGTGAAATGTCCAAAGCCAGTTTCTTCAAGATTTTCATACAGAAGAATGGAAATGTACAACTCCAAGGCCTTCCTGACTCACTGAAGGGGAGAAAAGCTAGCAATTACTTGCAAGGCTCACAGACCAGGACACAGACCACAAAAAGGCTGAGACCTGGTGATGGGATCATGGGATACTTCCCTTCACGCCTACTGCTCCACCAGCAGGACTTCATAATAACAGGGGATTATAGCTGAAAGAATTGCGACACTCAGGTTCTGTTTAAGGAAGAGCCTCCACGAAAAACAAAAGGTCAACACAGGACATAAAAACAAGAACCCCAGCGGAAGTTTTAACCTCTGACACAGGTGCAGCAGACAGTAAATGCAGAATAACTCTTTGCCAGAGAAATATAAAATTCTACAGCAAAGGTTTGTTCATCTCAGTGTTTTTACTCAATACATCACGTCCAGCTTTCAGTAAAAATTACAAGATATGATAGAAGATAAAAAAGACAAACAGTAAAAACCCCACAGTCTCAAGAGACAGAGCAAGAGCCAGAACTAGACTCAGAAATGACAGGAATTTAAAATACCTGTAATTAGTATACTAAGAGCTCTGAAAAAAAATGAAAACGTACACGCACAGATGGGCAATGTAAGAGAGATAT
Source organism: Bubalus kerabau (assembly GCF_029407905.1). Classification (NCBI taxonomy): domain Eukaryota; kingdom Metazoa; phylum Chordata; class Mammalia; order Artiodactyla; family Bovidae; genus Bubalus; species Bubalus kerabau. Next base: position 202,424,717 of record NC_073625.1, read on the forward strand.
GGAAACTCTAAGAAGTTATCAAAACTAAATGTTACAAACAAACAAAACAACAACAAAAAAACCGGTAAGAGAACTGAGAATGCCTCTGATGGCTCATCAGTAGAAATAACTGAGGAAAGGATCAGTGATATATGACATGAAGACATGTGAATAGAAACCTCCCAAGCTTAACACAAAGTGAAAACAGGCCAAAGAAAAGGACCAGGTATCCAAGACAGATACGACAGGTTTTGTTTTTCTTGGGCTTCAAGATCACTTGGAACAACGGACTGGTTCAAAACTGGGGAGGGAGTACCTTCCCCAATTTTGTCCCCAATATTGTCACTCCACTTGTGAAACTTCTATGCAGAGTATATCATGCAAAGTGCTGGGCTGGATGAAGCACAAGCTGGAATCAAGATTGTCAGGAGACATATCAACAACCTCAGATATGCAGATGCCACTCTATTGGCAGAAAATGAAGAGGAGCTAAAGAGCCTCTTGATGAGGGTGAAAGAGGAGAGTAAAAAGCTGGGTTAAAACTCAACATTCAAAAAACTAAGATCATGGCATCTGGTCCCATCACCTCATGGTAAATAGATGGGGAAAAAGTGGAAACAGTGGATGATTTTATTTTCTTGGGCTCCAAGATCACATGCAGATGGTGACTGCATCTGTGAAATTAAAAGACGCTTGCTCCTTGGAATAAAAGCTATGACCAACCTAGACAGCATATTAAAAAGCAGAGACGTCACTTTGCCAACAAAAGTTCATATAGTCAAAGCTATGGCTTTCCAGTAGTCATGGAGCATAAAGAAGGCTGAGCACTAAAGAACTAATGCTTTTGAACTACAGTCCTGGAAGAGACTCTTGAGAGTCCCTTGGACAAGGAGATCCAACCAGTCAATCTTAAAGGAAATCAACTCTAAATATTCATTGGAAAGACAGATGTTGAAGATGAAACTCCAATACTTTGGCCACCTGATGCAAAGAGCTGACTTACTGGAAAAGACCCTGATGCTGGGAAAGATTGAGGGCAAGAGAAGGGGCAGCAGAGGATGCGATGGTTGGATGGCATCACGGACTCAATGGACATGAGTCTGACCAAACTCTGGGAGATACTGAAGGACAGGGAAGCCTGGCAGTGCTGCAGTCCATGGGATGGCAAAGAGTTGGCATGACTGAGTGACTGAACAAAGCAATAAACATATTTTTCTTATTCTTGCTGCTGCTGCTGCTGCTAAGTCGCTTCAGTCGTGTCTGACTCTGTGCGACCCCATAGACAGCAGCCCACCAGGCTCCCCCATCCCTGGGATTCTCCAGGCAAGAACACTGGAGTGGGTTGCCATTTCCTTCTCCAATGCATGAAAGTGAAAAGTGAAAGTGAAGTTGCTCAGTCGTGTCCGACTCTTAGCGACCCCATGGACTGCAGCCCACCAGGCTCCTCCGCCCATGGGATTTTCCAGGCAAGAGTACTGGAGTGGGGTGCCATTGCCTTCTCCGTTTCTTATTCTTAGCTTCTCTAAAAGATAGCTATGATTATAGCTTATAAATAAATGAAATGAAGGACAGCAGTGTTAGAAGGGATGACAGAGAGAAATTGGACCTCATCTGTTAGAAAGTCCCTGCTGTACTTGTGAAGTGGCATAGTGTGTATTCAAGAGTAGGCTTAGATCAATTGTAAATGTATGTAGCACTCTCTAGAGCAACCACTAAAATAATTTACAAAGTATAATTGATATGCTAAGAGAGGAGAGACTATAGAAAAGGTAGAAAACAGTATGAATAGAGCAAAGTAACAAAAGAAAAATGTGATGAGTTTAAAAACAAAAAGGCGGCAAATATGGTAGAAATTAATACAGCTATATCAATGACCACTGTAAACGTGAATGGTCTAAATACACCAAGTGAAAAACAGAAACGGACAGTGGATCAAAAAACACACAACTGCTCAGAAAGAAACTCATTTTCATAATTTACAGAGAGAAGAGAGATTAAAAGTGAAGGGATGAGCGCATCTCTGGCAGCTGGGGTGAGTTTCCTGTAACGCTCAGTGAGCAGCCTGGCTTCATACGCCTTGGGCAGCCCTCTTTGGATGCGCTGGGCCGTGGGCGCGAGTCCAGCCTGCCAGTCTCTGGCCATGACTGCTTGTGTGTCTCATCTCTGGAGGGGTCTGGGGGCAACTCTGGTCCAAGGGATAGGCTGCAGCCGTGGCTCCCTGGGGGCGTGACCCAGCACCTTGAGAGGAGGGGCATCCGGCTGGTGGGGATGAAGACCCTGCAGACACCAGCAGTATCTTCACTGAGCCCTGCCAGGACCCACAGAGGAAGCCCTTTCACCAGCCCTCATCAGCGACGTGAAGTCTGGCCCCCAGTGGCTGTGGTCCGGCAAGGGCCCCAGGCGGTCTACACTGGAGGGCCAGGGAAGGAAACACTAACTCTGCCGAAGCTGCCCCTGGCATTGATGGAGACTCCAGGGAGACCTCAGCCTGCTCATTAGAAGACACCCAGAGGTGGTAACATATGAGCGCTGGGGCGAGAATTGAGCTGGGCTGATCCAGGAGTTTGTGGGAACGTCATCCAGGCCAGTGCCTTGCGCAGGGGCCCAGCGGGAGAGTCACCTGTGGTTCAGGAGCATGAGCTGGTGGCCTGGGCAGAGGGAAGTAACCACAGCAATGTGTGCTCGGCCTGAACTCTCAGGCTGCCGTGAGTCTCCAGCATCCACCCAGGACCAGCCCCTCTGTCGGAAAGAGCTTGAGCTCACATCCATGCTCTGCCCATCTGTCCCAGAACACTTCCCTGTCCACCTTCAACCTTATCCCAGTCCAGAGTGGTTTTGAGCTACAAAACTTATGTTTCAGGATCCTAAGTAAGAAGGAAATTGGACCAAATGCTTTCTGTACCAAAGTGCCAGGCCATATTTTGGGTGTTTCTGAAAGTGGGCTTCTGCTTCCCTGGTGGTTCAGACAGTAAAGCATCTGCCCGCAACGTGGGAGACCCAGGTTCAATCCCTGGGTTGGGAAGATCCTCTGGAGAAGGCCATGGCAACCCACTCCAGTACTCTTGCCTGGAAAATCCCATGGACGGAGGACTGTGGTAGGCTACAGTCCATGGGGTCACAAAGAGTCGGACACAACTGAGCAACTTCACTTTCACTTTCAAATGTGGGCTTCACAACTTTTCCTCCCCTGAAGGTGGGAGATTAAAACTTGTTGTGCTATGAAAAATTTCAAAAGTTAAGGAATAAAAGATATGCAGTCCCAAAATGAATCAAAAGAAGCAGAAGTGCCTATACTAATGGCCGGTGAAGCTGACTTCAGAAGCAGTGACGACTTTCAGGGATAGAGAGTCATCACATAAGGGTGAAGGGCGCAATTCACCAGGAAAACACAACAGCGCTTAATGTGCTTCTTCCTTAACAACAGACCATCAAAACATATGAGGCAAAACTGATGGAATTTCAAGGAGAAACTGACAAATCCAGAAAAATAGCTGGATATTTTCAAACTCCTCTGTCAGTACCAGATAGGTCTAGGATGCGAAGGAAAACTCAGATACCAGTTAAGATATCAGTTCTTCCCAATATTATCTAGAGATGCAATGGAATCTCAGACAAAAATCCCAGTAAGTTATTTTGTACATGTTGGTAATTCTCCACTTTTTAGTATATCAAAAAGAAAAAGATCTGGAATAGCCAAAACAATATTGAAGAAGAACTAATCTGTAGAATGACACTATCTGACTTCAAGACTTACCATAAAGCTACTGTAGTTAAAACTGTGATATTGGCAAAATAATAGAACAGTGTAATGGAAAAGAAAGAGCACAGAAATAGACCCACACAAACATAGCTAACAGATCCTTGACAAAGAATAAAATAAATTTAATGGAAAAAAGAATGATCTTTTAAAAAATGCTACTGGAAAAATGAGACATGTACATGGAAAAAATATGACACAGACCTCACACCTTTCTAAAAAGGAACTCAAAATGAGTCATAGACCCAAATGTAAAATGCAAAACCATAAAACTTGTAGAAAATAACATAGGAGAAAAATCTACCTTGAGTTTAAAGATGCAGTTTTAGAAACAAACCAAAATCACAATCCATGAAATAAATGAAGTTGATGTCAGACTTCTTTTAAAAGAAAAAATTCTGCTCTTTGAAAGTCACTGTTAAAATAATATAAGTACAAGCCACAAAGTAGGGGAAAAAAAATTTAGAGCCCATATCTGATTAAAAAAAAACCTTATATATAAAATGTACAAAGAACTCTTAACACTTAGCAATGAGAAAACAAAAAAACGAATTAAAACCTGGGCAAAAGATATGTATGAATAGACACCTCACCAAGAACATATACACGTGTCAAATGAAAAGGTGTTCAACATCATATATCACCAGGAAACTGCACATCAGCACAATAAGATACCATCACGCAACTATCCGAATGGTTACTACCCAAACGCTGACAACACCAAATGGTGGTTAGGAGGCAGAACAACAGAACCTCTCACGTGAATGCAAAATAACACAGGACTTTCTTACAAAGCTAAGCATAGGCTTCCCAGGCGGCATTAGTGGTAGAGAACTCGCCTGCCAATACGGGAGATGTGAGAGACTCAGGTTCCATCCCTGGGTCAAGAAGATGCCCTGGAGGAGGGCATGGCAACCCGTCCAGTTTTTTTGTCTGGAGAACTCCATGGACAGAGGAGCCTGGCAGGCTACAGTCCAGAGGGTTGCAAAGAGTTAGACACGACTGAAACAATTTAGCATGTACACATGCGAACATAAGTTTACCATACAATCCAGCAATTCCAATCTCAAAGGTTCACATGAATGAGGTGAAAACATGTTTGCACGAATTTGCACAAATTTTTACAACAGGTTGATTGATAATTGCCCAAACTGGAAGCAACCACCTTCTTTAAAAGGTGACTGGTTAAATAAGCTATGTTATTCCCGTATAATGGAATAGTATGCAGCATAAAACAAATGAGCTCTCAAGCCACAAAATATATGTAGGAAACTTAAATGCATATTGCCGAGTGAAAAAAGACAGTCTTTCCAAAAAGGCTATAAACTGTGTGATTCCAATCAAATGATATTTTGGAAAAGGCAAAACTACAGATCAATGAATAGGTTATCATTTGCCAGGGTGTGAGGTGGGGAGATATGAATAAATAGAGTGCAGAAGACCTTTAGGATAGTAAAAGCACTCCACATGATCTTATAATGATAGTCAGTGATGCCAGGAGTCCGGGGGATGGAGAAACGCACAGGAGGAACACAGGAGATTTCTATGGTGGCGAATCTGTTCTATGTGGTGTTGTAATGATGGATGCATGAGATTATGCACTTGTCAAAAGCTGTGAAATTTATGCTTATTCCTTTGATCAGGCTTATCAAAGACTTTGTATTTATTAGCTTTTACCAAGAATTAGCATTTAGTTTATACTTTTTTATATAGTTAATTCTTTTTCCTCTTAATTTCTTCTTTTTATATTTTTGCATATTTTGTGTTTTCTACCTTCTTTAAATGAATCCACAGTATATTTCTTTATGGTTTCCTAACAAATATATTTAATATTAGAAAGTTTCACCTGAGTACCACTTTATAAGATATGAACATGCAGACAGACAAACACATGTTGCTGTCATTATTTATTTATAAATATTTGTAATTTATATCCAGATTTCCTCTATGACTGTAGATATTTAGAAGAGTATAATGGCATTGTTTTCAGAAAATATGGCTTGCACTGACTTTTGATTTAATAAATTTGTTGACACATTCTCTAAGATGTAAGAGGGTCAGTTTTTAGTGCATGGTTCATTAAATTTTTAATGGAACAGAAATTATTTTGCATGTATAAAGTCTTACACATCTATTTCAATTACTTCTTGAATCTATATGAATTTTAGTTTGATATATATCAAAGTTATGCTGTTAGGTGCCTTGAGGTTTGTAACTCATATTTTCCTGATGAAATTTGCTTTTTACCAACATGACTTTATCTCACTTAATGCGTTAAGTGCTATTTTCTCTGGAACTAAAATTGGCACATACCAATTTTTAATAGTTGTCAAATATAGTTTTTCCTTCTTCCCTTTTAAAACTGTAATAGAAATATAAGAAATGAATGTGCTTTTGAGATGTAATTACAAAACAACTTTTTTTTCTATATATCTATCCCTTTAAGTGTAATTTAAGGTATCCCCTGCTCCTGGATGAAAACTCAGACATATCATATATTAAAAATATTTTCCTTAGTAATAAAATCTTTGATCCTGCACTGAATGATTTTGGTCATTCAAATGTCTATTTCCATGTAGGAAATGACTTTCAATCTCCTTACAGTTGTTACTTCTCATCAGGTTAAGGCCCCGGGTTTGGGGGAAACCATTCATCAGAAAATGGGGCTTTCTTTACTTTTGCTCCTTCAAAGGTCAGTTTTCATTCCAATCCCAAAGAAAGGCAATGCCAAAGAATGCTCAAACTACCACAGAATTGCACTCATCTCACACACTAGTAAAGTAATGCTCAAAATTCTCCAAGCCAGGCTTCAGCAATATGTGAACTATGAACTTCCAGATGTTCAAGCTGGTTTTAGAAAAGGCAGAGGAACCAGAGATCAAATTACCAACAACTGCTGGATCATCAAAAAAGCAAAGAGTTCCAGAAAAACATCTATTTCTGCTTTATTGACTATGCCAAAGCCTTTGACTGTGTGGATCACAATAAACTGTGGAAAATTCTGAAAGAGATGGGAATACCAGACCACCTGACCTGCCTCTTGAGAAACCTGTATGCAGGTCAGGAAGCAACAGTTAGAACTGGACATGGAAGAACAGACTGGTTCCAAATAGGAAAAGGAGTACGTCAAGGCTGTATATTGTCACCCTGCTTATTTAACTTATATGCAGAGTACATCATGAGAAATGTTGGGCTGGAAGAAGCACAAGCTGAAATCAAGATTGCTGGGAGAAATATCAATAACCTCAGATATGCAGATGACACCACCCTTATGGCAGAAAGTGAAGAGGAACTCAAAAGCCTCTTGATGAAAGTGAAAGAAGAGAGTGAAAAAGTTGGCTTAATGCTCAACATTCAGAAAATGAAGATCATGGCATCTTGTCCCATCACTTCATGGGAAATTAATGGGGAAACAGTGGAAACAGTGTCAGACTTCATTTTTTTGGGCTCCAAAATCACTGCAGATGTTGATTGCAGCCATGAATTAAAAGACACTTACTCCTTGGAAGGAAAGTTATGACTAACCTAGACAGCATATTCAAAAGCAGAGACATTACTTTGCCAGCAAACGTCCGTCTAGTCAAGGCTATGGTTTTTCCAGTAGTCATGTATGGATGTGAGAGTTGGGCTGTGAAGAAAGCTGAGCACTGAAGAATTGATGCCTTTGAACTGTGATGTTAGAGAAGACTCTTGAGAGTCCCTTGTACTGCAAGGAGATCCAACCAGTCCATTCTAAAGGAGATCAGTCCTGGGTGTTCTTTGGAAGGACTATTCTGAAGCTGAAAGTCCAATACTTTGGCCACCTGATGCGAAGAGTTGACTCATTGGAAAAGACTGATGCTTGGAGGGATTGGGGGCAGGAGGAGAAGGGGACGACAGAGGATGGGATGGCTGGATGGCATCACCAACTCGATGGATATGAGTTTGAGTGAACTCCAGGAGTTGGTGATGGACAGCGAGGCCTGGCGTGCTGCAATTCATGGGGTCACAAAGAGTTGGACACGACTGAACAACTGAACTGAACTGAACTGAACCCTCCTACTTAATACCCCTTTATCCCAATAGTGATAATCTCTGACTTGAAGTGGAGGAAATGGGCAGAGGCCAGGGAGCAGGAAATTTCTGACTTACTAGTGCCATTGTAGTGATCTACCAGCAGAACTCTGTTGACCTGGAAAATCTTTAAATCTGATTATTCTTCCTCTCCTGAATCATAGTTATGGACCCATCTTAGGAGAGTCTCTCAGATACATTTCTTTGATGTGGGTAAATCTGTCTCTATTTTATGATTGCTTCCTCTTTCTTGGATCTACAAGCATTCTCCGACACCTATCTGTGCATTGTCTTCCAGTCCTCCAGACTCCTTCTTGGGCAGGACCTAAAATGACTTCATGCTAGCGCCCTCTTTTCCATGGCCCACAGAACACGCTTTATTAATCTTATTTTTAAATTAATTTCAGAAGTATAGGCCATACTACAAAGCCTGCTCATTTACTCCATCATCAAAACACCTAACAAAGCCATCTGTTGCCATTTAAATTTCAAAAGATGGAATCGGATACACCAGACACCCCAAATTCTTGGCATTCACATAGTAAATTCTTCAAGTGGTCTTCTTGAGGAATTTCTTTCATTTTGGGGTGGAACTCTCCAAAAATTCTCTACTTATCCCTAAATCTAACCCTTTTCTAACTTACTGGTGGGCAAAAGATGGAAAGTCGTTAGACTCTAGTCACCTCTCTTGAAAATCTCATTCTGATCCAGCATCCTATATTATTCATGGTTTACGTGATTGACCCCAAATCATTTTAACACTCTGTTACACAATCTTTCCTTATAACTTACTTTTAGATATGTGTACCTCAGGGTTTTTCAGTGAAAAGAACAGTAGTTGCAAGATTAGTTAAGCAGAATAGAAATTTATTTAAGAATATTAAATAGCTCACAGAGTTTGTTCACAGAGAATGACCAGATACTCAGACTCAAGGAGGTTCCTCAGTGGCTCAGATGGTAAAGAATCTGCCTGCAATGTAGGAGACCCAGTTTCCATCCCTGGGTTGGAAAGATCCATGGAGAAGGGAATGGCAACTCACTCCAATATTCTTGCCTGGAGAACTCCATGGACTGAGGAGCTTGGTGGGCTACAGTCCATGAGGTTGCAAAGAGTTGGACATGACTGAGCGACTAACGCTTTCACTTCAATTTCAGACTCAAGGCCTACTTAACAGGAAAAGCTAAACCACAGTGCAATGGCTATATTAGCAAAGAGTAGAAGTGCTGCTTCTTTTCAGCATGGATACCCAAGCCTCAAATCCCACTGGAGGCTAAATGCCAGACTGCAGCTAACCTCTGCGAAAGCCAATGACTCTTACTCAAAGACTGAGAGCTGTTTTGCCACTCCCCAGTTTATCACACACATCTGCGATAATCCCAGAAGATGTTGGGAATATCTACTCTGTAAATGAGAGACTTACAATAGAGAGAGTCTCCAAAGAGGAAAGCTGTCTAAAAATGATGAGTGTTTCCCAAAAAGATGAGTGTCTACTTCGTTATATCATCTTCAAATGGTAATAGTTGGATTCTTTTTAACCAGACAGCATGACCTTAATTGAGAAAATTAGCACATTCACACTTATTGTGATATTGAGATTATTCCTGTAACCACACTTAATATTTTTGAACACTTTCCCCCCCTTTTTTGCTTTTTAATTATATGTGTATATATATATATATATATATATATATATATATTTATGGCTATGCCGGTTCATTTTTGCTGAGCACAGGCTTTCTCTAGTTACCATGAGCAGGGGGCTCTGCTTTGCTGCTCACGGGCTTCTCATGGTGGCTCCCGTTTTGCAGAACACGGGCTCTAGAGCCTGGGCTCCAATAGTTGTGTCTCGGGGGCTTTGGTGTTACACAGCATGTGGGATCCTCCAGGACCAGAGATCAAGCCCAAATCCTCTGCATTTGCAGGTGGATCCTTAACTACTGGACCACCACGGGAATCCCTGAGAATTTTATCTTTATTATTTTATATATTTTTAAATTTTTAATTGTAGGATAATTGCTTTATGATGTGGTGATGGTTTCTGCTGTACAACAGTGTGAGTCAGCCATAACTGCACATGTATCCCCTCCTTCTTACACCTCCCCCCTACCTCACCCTCCATCTCACCCCTCTAAGTCATCTCAGAGCGCTGGGCTGAGCTCGCTGCCATGCAGCAGCTTCCCACTAGCTGTCTGTTTTATGCATATGCAGCGTACATATGGCATCGCTACTCTCTTGGTTCATCCCACCCTCTCCTTTCTGCATTGGGTCCGCAGGTCAGTCCTCTACATCTGCATCTCTGTTCTTGCCCTAAAAATAGGTTCATTAGTACCATTTTTCTAAATTCCATATATAATGAGTTACTATATGACAATCCATTTTTGGTGAATGGTTTAGCTTTTATTCTTTAAAAATTTTTTTTCTTTTTGTTAAATTAATGCATACATTAGTAACAAATCAAGTAGTACAGAAGGGTTTATGAGAAAAAAAAGGAAAAAACTCGTGAAACTTTATACTCCCCATTCTCTAGATGATCTAAAATTTGGTTTTAGTTTTTTTCTAACAAAAATACCACAATGCTGATAGTTATTATATTTTTAATCTCTGTTTCTCTCTTAATTTGCATAAACTTTAGAAATTTCTCATTTAAATATTCCCTTAATTACTTTATAATACACATTAGATTTTTGGAAGAGCATTATAAGTACTGTAGATTTCTTTGTTGTTGTTCAGTGGCTAAGTTGTTTCCAACTCTTTGCGACCCCATGGACTGCAGCAAACCAGGCCTCCCTATCTATCACCATCTCCCTCATTTTGTTCAAACTCATGTCCATCGAGTCAGTGATGCCATCCAACCATCTCATCCTCTATCATCCCCTTCTCCTCCAGCCTTCAATCTTTCCCAGCATCAGAGTCTTTTCAAATGAGTCAGTTCTTCGCATCAGGTGGCCAAAGTATTGGAGTTTCAGCTTCAGCATCAGTCCTTCCAATGAACGCTCAGGACTGATCTCCCTTAGAATGGACTGGTTGGATGTCCTTGCAGTCCAAGGGACTCTCAAGCGCCTTATCCAACACCACAGTTCAAAAGCATCAGTTCTTCAGCACTCAGCCTTCTTTATGGTTCAACTCACACATAGCTTAATAGATATTATCATTTTTATCATCATTGGACTTTTAGACAACTTACTATCAGCTCTTCTTAAGGCTCATGCTGTCTTCTCTCTTGGTTTACTTGCAAATTTTAATGGAAAATTTCTGGAATATCTGTGAGTCTTTCTTATGTCATTCTTCAGTACTGAAAAAATTCTCCTTTAGTATTAATAATTTTTTTTTCTTATATCTTCTTGGCTTTCTCATCCTGAGACCTCTATTGTTTTCATGTTGAGTCTCTAGGATAAGCTTTTATGTGTCTTATATGTCCTCTCACATTTTCACTTTGTCTTTTTTCCCCACCTTTTTGGATACATTTGTCCTATGATAGCCTTCTAGCCTCCCAACCTCTGCCATACTACACACTGAGATCATCTGGGATTTGAGATCCAGATGGCTAGGTTATTATCTTCATAGATTGCACATAAACAATTTTTTAGAATTAGCTAAATGTTTTATGCATTTCTTTGGACTGAAGTTTTGTTTGCTTATTTGCTGGTTTATCTCATGATTTTATTGTGCATACATATGTGTGCACCTATGCTTATTTATTTTTCAGTTCTTTTTCTAATGATTTTTTCAGAGTTTATGTGTGGCAAATGTTTTTAGAGATTTTAATCCTAAATCTCTCTGTAGGCCTTTCAAGTTTCATGCCATTTTCATTGAATATAAAATTTTAGGTTCAAAATCATTTCCTTCAGAAAACGTCAACATTTTACTCCAGTGTTTTCTAATACACATGGTTTTTGATGAGAAGCATGATATCAATTTGATTGTCATTGCTTTGTAGAAAATCTATTTTTATCTCTCTGGAAACTAAATTTTCTCATTATTCTCAGTGTCTTTAAAATATCTCCTGAAAACTGAAATTATTGCATATACTCTGCTTGATATTAAGTTTACTTCAAAAACTAAAAAAATCATTTATTTCATTAGCTTTGAAATTATCTGATACCTTTTGTGTTAATAATTTTCTCTGCTCCATTTCTTCTCCTCTACTACAATTTCATAATTTAGATGGAATTTCTCTTGATATTTTTATATTTCATTTCTGAGACTCACATGATGTTTTCAGACATATTATATTAGCTTATTCTTTTGAAAAAAAATTTAAGAGTATTATCCTGTTTACTTATCCTAATTCATAGATATTTCTCCAATAGTGATATGAGTGGAATAAGATATACTCTTTGCTATAATTCTGACTGCAGAAGTTTTTAAGTCCTGTTGAAAGTTGCCCTATACCTGACTACACATCATCTTCTCCCAGTCACTTGCTATTTTAACATGTCCCACTGAACCAGGTCACAAGGGGAAAGGTAATCTACCCAGGTGTGCAGGACCTATTTCCTTGATCTACCAGATTCACTATTGTCCTTGGGTGCCCTCCTCTCACAGAGTCTTTGACTCTTAGATTTGATTCTCTGTAGAACAACAACATCTGCCATACCTTTCAGTGTTGCTATGTATCCAATTCTATCTCTTTATATATTTTTTAAGAATTTCTTGAAATTTCTGCCTCACTGACTTTTTTATTTTATTTTAGCATAGTAATTATTTAATTATTTTAAAAATCAAATGTTGAGTTAACTATGTGCTTTCATTTTACTGTCTTAATCCAGTTTCCCTGGAACACATTCAAATATACTGTTTTTAAGAAGGATATTCTTGGTACCAAGTTCATGCCCAATACCATTCATTATTTTTATAGTCCTGAAGTCTGACTGGAACAATATAAGCATGATGGCCAAGAACAGAACAGGTCAGGGTTTGAAATGGACTTTGGCTGAGTCTGGGATATTATAATTGCTATTATTTTTTCTGTTTTTATTTTTTTGTCCAGAATAATTAAATGATCACTTTCACAAAGTGGATAGTTAATCCCTTTTAAAAACACATCATCTGAGTATTGAAAAGCTGTTACATTTAAAGGAGAAATCGTTTAATTGCACATGCGTAGTCTCATCTGCAAGTTGCATCCACAAAAAATAAAAACGTGTTCGAACTTCAAAGTGGATTGTAAAAGAATCAGAATAATTTTGAGAACTCTGAGGTGATAGCTTTTCTTTTACCAATTGATAACAACTTTTTAAAATGAAGTAAGCATTTAATAGTCAAAACAATAGTATCTAAGGCTAATAGGTTTGGTCTTATGATGTTTGATAGCAGACTATTTAATTTTAGAAAATGTTTTCCGAGTTCAGTAGAGAAACACCATACTATCAGTGGTACTGCCTGGGAGATAACAGCGAGTAAGTATCCCAAAGTGAACGTGCCAGGCCGAGGACTTGAACGAGCTGAGTTTTATTTACTTGGTCGATATGATAGACTCTCACCTCTCAGCCCTCTGCAATCAGTTTATCTCAGAAAGAAGAGTACAGTTATTAAAGCCTAACTCTCTTTTTTATTCAGGAGTGGGATTGACACTACAGGTTTATGACCAAAACTGAAAGGTAATATTGTATGTAAAAGACTGTTAACGGTGCAATCAACTTTAGATCTTTCATATCAGCAAACTCCGGGAGATGGTGAAGGACAGGGAAGCCTGGTATGCCACAGTCCATGGGGTTGCAGAGTCGGACACGACTGAGAGGCTGAACAGCAACAAATCAGAACACTTGCAGGTGGATGATGATCCATATGTCTCTAAAAAAGAGAATGGGAATGTAAGTGACCAAATAATAAATGGGTAAAGATGCTTGGAATATGTTAGAGATCATTTATTCCAGGGACCCTTAACCAGCGGTCCATGGATCCTCAGAGTCTGTGACTCACTTGAATCTAAATCCAAGATTTTGTAGCTGCACATGCATATCTAACTTTCACTGGGCTCTCCAAAGCCACGTCAGACCCCCAAACTATGTAATCTGTGCCCTCAGTGATTAGTGACCAAGGGTCTATAAGTTTGTAGAAGTCTGACCGGTAACTGAGCTATGTAGGTCCCCAGGAATACTTGGGCTTGTTGACATCAAGACCTTGTTGACATCAAGACCTTGTTGACATGTGTCTCGTTTTCTACCTTAAGCCATTATTTGATTCTAAAGGTTTTCTTATCAAATCTACAAACATAAAACAATATAAATTATACTGCTCTACCCACCTTGAAATGCAATACTTGATACCCAAACTTTAGATTTAGTAGGGAAATACATCCCAGAACAGTAGAGGATGTGATCTCTACGATAGCATTATTGTCTGTTTTCCATTTATTTTACATCGACGGCTTTTATATTAACATTATTTTTATAATTTTTCTAACGCTAAAATAAATGCTCTTGAAAAGTGCACCATCTGTGCTTTGTCTGATTATCTGGTCCAAATGGAATGGTTGTCAAATTCTGAGTCCCTTTTATTTTTATGAAAATAAAAAGAAGCTTCACTTCCTACTCAGCTTTATGAGTGAATCAACGAGAAGTCATCTACTGCATAATCTTCCCCCTAGAAAGTGATAAATATTTACAGTATATAATGAGATTTCATGTCAAAAATTGATGGTATTTATTGTGTTTTAATAAAAGCAGATTTTGAAAACATTAGTTTTATTAAACAAAAAAAAGAATATTGTTTTAAAAATTGCCATTTTCATATTTGCTTTTTCTGTGGAGACCTTATATAGAAAGGCAGATTTTTAGCTAACTATATTACTATGGAAATCAGCTCCAACTGAATAGAAATAGTACAAAATAATGAAAACGCTAATACATCTTTACACATTGTATTATTCATCTATCAATTACTTTCCCTATTGTGGGCCCCACTCTTCCAGGTTTGGCTGCTTAACAGTCATATTTTTCCAATATTTATTCTCAATTTCTTTTCTCAATCTTGATCCTAAGAATTAACTAAAAAGAATATTTAAAAGGTCATGTTGTCCCTTCCTGTGCAAATCTGGGAGATAAGGCTGTTACTAACGCATTTTCTAATTTTTTAAGTAAATGTTAAGGGGAACATTTGGTTCTCTTATGAAAAGCTTTTCACAAACAGGTCAAATATGTTATAGGTGGTGGAAACACAGGCTTTCCTTTCTAACCTGCCTGGGTCCCCTAACTCCTGAGCAAGTGGGGTTGAAAGGGTCATCTCTAACCTTGGCTAGATCATCTAACACTTTGCGTTTTACAAGTTGATATTTTTCCTATGGTGAAAAGGTTCTAAGAGATTGATATAGAGAAGACTGGTTTCTACAGTCAATGATGAGACTATCTGATCACAAGTGACTCTACATGAGAGAGGATAGCTAAAAGTCTTTTCAGTGCCTGCTATAAATAATAGATGGATAGTAACCACAACTAACCGGACAGTGCAGGCTCACATGGAACTAAGACTTGCACTTTGAAACAACATTGTGCTGCTCACACGTGTGCCAAATTCAGTCAGTTGTTGCTGTTCAGTCGCTCAGTCGTGTCCAACACTTTTCGACCCCATGGACTACGGCACACCAGGCCTCCCTGTCCTTCACCATCTCCAGAGCTTGCCCAAACTCATGTCCATCGAGTTGGTGATGCCATCCAATCATCTCATCCTCTGCCATCCCCTTCTCCTCCCCCCAACAATCTTTCCCAGCATCAGGATCACTTCCAGTGAATCGGCTCTATGCGTCAGGTGGCCAAAGAATTGCAGTTCCACCTTCAGCATCAATCCTTGCAATGAATATTCAGGGCTTATTTCCTTTAGGATTAACTGATTTGATCTCCTTACTGTCCAAGGGACTAAAGACTCTTCTCCAACACCACAGTTCTTCAGCGCTCAGCTTTCTTTATAGTCCAGCTCTCACATCCATACATGACTACTTGAAAAACCATAATTTTTACTAGATGGACCTTTGTTGGCAAAGTAAAGTCTCTGCTTTTTAATGAGCTGTGTATTTTGATCATAATTTTTTCCTAGGAGCAAGTATCTTAATTTCATGGCTGCAGTCACCATCTGCAGTGATTTTGAAGCCCAAGAAAATGAGGTCTGTCACTGTTTGCATTGTTTCCCCACCTATCTGCCATGAAGTGATGGGACAGGATGCTATGATTTCATTCCTTGAATGTTCAGTTTTAAGCGAGCTTTTTCATTCTCCTCTTCACCTTCAAGAGCCTCTTTAGTTCTTCTTTTTCTGCCATAAGGGTGGTGTCACCTGCATATCTGAGGTTATTGATATTTCTCCTGCAGTCTTGATTCCAGCTTGTGTTTCATCCAGCCAAGCATTCGCTTCATCCAGCCTAGCATTTCACATGATGTACTGTGCATATAAGTTGAATAGGCATGGTGACAATATGCAGCCTTGATGTACTCCTTTCCCAATTTTGAACCAGTCCATTGTTCCTTGTCTAGTTCTAACTGTTGCTTCTTGAAATTTCTCAAGAGGCAGAAAAGGTGGTCTGGTATTCCCATCTCTTTAACAGTTTTCCACAGTTTGTTGTGATCCACACAGTCAAAAGCTTTGGCATAGTCAATAAAGCAGAATGGTTGATTTTCTTGAATTTGCTTTTCTGTGGTCCAATGGATGTTGGCAATTTCATCTCTGGTTCTGCTGCCTTTTCTAAATCTAGCTTGAACATCTGGAAGTTCTCTGTTCATGTACTGTTGAAGCCTCTCTTGGAGAATTTTCAGCATTACTTTGCAAGCATGTGAAATTAGTGCAATTGTGCAGTAGTTTGAACATTCTTTGGCATTGCGCTTTGGGATTGGAATGAAAACTGACCTTTTCCAGTCCTGTGGCCCCTGCTGAGTTTTCCAAATTTGCTGGCATATTGAGTGCAGCATTTTCACAGCATCATCTTTTATAGGATATAAAATTGCTCAGCTGGAATTCCATCACTTCCACTAGCTTTGTTTGTAATGATGCTTCCTAAGGCCCACTTGACTTCACACTCCAAGATATCTGGCTCTAGGTGAGTGATCACACCATCATGATTATCTGGGTCATGAAGATCTTTTTTTGTATAGTTTATCTGTGTGTTCTTGCCACCTTCTCTTAATAGCTTCTGCTTCTGTTCTGTCCATACCATTTCTGTCCTTTATCGAGCCCATCTTTGCATGAAATGTTCCCTTTGTATCTCTAATTTTCTTGAACAGATCGCTAGTCTTTCCCATTCTATTGTTTTCCTCTATTTTTTTGCATTGATCAATGAGGAAGGCTTTCTTATCTCTTCTTGCTATTCTTTGGAACTCTGCCTTCAGATGGGCCTATCTTTCCTTTTCTCCTTTGCCTTTAGCTTCTCTTCTTTTCTCATTTATTTATTCATAAAGCCTCCTCAGACAACCATTTTGCCTTTTTCCATTTTTTCCTTGGGGCTGGTTCTGGGCACCACCACCTCCCATGTTGTAAGCTCCACCTGTAGCTCTGCAGGCTCTCTGTCTATTAGATCTAATCCCCTGAATCTATTTGTCACTTCCACTGTATAATTGTAAGAGATTTTATTTAGGTCATACCTGAATGGCCTAAGTGGTTTCCCCTACTTTATTCAATTTAAGTCCAACGTTTCCAATAAGGAGTTCATGATCTGAGCCACAGTCAACTCCCAGTCTTGTTTTTGCTACTATACGGAGCTTCTCCATCTTCAGTTGGAAAGAATACAGTCAAACTGATTTCATTATTGGCCATCTGGTGATGTCCATGTGTCCATTGTATATCACAGTAATCCAAGTCTACGCGTCTACCACTAATGTCAAAGTAGCTGAAGCTGAATGGTTCTATGATGACCTACAAGTCCTTCTAGAACTAACACCAAAAGAAGAAGTCCTTTTCATCATAGGGGTTGGAATGCAAAAGTAGGAAGTCAAGAGATACCTGGAGTAACAGCCAAGTTTGACCTTGGAGTACAAAATGAAGTAGGGCAAAGGCTAACGGAGTTTTACCAAGAAAACACATTGGTCATAGCAAATTCTGTTAGTGGGGTACCAGCTTTTGACCCCCATGCTCAGAGCTTATGAGACTGCCTTTGTCTTCCTGCCATTCACTCATCTATCAGTCTACTTGTAATCTGATGGATTTCCCCCTCCCCATCAATGTTTTTTCTTGTTATATTTATTCTTCACTGAGGGTTTTTTCCAAAATAAATAAGATACTCATGTGATTCAAAGAGCGGAAAATAGAAAGTGATAGACAGTGAGAGCCTTTCTTTCTTCTACCCTTTCCTTTATGCATCCAGTCCCCATCCTGATTTCCATACCCTGACAGATAACTTTCATTACTGGTTTTGGTGTTTCCACAATGTTACTATATTTGTAAGCAAGCCAGTAAACATATACACACAGACTCTCGTGTTCCCCGTTATAAACAAACTATTTTATGATATGCATATATTTTTCCTTTTTAAAACCAGCTTTTAGAAAACCACTTTTTATTTTAAAATAAATGCATGAATGTATAAAAATATATTAATACATACACATTTTTAATACAAATCTACCCTATTCACACACACACACACATAAAATGTTTCATCATTCTTTTATACAATTGCATTATATTTCTTTTAAAGTTATATATTATAATTTATCTAACTAGTTCACTACTGGTGAATAGTCACATGATTTTCAAACATTTTCTATTACAAAATATCCTCTATGTATCATTTGGTGTGATAGCAATCTGTATGCATTATTTTGCACTTGTACAGGTGTGCCTGTAAAGTAAATAGTGGGAAAATGATGGCCAGGTCAAAGGTTAAAGTATTTATTAATATAATTTTGAAAAATATTGCTAAATTACCCCTAGAAATCATACTAGTCAGGTCAATATCTGTTCTCACTGTATCTAGTCCACTATTTTTGCAAATGAAAGGTGCCATTAAACTGCTCAACTTTTCATTTTAATAGTTAGCAAAAGCTATTCTAGTGTAGTTTTAGTGCACATTTTAAGACTGAGCATCTTCTCATGTGTTTTAAAGCAATCTATGTTTATTTTCTCATTAATTTTGAAAATCAAAAGATAAAACGTACCAGTATCCTGTTTCCTAGTTAATTAATCCATGTTGTAATTATCACATAGCAAGCAATCACAGGCCCTCCATGGCAGACCCTCATTCTTGAAATCAGTATTTGCCGGGGTAGTTCCTCTCCAGGCTCTGGTGGCTGAAGCACTTCTGTTCCCTCCTCCATGTCAGTACGTGATGCTCCCCTCCGTGTACATCTCACCCTCCTCCTGAACCAGCGGGTCAGTTGAGACCTGTTGTTTCATGGCAATAATAGAAGCACAGAGGGCTTGCGTTCTTGCACAAGCGAACTGCAAGCCTCTACTTATCCCATCTGCTGGCTTCCCATTTGCCAAAGAAAGCCACACATCTGAGCACTCAGTCTAGAGGCAGAGGACACACACAGGGAGGGCTGAACAAGCGGGATCGGCATTCAACCTGCCAAACTCCCTCTGCTTCCCTTCAGTTTGCTTATATTCCTTTTCCTGACTTTGTTGAGTTTGATACCAATTCATGACTCTAGTTTTTACTGACTTTAAGTATATTAAGTTTGTGAACCTTCTAAACCCTATTTTAACAACATCCCATAAATTCTGTTTTTATTACATTTTTTATATATGATGAGATCTCATTTTTTAAATTATTATTCAACCTAGACTTTAAGAAAATATTCTTACTAATTTCAGTTAAAAGGGTCTCTTTGTTGTCTAGTTTTATTGCATGAGGGTTAAAGAAGGTTGTGTCTGAGATTCCTATTTATTTTCAATTCAGAATAGATTAAGAATTTTCTGTTGGTCTAATATGTGGCAAATTTCCCTACATATTCCCAGGATAATTCAAAATTAATAAGGTACATGATTATCTTATCAATTAGCTCTACCTTATTGTTTATGTTATTTCAATATTCTATATACTTAAGTAGAAAGGAGCAAGATGGCAGAGAAGGATGTGCACTCATTTCTCCTGTGAGAACTCCAAAATTGCAGCTAGCTGCTGAGCAACCATCAACAAAAGAATGCTGGACCCCACCAAAAGCATATACCCCATGTCCAATGGCAAAGAGGAAGCCCCAGCAAGACGGTAGGAGGGGTGAAATCACATTTAGAATCAAACCCCATATGCACCAGAGATGCTTAGAGGGCTCAAACAAAGCCTTGTGCACACCAGGACCCAGAGGCCCCACAGAGACTGAGCCAGACCTGCCTTTGAGTGTTTGAATATCTCCTGCTGAGGCATGGGTCAGCAGTGGCCTGCCACAGGGGCAGGGACTCTGGATGCTGCAGACCTGGGTCATCCAGTGGATGGCATAAGCCCTCTTGGAGGAGGGTGCCATTAACCCCACCATAGAACTGCCAAGCAGATGATCCAGATACTGCAGAACAATTATACCAAAGAAATTCTCACACTGTTAAGAAAGTTCTCGGACCCACAACAGATTTCTCAACCTGGGCATTTGGCAAAGGGACTGAGAACCCAAAGGGAATTTGACTTTGGAGGCCAATGAGATTTGAGTATAGAACTTACACAGGACTGGGAAAACAGACTCTTGGAGGGCACAAACAAAACCCTGTGTCACCAGGAACCAGGAGGAAGGAGCAGACACACCACCAGAGACTGACCCAGACTTGCCTGTGCGTGTCAGGTGTCTCTGGAGAAGGCATAGGTAGACAGTGGCCTGCCGCAGGGTCCAGGCACTGATCACAACAGTGCATGCACGAGACCTTTTAAAGGACAACACCGTTATCTTCATTCCTCCTACTATAGTTTGGTCTCAGGTCAAACAACAGGGAGGGAACACAGCCCCAACCTTCAACAGAAAACTGGATTAAAGATTTACTGAGCATGGCCCCATCCATCAGAACAAGGCCCAGTTTCCCCCACAGTCAGTCTCTCCCATCAGGAAGATTCCATAAGCCCATTATCCTTCTCCATCAGAGGGCAGAGAGACTGAAAACCACAATCACAGAAAACTAACCAATCGGACCACATGGACCACAGCCTTGTCTAGGGCCCCCCAAGACAGACGGGTCATGCTGGAGAGTTCTGACAAAATGTGGTCCACTGGAGAAGGGAATGGCAAACCACCTCAGTATTCTTGCCTTGAGAACCCCATGAACAGTATGAAAAGGCAAAAAGATAGGACACTGAAAGATGAACTCCCCAGGTTGGTAGCTGCCCAATGTGCTACTGGAGAACAGTGGAGAAATAGCTCCAGAAAGAATGAAGGGATGGAGCCAAAGCAAAAACAATACCCATTTGTGGATGTGACTCGTGATGGAAGTAAAGTTCAGTACTGTAAAGAACAGTATTGCATAGGAACCTGGAATGTCAGGTCCATGAATCAAGGCAAATTGGAAGTGGTCAAACAGGAGATGGCAAGAGTGAACGTCGACATTCTAGGAATCAGCAAACTTAAGTGCACTGGAATGTGTGAATTTAAATCAGATGACCATTATATCTGCTACTGAGGGCAGGAATCCCTCAGAAGAAATGGAGTAGCCATCGTGGTCAACAAAAGAGTCTGAAATGCAGTATTTGGGTACAATCTCAAAAATAACAGAATCATCTCTGTTTGTTTCCTAGACAAACCATTCAATAGCACAGTAATCCAAGTTTATGCTCCAACCACTAATGCCAAAGAAGCTGAATTTGAAAGGTTCTATGAAGACCTACAAGACCCTCTAGAACTAACACCAAAAAAGTTGTCCTTTTCATCATAGGGGACTGGGATGCAAAAGTAGGACGTCAAGAGATACCTGGAGTAACAGGCAAGTTTGTCCTTGGAGTACAAAATAAAGCAGGGCAAAGGCTAACAGAGTTTTTCCAATAGAACACAATGGTTATAGCAAACACCCTCTTCCAACAACACAAGAGACGAATCTACACATGGACATCACCAAATGGTCAATACCAAAATCAGATTGATTATATTCTTTGCAGCCAAAGATGGAGAAACTCTATATAGTAGCAAAAACAAGACCAGGAGCTGACTGTGGCTCAGATCATGAACCCATTATTGCAAAATTCAGACTTAACTTGAAAAAGTAGGGGAAACTGCCGGGAGCTGGCATATTGCATATTGAGTGAGGATCTGGAATAGCTCAACTGGAATTCTATCACTGCCAGGAGCCAGCGTGAGGAACTCCGCCCATGACAAAGGTCATGAGGAAGGAGGCTCGGCATACGCAAAGGCGGGATCGAGCCTCAGGAGTCCCCCTGGAAATTCTCGAGCATCTACCCCCAAAACCAGAGTCTGCCTACTTTCTGCTTTGTGCTTTCACCTACACCTCTGACTTTACAGGGGGCTGTCCCCCACTACCTCTCTCTGAAAAAAGAGTTAGCTTACAGCTCCAGTTAATAATTCCTGGGTGTGACAGTGTTTAACCTACAAACTCCTTTGGAAATCCTCTAGCCTGCCTGAATAGGTTTTTCCAGCCACATGTGATTGTTCAGAGCCTCCCAACTGTGAGAGGCAGGAGATGTTCTAAACTGCCTAAACACAGATTCCTTTGAGTAGTTAAAAGATTGATTAGAAATTGTATTGGTGAAGGGTTTTTCACTTGTTGGGCCAATGTTTGCTGCTAAGTCTCCATACTCCTTACCTACTGTGTCCTTGGCAGTGTATTGATTGATATAATGGGTGTATAGTAATGTAAAATGCAGCTTTGTCCAATGCTTTTTTGGAGGCTGGTGCCTGACTTTGGAATAATCACCTTTAGAGAAAAATAAGTTTCTTAAAATGTTAACAGGCCTCCTGGCCAGAAGATGATGTCAATCACCTGAACTTTTGCATATGATAAGTTTGAAAGCCTGGCTTCGATTAGGACCAGGAACTGCTGTCCTTGCATGACTCCACCCCTTCCCCCATTATCCTCTATGCACAACTTAAGGTATAAAAACTACTTTGGAAAATAAAGTGCGGGCCTTGTTCACCAAAACTTGGTCTCCCCATGTCGCTCTCTCTCCCAAATTCTGGCTGAGTCTCCATCTGGAGCATGGAACCCACCATGCTTGCTAATTATGCCTGGGCTTCTAAGATCCGACCGGGGAGGTCTCAGTGTCTCCTCTCCTTCGGGAGAACAGAAGGACACCTGCGGCCTACGTAAGTGGTGCAAACTTCTTGTCTTGAAGTTTTATTGGTCTCCCGTGTAAACCAAGCTACTCAGCCTCTTTTCTCCACTGAATTTTCCTACTGAGCTATCCTCATTCTATTACTCTTTGTATCCTTAATTAACGTGTAATTAAGCAGTTGTTTCCTGACCCTCGCCTATGCCGTCTCTCCTTCGAATACCCTGGATCAGCTGGGGCTGGACCCCGGCAGGAAACCACTAGACCATTCAAGTATGACCTATATCAAATCCCTTATGATTATACAGTGGAAGTGACAGATAGATTCAAGGTATTAGATCTAACAGATGGAGTGCCGGAAGAACTATTGATGGAGATACATGACATTGTACAGGAGGCAGGGATCAAGACCATCCCCAAGAAAAAGAAATGCAAAAAAGCCAAATGGTTGTCTGAGGAGGCCTTGCAAATACCTGTGAAAATAAGAGAAGCTAAAGGCAAAGGAGAAAACAAAAGATATATCCATCTGAATGCAGAGTTCCAAAGAATAGCAAGGAGAGATAAGAAAGCCTTCTTCAGTGATCAATTTGCCTTGATTCGTGGGCCTAATATTCCAGGTTCCTATGCAATATGGCTCTTTACAGCATAGGACCTTGCTTCCATCACCAGTCATATCCACAACTGGGTGTTGTTTTTGCTTTGGCTCTGTCTCTTAATTTTTTCTGGAGATATTTCTCCACTGATCTCCAATAGCATATTGGGCACCTACTGAGCTGGGGAGTTCATCTTTCAGTGTCCTATCTTTCCCAAAAAAAAGCAAGTAGAAATTAGAAAGCCTTCCTCAGTGATCACTGCAAAGAAATAGAGGAAAACAATGGAATGGGAAAGAATAGAGATCTCTTCAAGAAAAAGAGATACCAAGAGAATATTTCATGCAAAGATGGACACAGTAAAGCAAGGAAATGGTATGAACCTAACAGAAGCAGAAGATATTAAGAAGAGGGGGCAAGAATACACAAAAGAACTGTATAAAAAAGATCTTCATGATCCAGATAATCACGATGGTGTGATCACTCACTACATTCAGACATCCTGGAATGTAAAGTCAAGTGGGCCTTAGGAAGCATCATTACCAACAAATTAGTGGACGTGATGGAATTCCAGTTAAGCTCTTTCAAATCCTAAAAGATGATTCAGAGAAAGTGCTGCACTCAATATGCCAGCAAATTTGGAAAACACTGCAATGGCCACAGGACTGGAAAAGGCCAGTTTTCATTCCAATCCCAAAGAAAGGCAATGCCAAAGAATGCTCAAACTACCCCACAATTGCACTCATCTCACACACTAGCAAAGTAATGCTCAAAATTCTCCAAGCCAGGCTTCAGCAGTACATGAACCGTGAACTTCCAGATATTTAAGCTGGATTTATAAAAGGCAGAGGAACCAGAGATCAAATTGCCAACATCTGCTGGATCATCGAAAAAGCAAGAGAGTTCCAGAAAAACATCTGTTTTTGCTTTATTGACTATACCAAAGCCTTTGACTGTGTGGATCACAACAAACTGTGGAAAATTCTTAGAGTTGGGAATACCTGACCACCTTATCTGCCTCCTGAGAAGTTTGTATGCATGTCAAGAGGCAACATTTAGAACTAGACACAGTACAATAGACTGGTCTCAAATAGGAAAAGAAGTATGTCAAGGCTGTATATGGTCACCTTGCTTATTTAAGTCATATGCAGCATACATCATGAGAAACACTGGGCTGGATGAAGCACAAGCTGGAATCAAGATTGCTGGGAGAAATATCAATAACCTCAGATATGCAGATGTCACCACTCTTATGGCAGAAAGTGAAGAAGAACTAAAGAGCCTCTTGATGAAAGTGAAAGAGGAGAGTGAAAAAGCTGCCTTAAAACTCAACATTCAAGAAACAAAGATCATGGCATCTGGTCCCATCACTTCTTGGCAAATAGATGGAGACAAAATGGAAACAGTGAGAGACTTTATTTTGGGGGGAGCTCCAAAATCACTGCAGATGGTGATTGCAGCCATGAAATTAAAAGACGCTTACTCCTTGGAAGGGAAGTTATGACCAACCTAGATAGCATATTAAAAAGCAGAGACATTACTTTGCCAGCAAAGGTCCGTGTAGTCAAGGCTATGGTTTTACCAGCGGTCATGTATGGATGTGAGAGTTGGACTGTGAAGAAAGCTGAGCACCGAAGAATTGATGCTTTTGAACTGTGGTGTTGGAGAAGACTCTTGAAAGTCTCTTGGACTGCAAGGAGATCCAACCAGTCCCTCCTAAAGGAGATCAGGCCTCGGTGTTCATTGGAAGGACTGATGCTGAAGCTGAAACTCCAATACTTTGGCCACCTGATGCGAAGAGCTGACTCATTGGAAAAGACCCTGATGCTGGGAAAGATTGAAGGCAGGAAGAGAAGGGGACGACAGAGGATGAGATGGCTGGATGGCACCACCAACTCAATGGACATGAGTTTGAGTAAACTCCAGGAGTTGGTGATGGACAGGGAGGCCTGGCGTGCTGCGGTTCATGGGGTGGAAAAGAGTCAGACATGACTGAGTGACTGAACTGAACTGATATACTTAAGTATTTCCATCCACTTGATCTGACACGGACCAAGAGAGGTAATTAATGTTTTTCACTAGTGCTTTTTGTCTGTTTCTACTTCTATCATCTGTAATTTATACATTATAAATGTTTGGTGCATAGATAGTTGTAACTTTATTATGTCCACTGTAAATAACACACTTCTGAACTATTAGGCTTTCTTTTTTTGTTGTAGTTTGGCTGATATCTCTACTTTATTTTTGTTTGTATTTTCTGGTTTATAGATCTAATTTTTTTTTTTTTTAGCCTTTCTGGAATAATTATTTAATTGACTCTACACTGTGCACCATAGAATTGGGTTCTGTGATCCTTCTGGAAAGTTTCTTCTTTTAAAATCTAAGCCTTTTAATAGGTGAGTTATTGATATAAAAATTCCATTTTGTCTTTATTCCATGGTGTTTTTTGTACTACCTTGTCTCTGTGATTTTGGAGTCTTTCATTTCCAAGTCTCTTTTCTTTGCTTTTTCTGTGTTGCTTTTCTGTTATTCAAATTATGTGTTTTTTTCTTTAGTTGTGATCTTTATAATAATAAAGATTTGTTTGAGACCCTTAGACTTGTATTTCTAAATTCCCTGCTATGAATAATGATTAAAAATTAAGATATTTCCTCTTCCTTTTCCTTCTACTCCCTCTTTTCTCTCTGCTGACTTTAGTTACTAATTATATTTACTTTTAATAAGTAAGAGAATGAGTTTATAGGGTTTCTGACTCCCTTTCTCCCTTGCCTATGCATTTTTTATTATATAATTTCTACATGGTCAAGGCTCATAATATTTATATTTATTCTGATATCTCAGCCCCCATACTTTTCTTGCATAGGTTCTACAAGTAAATACTTTCAATATTTATTTCTAGTGCTTTGGTCACTGGTTACCTAGTTACTTTTTAGTTGGCTAAAATTCAGTGAACCCTGCAGAAAAGTTCAACATCACAATATTCTCCGAGCTCTTGCAAGGCCAAAACAGTTCATAGATTTTATAATTAAGTAAAATTTTGGCAGTTAAACAGTAGGGCTTCCCTTGTAGCTCAGTCAGTAAAGAATCTGCCTGCAGTGCAGGAAACCCAGGTTCGATCCCTGGGTTGGGAAGATCCCCTGGAGAAGGAAATGGCAATCCACTCCAGTAGGCTTGCCTGGAAAATCTCATGGACAGTGGAGCCTGGTGGGCTGCAAAGAGTCAGGGTCGCAGAGTTGGGCACGACTGAGCGACTAACACTTACTCACTTAAACAGTCTTCATCTCACACTCTTTCCTTGGGTATCTTGTTGCTCACTGCCTTTATGTACTAAATGTTGATAAGAAGAAATGCAAGACCAGTAAGAATTTTTAAATTTTTCCCCTTAAATGCTGCTACAGTGGTGCCTCCTTTTCCCCCTCCTCTTCTTCCTCCTTTTTCTTCACTTTTAAAGTTCAAGTGTAAGTCTTCAAGTTGACCATACTGGATCCATTTTCCTCGTTTACTCGGTGTGCTTTGAAAATGTTGAATTTTACTTGAGCCTTGTGATCCTGGAAAATAGCAAAGATTAAAGACATGTCACCACCCTTTTGTATTCTGGGAAACTACTTATTATAAAGAGTTTCCTTTGGTATATAACTTGGAAAAGACTCACGGATTACCTATGACAGGAAAGACACTGACCTTCCAAATTCCCATCCTTTGCCTCATAAATGATTAGATAAACTGTATTGTCCTCACTGATCAGTCACAGCGAAATGTTTGTGAACTGAACTTTGGTTTAATTTCTCTCCTTCCCCAAGGTATCTGAACTTTAACCCATCCTCTGCCTAAACCAGCACACAACCCAGCTTCAAGGGCTGCAGGAAAATAGGCCGACCTTAAAGTAAAATACTCCCTGATCATAGAGATTGCCTCTGCTCCTGAACCATCTGGGCACAGGGAAACTTAAATCTTGCCTCTATCCTAGGTGCTAGTTATGAAAATTTACATGGTTCTAACTTATATTCAAGTCCTCAAATTCTCAGGGTAGTCTATTATGCTGTCTGGGATTAAACATAGATGGGAGATGAAGCCTGGAGAAAGAGTGAAATACTCAAGATGCCTTTGCTGGGATACATCATCACTCAGTTTTCTTTTGTATTCCCCCCATTCTCTCCATCATTCTTCCATTTAATGAAGTCTTATCTACCCTCAGTGGTAGGAAAAACTGAAACAGATCTCTTATTCTACCTCTTTTTATTTTGAACTTAAAACAAGGCTTCAGAAAGTCAAAACTTTTCTTTTTCTCCAGTTTTCCTGCATTTTCCTCCCTTGACATAATCAGTACTAAATGAGAAGTTATCGATGCTTGAACGTGGAGTAAGGAAGTGAGAGACAGGAATTACAGAGGAAAGAGCAGAATAGCAATCTGCACATGGCTATTAGCTGGGAAATAATTCTGTTAATATTACAAAAGAGCCTTGAATCATAGACACTCTCATCAGTTCCCCTGTTCTCCCAGGGCCCAAGAATCTGCAAGAGATCTGAATGAGTTTGGGGAGGAGTATCTCTGTTCGGTAGCTATCAGACATGCGTGGATACCACCCCATCCTGGAAGGGGTCATCTTTCCCTCCCAAACCTGGACGCTGGTAATCAGAACATGCCCAGACAGTCTCCCTCTCCCAGTCAAGGCTAAGTTTGCTGCTGTTTAGTCGCTAAGTTGTATCCAATTCTTTGTGACTCCATGGACTGTAGCCCACCAGGCTTCTCTGTCCATGGGATTTCCCAGGCAAGGGTACTGGAGTAGGTTGCTATTTCCTTCTCCAGGGAATCTTCTTGACCCAGGGATCGAACTCATGTCTTCTGCTTGGCAGGCAGATTCTTTATCATTAAGCCACCTGGGAAGCCCAAAGCTAAGCTTAGTTAAGGCTTAATTTAAGGCGAAGTTTCTAGCCTTATCAGGCCCAAGCAAGATAAAACCTCCTGCACAGGTTGGTGCAAGTGTGCCAAGACCTAAAAGGTGACTCAAAGTGCCCCGGAGTTCAGTGTGCCCTAATTGTAACAAGATAGCTTTCGTTTTGGCCGTGCCCCCCGCCCAGTGGGTTTGGCTTGAGTGCTTATGGGTAAGTCCTGCGCACTAAGTGAAAGGGTATAAAACCTGAAACTGTCAGTCAGCTTATCCGTCCAATGAGGTAGCCTGTGGGGCGGGACTTGACTCTAAAACACGGAGCCCTGCCCTCACTGCTGCTGTTTCCAGGCGGAGGCAGCCTGCTCTTTCCCCTTCTCCAGAGAGTTCTTTTGCTTTGCTTAATAAACCTCCTTCTGCCTGAAACTTCTTTATGTCACTCATCTGAATTCTTACCCTTGAGAGGACAAGGACCAAGAAAATCACTGTTCCATCAGCAACATCTCCATTCCCCGACAGAGCCGAGAAACATCCTGGAACGTCTCAAGCTCAAGTCCTCGAGGTAATGCACTTTGGAATTACCTTATTCCAGCCTGCTTTGCCACATTTGGCCAGATAATACCCATTTATGCTTCTTCCCTCTATTTTATTATATTTTCTTCAAATACCCAAGATGTGGTTTATTAACCACTCAGTTTTCTGTGAATTACTTCTTATTTTTCAACCCTCCATTACATAGTTCTCTTTCTTTGATAATAGAAATTGCTTCTACCTCTCCAAATCTCTATTTCTTCATCTATAAAAAGGAAGTTATTGTATCGTCTTTATAAATGGCATACCTATGACCTTATAATGAGAATATGCTTAGACTGGAGATCTGATCACACTGAGTAAATTGGAAATTACCATATCAATATCAGTTATAAACAGATGTTTATAATATACAGTTATTTTAGAGTTCTTGCAGGAGAAGATGGCTACACGTCCTTCTATTGCATCAAACAGAGATGGTAAGGACCTCACAGAAGCAGAAGATGTTAAGAAGAGGGGGAAAGAATACACAGAAGAACAAAAAAAGATACAAAAAAGATTTTCACGACCCAGATAATCATGATGGTGTGATCACTCACCTAGAGCCAGACATCCTGGAATGTGAAGTCAGGCAGGCCTTAGGAAGGATAACTATGAACAAAGCAAGTGGACGGGATGGAATTCCAGTTGAACTATTTCAAATCCTAAAAGATGATGCTGTGAAAGTGTTGAACTCAATATGCCAGCAAATTTGGAAAACTCAGCAGTGGTCACTTGACTGGAAAAGGTCAGGTTTCATTCCAATCCCAAAGAAAGGCAATGCCAAAGAATGGTCGAACTACCACAGAATTGCACTCATCTCACACACTAGTAAAGTAATGCTCAAAATTCTCCAAACCAGGCTTCAACAGTTCATGAACCAAGAACTTCCAGATGTTCAAGCTGGATTTAGAAAATGCAGAAGAATCAGAGATCAAATTGTCAACATCCATTGTATCATCGAAAAAGCAGGAGAGTTCTAGAAAGACATTTACTTCTCTTTAATGACTATGCCAAAGTCTTTGACTGTGTGGATCACAAAAAACTGTGGAAAATTCTTAAAGTTGACCACCTTACTTGCCTCCTTAGAAGTCTGTATGCAGGTCAAGAAGCAACAGTTAGAACCAGACATGGAACACTGACTGGTTCCAAATCGGGAGAGGAGTACATCAAGGCTGTATATTGTCACTCTGCTTATTTAACCTGTATGCATAGTACATCATGCAAAATGCTGGGCTGGATGAAGCACAAGCTGGAATCAAGATTGCTGGGAGAAATATCAATAACCTCAGATATGCAGATTACACCACCCTTATGGCAGAAAGCAAAGAAGAACTAAACAACCTCTTGATGAAAGTGAAAGAGGAGAGTGAAAAAGTTGGCTTAAAACTCAACATTCAGAAAACTAAGATCATGACATCTGGTCTCATCACTTCATGGTAAATGGATGGGGAAACAATGGAAACAGTGAGAGACTTTATTTTCTTGGGTTCCAAAATCACAGCAGATGGTGACTGTAGCCATGAAATTAAAAGATGTTTTCTCCTTGGAGAAAAACTATGACCAAGCTAGACAGCATTAAAAAGCAGAGACATTTGGACCTTTGCCAACAAAGGTCCATCTAATCAAAGCTGTAGTCATGTATGGATGTGAGAGGTGGACTATAAAGAAAGCTGGGGGCCAAAGAATTGATGCTTTTGAACTGTGGTGTTGGAGAAGATTCTTAAGAGTCCCTTGGACTGCAAGGAGATCCAACCAGTCCATCCTAAAGGAAATCAGTCCTTAATTTTCATTGGAAGGGCTGATGTTGGAGCTGAAACTCCAATACTTTGGCCACTTGATGCTGAGAACTGACTCATTGGAAAAGACCCTGATGCTGGGAAAGATTGAAAGCAGGAGGAGAAGGGGACGACAGAGGATGAGATGGTTGGATGGCATCATCATCTCAATGGGCACATGTTTGAGCAAGCTCTGGGAGCTGGTGATGCACAGGGAGGCCTGACGGGCTGCAGTCCATGGGATGGAAAAGAGTCAGACACGACTGAGTGACTGACTGAAACTGAATATACAGTAATTTTCATAATTATGAAATATTAGAAAGCAGGTCTGAAGAGGTATCTAAAAATACAAAGAAAGACACTGGGAATGATGATTCCCCAAGGCCTCTCATGCCCTAGGGCTGTGCATACCTTCAGAAATGGTATATTCTGGGGTTTTGTCTTAAACAGGTGCTCGTCTGGACTCAGTGTGCAAGTCAGCTCTCATTATAGCAATGTGACCAGGCTCAACCAGCTGAGTTGTTTAGGGTTACAACGCCTGTATCCATCAAGGCAAAACTGTCAAATGACTTGTAGCTCTGAGCTGCAGAGAGGCTACCTCCTGCAACATGTTCTATCTGGTGTTTTAACTGGCCTGATCCGTAAAGTCTAACCCACACTGGGCAATTCCTCAAATTTCCTTAAAGAATGGTAGACTGGGAGAGGAGTTGTGTGGCTTCTGTAAGTTTATTTTCAGTAAGAGCCAAGGAAAGAGGAAGGGAGCCCTAGAGGCGAGCATGAGGTTTCCTTCTGGTCCGGGATGAGCCGACATCCTGATCCCTCCACGGCCGCTGATGCCCATCACTGGGGGATCACTGTGACTTGTTTGGCCAAGTAGAGACAGAGCTGCTCATTGTCAGGGAACCCAGTGCAGAACTGCCCAGTCAAGGAGCAAGATAATACCCATCTCTAAATCACAGGACAAGAGAGCTGTAGTCCTCTGCTGACATTTTTTCTCTTGAATAAGAGAATGAGGTTTTATCTGCAAGCAGGTGGAAGGAGGTACCTTACAGGGCCTCCATGATTGGCTTCCAGCCAATCTTATCCATTTTTCACAGCTGGCATCAAAATAAACTAATTTTTTTACTTAATTGACCCCTGTTACTTTCATTTTCATAGCTCACCACCAATTGATGGAATACAATTTAATACAATGCAATTCATGTTAGAGGATCCTTCATAGAAAAGCATGAAAAAAATTAGTTAAAACCTAAGTGCCCACCAGTGGGGGTAGGGGAGATGGAGATAGGCATATAGAAGACAACATAATTCTAAGAGAAAAGAGAGCTCTACAAAACAGGAAAAGAATTGGTGCTGCCTGTGCTGAGAAAGAGATAAAGCAAAAGCAAGATGGACAACAAGTTGTCAATAATTACTTCACTGAGATGCTTCTAAGAATTCAAGAAAGCTTCCCAAAGGAGGTGGAATGTAGTTGAGCCTTGGGAAGGAGTGAGGGAAGCAGACACCAAGCTGATGAGGACAAGGGAGGCTGTTCCAAGCAGGGGGGTGGGAGAGAGGAGGGTGGGAGAGAAAGGGGCTGAGCACGGCAGGAGGGTTGTGGAAAAGCAGGCGGCCCCCACCGCATGAGACGCCTGCTTCCCCTCCCCATCCGCCCCTCCCTCACCCCGCCACCTGACGTGTGTGTTCATCCGTTTCTCTTTATATCCATTTGGATCTACGTATTTTGGACTTGCACGTTTTTATTTCCTTGCATGAAAATTGTTTCTGATTTTGGAAATCGGACTTTTTCATTCTTTTGGAAAGTAAGAAATACACACACACATACACATGCATGCACACTCATTTCTGTGTCTATTTATATATTATAAACAATGAATCTACCTGATGATTCCAATTCCAGTGCAACATTCCTCTATTTATTCTAGCTGCCATCTTTTCATATTCACAGTGCCAATAGAGACAAATCTGGCATCATTATCATCAATATGCTTACATATTTGCTCAATCACAGGACACGGTGTTATTTCAGAATTGTTTGTCCATACCATTGTGAAAATCATCCCCACTAAATATAGTTTAATATCTGGGTTTTTTACACTTTTTATTGGAATACAGTTGATTTACAATGTTGTGTTAGTTTCAGGCCTACAGAAAAGTGAGTCAGTTATGCATGTACATTGCATGTGCATTAGTCGCTCAGTCGTGTCTGACTCCGTGTGACCCCACGGACTGTAGCCCCCCCAGGCTCCTCTGTCCATGGGATTTTCCAGGCAATAATACTGGAGTGGGCTGCCATTTCCTTCTCTAATATACATACATATATCCATTCTTTTTTAGATTCTTTTCCCCTATAGGTGGCTCAGAGGCTAAAGCGTCTGCCTCCAATGCAGGAGACCTGGGTTCGATCCCTGGGTCAGGAAGATCCCCTAGAGAAGGAAATGGTAACCCACTCTAGTATTCTTGCCTGGAGAATCCCATGGATGGAGAAGCCTGGTAGGCAACGGTCCACGGGTCGCAAAGAGTTGGACACGACTGAGCGGCTTCACTTATAGGCCGTTACAGAGAACTGAGTAGAGTTCCCTGTGCTCTACAGTAGGTCTTTATGGGAGGAGGTGGAGTGAGGGAAAAAATTGGAAAACTGGGATTGATATAAACACACTATTATTCAGGAGGCTTTTGAAGATCATAAATTTGCAACAAATTGGAAGGAATTACTATAACCCAAGTGACCCAACTGATATCCCAAATCATAGGTTTGTATTAAGTGGAAAGTGTCTATTTCTTAGGTTTTGTCACAAACCTTGAAAGTGACATTCTACTGTGAAATGATAAGATTTACTATGGCTGTTAATGGCAACCATCACATTAAGTGAACATTTAACTTGGCTTGAACAATAAAGGAGACATTCCAGAATACTTGGAGTTTTAAAGATCATATGCTATTTATCTGTCATGGGGAAAAAGCATGGAGTTGTGCAGCAAAAAGTTTATATTTGCTCTCAGGTAACAAAATTTGTCAACTAATGACAATTGCTTCAAAAATTACTGTAGTGTATCAGGATTGCAGCTTATGTGGTTTAGTTTTATTAAAATAATTATAGGTGCTTTCAACTAGATTTTTCAACTCTTAAATCAATATAAATAATAAAGTTTAATGAAGTTAGTGTATCAATTTAAAATGGAACTTGTAAAGTTATTATAATACTATTATAAAATAATATCCATTGTTCAGATCAGATCAGATCAGTCGCTCAGTCGTTTCTGACTCTTTGCGACCCCACGAATCACAGCACGCCAGGCCTCTCTGTCCATCACCAACTCCCGGAGTTCACTCAGACTCACGTCCATCAAGTCAGTGATGCCATCCAGCCATCTCATCCTCTGTCCTCCCCTTCTCCTCTTGCCCCCAATCCCTCCCAGCATCAGAGTCTTTTCCAATGAGTCAACTCTTCGCATGAGGTGGCCAAAGTACTGGAGTTTCAGCTTTAGCATCAGTCCTTCCAAAGAAATCCCAGGGCTGATCTTCTTCAGAATGGACTGGTTGGATCTCCTTGCAGTCCAAGGGACTCTCAAGAGTCTTCTCCAACACCACAGTTCAAAAGCATCAATTCTTCAGCACTCAGCCTTCTTCACAGTCCAACTCTTACATCCATACATGACCACAGGAAAAACCATAGCCTTGACTAGACAAACCTTTGTTGGCAAAGTAATGTCTCTGCTTTTGAATATGCTATCTAGGTTGGTCACAATTTTCGTACCAAGGAGTAAGCGTCTTTTAATTTCATGGCTGCAGTCACCATCTGTAGTAATTTTGGAGCCCAGAAAAATAAAGTCTGACACTGTTTCCACTGTTTGCCCATCTATTTCCCATGAAGTAATGGGACTGGATGCCATGATCTTTGTTTTCTGAATGTTGAGCTTTAAGCCAACTTTTTCACTCTCCACTTTCACTTTGATCAAGAGGCTTTTGAGTTCCTCTTCACTTTCTGCCATAAGGGTGGTGTCATCTGCATATCTGAGGTTATTGATATTTCTCCCGGCAATCTTGATTCCAGCTTGTGTTTCTTCCAGCCCAGTGTTTCTCATGATGTACTCTGCATAGAAGTTAAATAAACAGGGTGACAATATACAGCCTTGACGAACTCCTTTTCCTATTTGGAACCAGTCTGTTGTTCCATGTCCAGTTCTAACTGTTGCTTCCTGACCTGCATACAAGTTTCTCAAGAGGCAGGTCAGGTGATCTGGTATTCCCATCTCTTTCAGAATTTTCCACAGTTTATTGTGATCCACACAGTCAAAGGCTTTGGCATAGTCAATAAAGCAGAAATAGATGCTTTTCTGTTAGAGATCTTTAAAAGATTAGTCTTTATCCAGAAAATATAAAAGATAAAAATTAATTTCCCCAGGGCTTATACTTTTGACCTGTTAATGAAGTTAAATGAAGTTAATGAAGGTAAAAAGCATAACTTGATACATATAAAACATGGTAGGATGTTCACAGGGGTTACTTCATCGGGGTTACAGTTCATAGGGGTTAGTTCGTAGCATTCATTCTGTTTGATAAGCCGGTGATTTGGCCTGGCTTCACTACTTCTATTTTTCAGTGTGAAAATAGCATCGTGCTTTGCCCTGATGCCAGTCGTGAAGTCCTTCAAAGTGAACCTGCTTTAGATTTCACGTCCAACTTGCGTCATCAACCTGAAGAACACAAATTTCAGGAATGACTTTCTAAAGAATTGACAGCTTTAATTGTTCTTACCAAGTAACATTGTGTATAATGCAAAATAATTTTACTAGTCTTAAGATATTGTGCCTTTATAGTTCTAAAACATTAATGAGAAAGTAAGGTTTAAGGTTGAGAAGTTGGAATAGCATAAAAACAGGGGAGGGATACTTATAATAACCTTTCTTAAGAACAAAAGTGTTGGAGGAATATACTCATCTGAACAGGAGAAACAGCCAATGCTTTCTATCCTTTTTAGTTTTAATTTCAGTCTCTAATAGTAATTCTGCAAGTTTCTAATAGTTACCTCCCCATCCATATAGCATAAGAAATTACTTAAGCTTTAAGAAATTCTTTTCCCTTTATGTTTCCATTATATTGCACATTACCAAGTGATTTGAAAGTTTACTTTTTTAGAGAGTACTTTTATTTTTTTATATTTTTAGTATATATTTTTATATTTTTAGTATATATTTTAGTATTTTTATATTATTTAGCCTTTGTTTTAAATTGACATATCCACACATTTTAATCAAATACCAATAGGTATAACCATAAAGCATATGGAGTAGATGATATTGACTGGGACCAAAATCCAAAGAGCATCTTTAGGAAAGCAGATGGCTCTGAAGTCAGCTTCTTAGAGGGCGACAGGTAGGTGAGACTTTAATGTTGATTTTTACCTTTTTAATGTGAACTGCTTAGACCCTAGAAGAAATCTGAAATATCTTCAGTAGAATTGTTTAACAGGAGTACAT
This sequence comes from Bubalus kerabau, assembly GCF_029407905.1. Classification (NCBI taxonomy): domain Eukaryota; kingdom Metazoa; phylum Chordata; class Mammalia; order Artiodactyla; family Bovidae; genus Bubalus; species Bubalus kerabau. The sequence goes on from NC_073625.1 coordinate 202,460,928, forward strand.
ATGGAAGAAGTTGCTCTTAAAGCTGTACATATTAATAAATGTGCTCATCGGGGCTCCCTGGTGCCTCAGTAGTAAAGAATTTGCCTGCCAAGCAGAAGACGTTGGTTTGACCCATGGGTTGGAAAGATCTCCTGGAGAAGAAAATGGCAACCCACTCCAGTATTCGTGTCTGGAAAATCCTGTGGATGGAGGAGCCTGACGGGCTACAGTCCACAGGCTCGCAAGAGTGAGACACGACTTAGCGACTAGACGACAACAACAAATATGTAAAATATTAGGTTTTATGGTAAAATGTATATACAGTAAAATATATAAATTCTAAGTGTACAACTCAATGAATTTTGATAGATGCCTGCATCCATATAATTCACATTTCTATTAAGACATAAAAAAAGATTTTATTATTGTAGAAATTCCCCTCTCTCCTCTTCCTGATAAATCCCCAGTTCCAGTAGATTAGTGTTTTCTTTTCTAGAAATCTATACGGGCCAAATATATTTCATACATATGAAATCATACAGTGTACAGCGTTCTGTTCCTGGTTTCATTTTCTTAGTATATTGTTTGAAAAATTCATGTTGTTATATGAGCTCAATAGTTTTTCATTTTTGTAGTCTAATATTATTCAATTGTATGAATATATCAGAATTATTTATCTATTCTTTTCTTATAAGCATCTGAGTTGTTTATACTTTGGAACTATTATGAGTAAATCTGTTACAAACATTTCCAATATAGTCTGTGCAAAAATATATCCTAATTTTTCTTGAGTAAATTCCTAGGAGTGAAATCATTAGATCACAGGAGGATATATTCTCAACCTGAAGAAGAAAAAAATACCTAACAGTTTTCCAAATTGATTGTACTGCATTACACTCCTCCATCAGTGTGTGAAGAGTTTGCTTGCTTCATATCTGTGACAACTTTTAGAGTGACTGGTCTTTTTAAATTTAACCATTCTACTAAGTATGGAGTGATAACTCTTTGTGATTTAATTGATTTTCCTTCTGACAAATACTGCTAAGCTTTTTATTCATCCATTCATTGCGCACATGTACTTCTTCCCTTGTAAAGTCTATGCAGGGCGTTCTTGATTGAATTGTCTTCTTATTGAATTGTAGGACACAAGTTCTTTTTTGTTTGTTTTTTTTCCAGTTATATTTTGAAAATAATTTCTCACAAAATCCTCAGTCCTGAAGCTCTTTTCTCAGGTTTTCTTTTACAAGCTTAGAATTAAAACTAGGCCTGTGAGCCATCACGAGTTAACATGCAGCCTGATAGAAGCCAACGCTTATTTTCCCGTGTGCATTCTCCCTTGTCCAAGCATCATTTATGGAAATTCTCCAGTAGTGTTGTCAAAAATCGATTGACTGTGTGAGTGTGGATGTATTTTTGAATTCTCCACTCTATCTTAACTATCCTTTCATAAATACCACACTGTCCTGATTAATATACCTTCATAGTAAGCCTTGGGGGAAGATCCCTTGAGCAGGCCACGGCAACCCACTCCAGTATTCTTGCCTGGAGAATCCCATGGACAGAGGACCCTGATGGGCTGCAGTCCATGGGGTTGCACAGAGTTGGACACGACTGAAGCGACTCAGCACACGCACACAGTAGGACTTGAAGCTACAAATGTAAGCCTTCCTGAATGTAACCTTTCCTTTTTCAAGGTTATTTTCACTCTGCAGGCTATTTCCAGTTCCATGTGAATTTTAGAATATCTTATCAACTTCTAACATAGAAAAAAAATTGCCAAGATTATGATTTGGCTTGCATTGAATCTGTACAACTTGGGGAGAACTGACGCCTTGACGACACTGAGGCTCCCTATCCATTCGCATGGTATACCTCACCCTTTATCAATGATTTCTCTTTTCTCATCTTCTATGGATTCAGTGTAGAGGTTTTTAGTGTATTACTACATTTATCCTTAAGCATTTATGCCTCAGTGCTATTTTAAATAGAGCTTTTAAAATTTGACCTTCTAAATCTTTGCTTCAGGTATATTATTAATAACTTTGTGTGCTGTGACCTTACTAAATTCACTGTTAGGTCTAATAGATGTTTCATGTATTCTTTATTATTTATTACACAATCACATCACTTGCAAATATGAAGTTTTAATTCTTTCTTGTAATCTTCCCTTGCCTTAGTTCACTTTCTTAATCTTCTACTACCATGTAGAACAGAAATGATGAGAGAGAATACACGTGCCTTCATTGTACTCTTAAAGAGAAAGCAGGAACCCTTATAAAGAAAAACGTGAAACTCTTCGTAATTTTTATGCAGCCCAAGGTTCATGGTCGTTCTCTCTGTACTATTCTAATATTAGTATATATGTTGTCAAAACAATCACATATTTCCTCTGCAAATCTGTGACTTTCTTGAGGTCAGAATTTAGGATTGAGTCATTTTCAAATTCTAGAACCTATAAGAATGCCTCAAACATGTAAGAATTCCAAAAGCATTTTTAAAACAAATAAATAAGATTAATTTTAAAAGAGAGGGTTTTTTTTTTTGTTTTTTTGTTTTTTTTTTTTGTTCTCTGATGTTCATTGTAGCATTGTTCACAATAGCTATGATTCTGAAACAACCTAAATGTCCATGTACAGATGAATGGATTTTAAAAAATGTGGTATATACATACAGTGAAATATTATTCAGCCTTATGAAAAGATAAATCATGCCATTCTTGATAGCATGGATGAAATTAAATGACATTATGCTAGGTGAAATAAGCCAAACACAGAAAGACAAATACTGTGTTCTTACTTATACATGTGGAATTTAAAAAGTCAAACTCATAGAAGCAAAAAAGTAGAATGGTGGTTACCAGAGAGGTTATTTTTTAAGTGATAACTCTCGTAAGAGCATAGGACCTTATTTTCCAAAGGATTGCCCATTCAATACTTGTTCTGAGAGGAAAATATAATGTATTTTTTTAAGATATGTTTTTAGAAGAATAAATTTGGGGGACTCTGGATTAAAAGAGGAATCAGATTTATTTCTGTATACAGTAGATAGTTTACACCTACAACTCGCTTGGATAAAATTCTATGATATGTCTACATAACTAGATTTCTTTATAATATCAATTTCTAACAATAGGTAGAAAATAATGTAAAATTTTCAGTTACAGGTAGTTCAGTCTTTTCCAATTGAAAATCTTCTCACTCAGTTTAAAGATTAAACTCCCTTTCAAACAATTTTCCTCTTCCAGATCGTCTCCCATAATTTCTTTTCCAAAATTGTCTCTGTATGGAGCTGCAACTGAATGATTTCTGGGTGTTCCCTTGTTGAACTCTGATCACCTAACTGTGGGAGGTGGTCTTTTGTTCTAATTGCGTCTGCCTCCCAAGGTGATACTGATTCATTGTCTGCTCTCCCAGGAAAAGCACAGCTGTGAGCGCATTCCACTGTCACTCTTCGAACTCTCCCTCTTTCTGCTTCCTGTGTCTCAAAAGGGATCAGCTTGTCATTTACTCAAGATGAACCACAGCAGATCCACTCTCTTATTTAGCAACAATTTTCAGTTGCCCCCACTGGATCATGCAAGGATTTTGAATTCCGTCCACACCAGACGTCTGTCAAGGCAGTCTCCACTGATAAAATCCCCCGCTGTTTTCTGCCTAAATGTGTGCCTCATCTTTTCTCTTGCACTACAGGTGTCTTATATTGCCACAAAAGGAGACTTGCAAATCAGTGTCCTTTTAAAACTGCTATCAATAAAGAGTGTTCACATCTTGGATTTCAACCTCCCTTTCTGCCTGCCTGGATTTTTACCTCACCTCTTTGGTGCTCCTTGGATCAAGGTCCATGGAGGTGAGCGTACTGAGCCCCTGAATGATCCGGCTGCATCCTTATCTTCTACCTACCCCTTCCAAATATTGCCTCTTCCTGTCCTGAAAAATATCATGTTCCTTTCTCTCTCTGGAAGGCATTCCTCATACACCACTGCTTTCTGAATAACCTCTCAATATTTTTTGATAAAAGGAGCTAGAGACTATCACACTAATGAAGTGAGTCCGATGGAGAAAGACAAATATCATATGCTCATTTCAGTTCACTTTGGCCGCTCACTCATTTCCGACTCTTTACCCATGGACTGCAGCAGAGCAGGACTCCCTGTTCATCACCAACTCCCAGAACGTGCTCAAACCCATGTCTATTGAGTTTGGTGATGCCATCCAACCATCTCATCCTCTGTCGTCCCCTTCTCCTCCCACCTTCAATCTTTCCCAGCATCAGGGTCTTTTCAAATGAGGAAGTTCTTCACATCAGGTGGCCAAAGTATTGGAGTTTCAGCTTCACCATCAGTTCTTCAAATGAATATTCAGGACTAATTTCCTTTAGGAGTAACTGGTTGGATTTCCTTGCAGTCCAAGGGACTCTGAAGAGTCTTCTCCAAAACCACAGTTTAAAAGCATCAATTCTTCAGTGCTCAGCTTTCTTTACAGTCCAGCTCTCACATCCATACATGACTACTTGAAAAACCATAGCTTTGACAAGACAGACCTTTGTTGGCAAAGTAATGTCTCTGCTTTTTAATATGCTGTCTAGGTTGGTCATAGCTTTTCTTCCAAGGAGCAAGTGTTTTTTAATTTCATGGGTGCAGTCACCATCTGCAGTGATTTTGAAGCCCAAGAAAACAAACTCTGTCACTATTTCCATTGATTCCCCATCTATTTACCACGAATTGATGGTACCGGATGCCATGATCTTCATTTCCTGAATGTTGAGTTTTAAGGCAGCTTTTTCACTCTCCTCTTTCACTTTCATCAAGAGGCTCTTTAGTTCTTCTTCGCTTTCTGTCATAAGAATGGTGTCATCTGTGTATCTGAGGTTATTGATATTTCTCCCAGCAATCTTGATTCCAGCTTGTGCTTCATCCAGCCTGGCATTTCACATGATGTACTCTCCATATAAGTTAAATAAGCAGGGCAACAGGAAAACAACAGAATGGGAAAGACTAGGGATCTCTTCAAGAAAATCAGAGATACCGAAGGAACATTTCATGCAAAGATGGGCTCGATAAAGGACAGAAATGGTATGGACCTCACAGAAGCAGAAGAAATTAAGAAGAGATGGCAAGAATACACAGAAGAACTGTACAAAAAAGATCTTCATGACCCAGATAATCACGATGGTGTGATCACTGACCTAGAGCCAGACATCCTGGAATGTGAAGTCAAGTGGGCCTTAGAAAGCATTACTATGAACAAAGCTAGTGGAGGTGATGGAATTCCAGTTGAGTTATTCCAAATCCTGAAAGATGATGCTGTGAAAGTGCTGCACTCAATATGCCAGCAAATTTGGAAAACTCAGCAGTGGCCACAGGACTGGAAAAGGTCAGTTTTCATTCCAATCCCAAAGAAAGGTAATGCCAAAGAATGCTCAACTACTGCACAATTGCACTCATCTCACACCCTAGTAATGCTCAAAATTCTCCAAGCCAGGCTTCAGCAATATGTGAACCGTGAACTTCCTGATGTTCAAGCTGGTTTTAGAAAAGGCAGAGGAACCAGAGATCAAATTGCCAACATCCGCTGGATCATGGAAAAAGCAAGAGAGTTCCAGAAAAGCATCTATTTCTGCTTTATTGACTATGCCAAAGCCTTTGACTGTGTGGATCACAATCAACTGTGGAAAATTCTGAAAGAGATGGGAACACCAGACCACCTGATCTGCCTCTTGAGAAATTTGTATGCAGGTCAGGAAGCAACAGTTAGAACTGGACATGGAAGAACAGACTGGTTCCAAATAGGAAAAGGAGTAAATCAAGGCTGTATATGGTCACCCTGTTTATTTAACTTAAATGCAGAGTACATCATGAGAAACACTGGACTGGAAGAAACACAAGCTGGAATCAAGATTGCCGGGAGAAATATCAATAACCTCAGATATGCAGATGACACCACCCTTATGGCAGAAAGTGAAGAGGAACTCAAAAGCCTCTTGATGAAAGTGAAAGTGGAGAGTGAAAAAGTTGGCTTAAAGCTCAACATTCAGAAAACTAAGATCATGGCATCCTGTCCCATCACTTCATGGGAAATAGATGGGGAAACAGTGGAAACAGTGTCAGACTTTATTTTTCTGGGCTCCAAAATCACTACAGATGGTGACTGCAGCCATGAAATTAAAAGATGCTTACTCCTTGGAAGGAAAGTTATGACCAACCTAGATAGCATATTCAAAAGCAGAGACATTACTTTGTCAACAAAGGTCCGTCTAGTCAAGGCTATAGTTTTTCCAGTGGTCATGTATGGATGTGAGAGTTGGACTGTGAAGAAGGCTGAGTGCCGAAGAATTGATGCTTTTGAACAGTGGTGTTGGAGAAGACTCTTGAGAGTCCCTTGGACTGCAAGGAGATCCAACCAGTCCATTCTGAAGAAGATCAGCCCTGGGATTTCTTTGGAAGGACTGATGCTAAAGCTGAAACTCCAGTACTTTGGCCACCTCATGCAAAGAGTTGACTCATTGGAAAAGACTCTGATGCTGAGAGGGATTGGGGGCAAGAGGAGAAGGGGACGACAGAAGATGAGATGGCTGGATGGCATCACTGACTCGATGGACGTGAGTCTGAGTGAACTCCGGGAGTTGGTGATGGACAGGGAGGCCTGGCGTGCTGCAGTTCATGGGGTCGCAAAGAGTAGGACATGACTGAGTGACTGATCGGATCTGATGTACTCCTTTCTCAATTTGGTACCAGTCCATTGTTTCATGTCCAGTTCTAACTACTGCCTCTTGACCTGCATATAGATGTCTTAGGAGGCAGGTAAGGTGGTCTGGTGTTCCCATTTCTTTCAGAATTTTTCACAATTTGCTGTGATCCGCACAGTCAAAGGCTTTGGCATAGTCAATAAAGCAGAAGTAGATGTTTCTCTGGAATCTCTTGCTTTTTTGATGATCCAAAGGTTGTTAACAGTTTGATCTCTGGTTCCTCTGTGCTTTCTAAATCCTCCTGGAACATCTGGAAGCTCTTGGTTCACATATTGTTGAAGCCTGGCTTGGAGAATTTTGAGCATTATTTTGCTAGAATATAAGATAAGTGCAATTATGTGGTATTATTAACATTCTTTTGCATTGCACTTCTTTGGGATTGGAATGAAAATTGACCTTTTCCAGTCCTGTGGCCACTGCTGAGTTTTCCAAATTTGCTGGCATATTAGGTGCAGCACTTTCACAGCATCATCTTTTAGGATTTGAAATAGCTCAACTGGAATTCCATCACCCCCACTAGTTGTGTTCATAGTGATGCTTCCTAAAGCCCACTTGACTTCACATTCCAGGATGTCTGGCTCTAGGTGAGTGATCACACCACTGTGGATATCTGGGTTATGAAGATCTTTTTTGTATAGTTCTTCTGTGTATTCTTGCCACCTTTTCTTGGTATCTTCTGCTTCTGTGAGGCCCATACCATTTCTGTCCTTTATTGTGTCCATCTTTGCATGAGATGCTCCCTTCCTGTCTCTTTTTCTTGAAGAGATCTCTAGTCTTTCCCATTCTATTGTGTTCCTCTATTTGCATTGATCATCAAAGAAGGCTTTCTTATCTCTCCCTGCTACTCCTTTGGAACTCTGCATTCAGATGTGTATATCTTTCCTTTTTGCCTCTGCCTTTAGCTTAGCTTTAGCTTTAAATATCATATGATATCACTTAAACATGAAATCTAAATAAAAACAGTACAAGTGAACTTACCAAAAAAAACACAAAAACATAGAAAACAAACTTATGGTTACCAAAGGAGAAAGGAAGGAAAGGATAAATTGGGAATTTGGGGTTAACATACACACACTGCTATGTATAAAATAAATAAGCCATAAGGACATACAGTAATAGAGAACTATACTTAATATTTTATAATAACATATGATGGAAAAAAATATAAAAATAATATACATGTGCATTTATATGTATAACTGAATCACTTTTCTGTATACCTGAAAATTTTTAATAAACTATAATACAATAAAAATTAAATTTAAAAAATTGAGCTATGATTCCACTAAACCTGGATCTTGATATGAAACATATTTTGGAATTTATAAGCCTATTCTTTCTCAATAAAGCAGGGGTTTTGACTTTCTAGCCATAATCTTCATAGTCCCTTTTTGGAAGTTGAATGTTGAAAGACTGACTCTTTCTCTCCAAATTTTCACTCTGTGCTGTGCTGGACTTAGTTGCTCAGTCATGTCTGACTCTTTGTGACCCCATGGCCTATAGCCTGCCAGGCTCCTCTGTCCATGGGGATTCTCCAGGCAAGAATATTGGAGTGGGTTGCCATGCCCTCCTCCAGGGAATTGTCCCAACCCACGGATCGAAGCCAGGTCTCCAGCATTGCAGGCAGATTCTTTAGCATCTGAGCTACCAGGGAAACCCCAAAAGTTCCTACTGTAATTATCCTAATTTTCCCTAAGGCCCTGGGAGCTTCAGAGTAAACAAGGTGATCGTGGGTAATGCAGAAGACAAAAGCACCGTACTATCTCCAAGTTACTCAAGACTCCTCAAAGTTTTAATGTGCTAGTGGGGTTTATGACTGCAAGCATGGAAGATACGGTATAGCATTTTCCAAATTATTTAAACATAAATCATTTTCTTTAAAGAACATTTCTAAAACAGAGCTACCATATGATCCTGCAATCCCACTCCTGGGCATATACCCAGAGAAAATCATAATTCAAAAAGATATATGCACCCTAGTGGTCACAGTAGCACTGTTTACAATCCAAGACATGGAAGCCACCGAAGTATCCATCAATAGATGAACTGGTCAAGAAGACGTGGGACATTCGTACAAGGAAACAATAGTGAAGTACTGCCACTTACAGCAACATGCGTGGACCTAGAGATTATCATCTAAGTGAGGCAAGTCGGAAGGAGAAAGACAAGCATCGCATGATATCACTTATATGTGGAATATAAAGAAACAGATACAAATGAGTGGTGCTAGTCATTTAGTTGTGTCCGACTCTTTGTGATCACATGGACTGTAGCCCACCAGGCTCCTCTGTCCATGGAATTCTCCAGGCAAGAATACTGGAGTGGGTAGCCATTCCCTTCTCCAGGGGATCTTCCTGACCCAGGGACTGAACCTGGGTCTCCTGCATTAAAAGGCAGATTCTTTACCATCTGAGCCACCAAAGAAGCCCAATATACAGATGAAATGATTTACAAAACAGAAACAGACTTAGAGGCACAGAAAGCAACTTATGGTTACTAAAGGGGAAAGACGGGAGGAGGGATAAATTAGAGGCTCGAGATCAGCAGATACACACTACTATATATAAAACAGATAACCAGCATGGTCCTCCTGTATGGTACAGGGAACTCTGCTCAATGTCTTATAATAACCTATAATGGAAAAGAACCTGAAAAAGACTAGACAGATAACTGAATCACTTTACTGTACACTTCAAAGTAACACAACATTGTAAATTAGCTACAAGTGAAAAACAAGAAGAATGCCTGGCTAGGCAACTGCTCCAGTGGAAATATTCTGAGGAGCAAAAGGGCACATTGCAAAACAGGGAAAAATGAAAGCGGGGCTGTCACTTAGGAGGCTACTTTGTTTGTCCAGAAGAAAGGTGATGAAGATCTGAACTGGAGAAATGACGGTACCCAGGAAATGGAGAAACAGATTCAATAAGTAGGTAGAAAATGAAGTTACCTGATCCAGTGAGAATATTCACTCTAATGAAATGGATCCTAGATGCTTCTAACAATATGCTTTGTACATTTTTAAATTTCAAGGAAGCAGCTACATGAAAACCAGAGGCGTTTCTACATGAAGTAAGTATTTATAAAATAGATTCGGGAGGAAAACGTTTATCTTTTTGGTTCACATTGAAGGGAAATTTTCTTAAAATATCTTTTTATTCTGTCCCTATTAGTCCATGAAATGTATTAAACAGGTTTCCCTTGACTTCTCAAGATCTTTAAATACTGACTTATCAATGGAATGAGAAAGATGGAAATGAAATAATTCTCAAATAAGTGGGTCAGTGAATTCTGGATTGAAAGCAATTTCAATATTTTAAGCACCAAATATTTTTTTTTAACATTTTAGAATATCTCTCATTAGTCACCACTGAATTATACTTTTCACTTCCTAGGTCTAGTATGATGTGTTTATTGTAATGTAATTTGAAATAAGGGGGGAAAAAAGGTAACTTTAGTTATAAAACCACATTAATGAATATTATTAAATGTGTTATATTTACCACATTCCAAATGTTTCCAGCTTAACAGATTAGAACTGACTCATCAGAATAGAATGAGTGATTTTTAAACGAGAAACAAAACAATATTGCTGCTTCCTTTGAGCAAGGGCAGTGACAGTTAGATGGAAATTACTAATAAGCCTAATCTACTCGGGGCTTCCCAGGTGGCCCTAGCGGTAAGGAAGTTGGCGCTGGTGCCAATGAAGGAGACATAAAAGGTGTGCGTTCCGTCTCTGGGTTGGGAGGATCCCCTGGAGGAAGGCACTGCAGCCCAGTATCCTTTCCTGATTCGAATCCCATGAACCGAGGAGCCTGGTGGGCTACAGTCCACGGGGTCGCCAAGAGTAAGACACGACTGCAGCAACTTAGGACGCCCGCACTAATAAGACATGTTTCAGAAAATGGCTTTTTCCTCCTAAAGTGGCAAAAAATTATAATGAAAAATAGCCACGAAGAAAACAAACTGGGGAGTGTGGCAGATTGCTGGGGAGAAATGGCCATATTTATTCCCCATCCTCCCTTTTATTTACTCCTTTGCAACGTGGCTTTGCCACTCACGAATCAAAGGTGGACCCTGCTTTCCCTCCTTTGAGTCCCGTCTGATCCTGCAACTTGCTTTGACTCACAGACACGGTAGGAGCAACACCACGCCCGCTAGGAGCCGAGGTGTGTCTCGCTGCAGGAACTCGCCCTGCCCTCAGCGTCTCCAGCCTGAGCCCGCCTGGACAGTGACGGAACACGCGGCGGTGCTGTGCCGTCCCAAACGAGGCCCTCCTAGGACAGCCAGCGCTGACGCTTCATCGAGGCCGGAAGCGCCTTCCGGATGGGACAAATCCACACTGCCAGCTGTAAAACTAAGGGATGAATGAATGGTGAGTTTTTAAGCTGCTAAGTTTAGGGATGGTTTGCAGCTCGTGGCTTCCCTGGTGGCTCAGAGGGTAAAGCGTCTGCCTGCAATGCAAGAGACCCCAGTTTCAATCCCTGGGTCAGGAAGATCCCCTGGAGAAGGGAGTGGCAACCCACTCCAGTATTCTTGCCTGGAGAATCCCATGGACAGAGGAGCCTGGTGGGCTACAGTCCATGGGGCCGCAAAGAGTCGGACACGCCTGAGCGACTTTACTCACTTTGCAGTTCAGTAACCAAATCAGTGGGTCAGATGATCTCTCTTCTGACTATGTTAATCACCTTTCAGTTTCCACCCCCCCACTATCTTTCTACTCTCATCCCACTCATATATTGCTGTCAATTTAATTTCCTAAACACAATTCTTATTCTATTGCTTCTTACTCAAAAAACCTCCAGTGGCTCCTGATCGCCCTTCTAATAGAATCTCAACAATCTTAATCTGTTATGCAAGGACCTTTCCTGATTTCTCCACAACTTAAATGTCAAGTCTCAGCTTCTGCTTCTTTTTTCTTCATTCACCCTTGATTTTGTCAAGATGAGTTGCAAGCCCTTGATGAGGAGGCACCACTGATTGAAGACTCCATTATTCATTTCTTGCACATCTTACTCCATAGCCTAATGGATGGTAAGTTTCTTCTGAAACCGACTCTAAGATAATGCATGGTATTCTGGACATTAAAATGTGAAAAGATAATGTGACTGAGAAATAAGGGGAAAGGCCTCATTGTTTTCCGCATTTCTCATACTTTCTGCCTCTTGTCCCTGGCTAGAACAATTCCCTCTGCTTTCTACTGCTGCAGGACTACATAACCAAATCCCATCTACCTAAAAATCTATCCAAATAGAAAAGAAATCCTTGAGCATCTTTCTCTTCACTGAGCTACTTGAACTCCCCAAGAAAATGACTAGAACCACTCATCGGCACTTGTCACTCCCCACTTGATACTGACAACTCTTTCTTTAATATTAGACTGTCTGCAGGTTGAGGACAATTCAGGATTTATTGACTATTTCACATTCTCTTTTTGCCATGCCAGTGCGACATTCTAAATACAATGTCTATAAGATACTATGCAACACATATTTGTTAAGCAAATTACTCAGTGACAAACACACGTTTAATAAACCTCGGATTTCTAACACTTCATTTTCATTCTATCACTAATTAACCATGTGATCTGAGACAATTTACTTAACCTCCTAGGGCTGAGGTCTCAAATGATACAATAGATGAGATAATGGGTGTGTGAATACTCCATAGAAATCATAAGATCAGTTCACGGTACTGGCATTGTTTTCTTTTCTGAGAAAGGAGACGATGGAATCTGATCTATTTCAAAAACAGTCTGTGAGTACCATTCCACAACGATAGGACTCAAGTTTTTGCTTTTTCCTTGAAAGCACGAGGTGACTTAAGCGATCAGAGAACCTGCCTCTTACAAAGCTTCTCTGGGTCCCAGATGCACCCGTGAATAACCCTGCTGTGATCATTCCAGACAGCTTTGCACCCTGTGGCCAGGTCAAATAAGACCAGAAGTATTATGAACCGACACTTACCAGGCCTCTCTCTCATACTCTGAGGTCAAAGGAGCCATTCTTGGGACTTCCCTGGCAGCTCAGTTGTTGAGACTCACTCTCCAGTGCAGAGAGTGCGGGTTCAGGCCCTGGTTGGGGAACTAAGATCCTACATGTCATGCAGCACAACCAAAATAAAGACATTAAAAAAGAACAAAGGAGCCACTCTCACCAAGAAAGAGAGAGGTGTTATTACAGCGCATAAATCACCCACGAGTTTGGTTCAAAACTTTTTTATTAGCTAAAACTTTTATTAATAAAAGTAGATTAAAAACATATTAAGAGTTCAATATTTTAAAGAATCACCCTTAGGAAACAGGCACATGGTGACTGGTGTTAGCTGTAATGATATACCATAATTAACACCACAGAGTCTTGAGCCTCACATCTCTGCCTTGAGATGGATTTCCCACTTTGGCTCGATACCAGTCAATTCCCTTTGATTCCATTTATATTTGTTTCCATCTAAGATTATATCATGATACCATGGGTAGAATGCAGGCTTTATCTCAGATCTTAGAATTCAAGGGCTTCAACTTCAACTATTTGTCTGACATTTTTAAACTTATCTAATCTCTCTGAACCTTAATTTCCTCATGTGCAAAATATTAGGCACTTCATAATAGAGATAATGTCCCCAGCACATAGATCATTTCATCTTCCTCTTACTACTTTAATTCATGTCAGTTCAACTTGACTTAACAAACATCAACTATTATCAGGTACAAGGCTGGGACATCACAACAGCATCACTGCAAACGTGGGATTCTGAGAAGCCAAAAGTTTATGTCTAGGAAAATATGTATAACTTGCTTAAGTAAGGAATGAGGTTGTATCGGGGAGCAATACAGATGTATATGGCATGGAACGCAGGTGAAAGGAGATTTGAGCATTCCATGCTTATGAACACATGAGGGTCTTAAGAAAATTCAGTTGAAGATATCACACTGTGATGAGTGTTGGAATCTCAACCAAAATTTCCCAATTTCAATGAGTTCTGACTTGACAGGAGATGTTAGAAAGCTTTCTACCAGCTCTCAATGTTTGTACAGCTAGCACATTCCCTCATTTAGGAATTTAAATGTTCTCGGCATCGGTTGCACGTATGGCATAAGTCATTTATAACCGTTCTCCTCACATCTGTTTACAATGCACAAGGAATTTGCAAATGTATAAGTGCATTTTGGGGGCTTCCCTGGTGGCTCAGATGGTAAAGAGTCTGCCTACAATGCAGGAGATGCCAGTTTGATCCCTGGGCCTGGAAGATCCCCTGGAGAAGGGAAAGGCAACCCACTCCAAGGTTCTCACCTGGAGAATCCCATGGACAGAGGAGCCTGGCAGGCTGTAGCCCATGCTGCTGCTGCTAAGTCGCTTCAGTCGTGTCCGACTCTGTGCGACCCCATGGACTGCAGCCCACCAGGCCCCTCCATCCATGGGATTTTCCAGGTGAGGTACTGGAGTGGGGTGCCAGTGCCTTCTCCTCTATAGCCCATGAGGTCACTCAAATCCCAGCAGCCAAACGTGCAAAGGTCATCATTTTCTTGTGCAAAGTCTGCTGTGTGCCGGGTGATTCTCCCAGGAGATTCTCCTCCACTGATGGCTCAGCGATCCAGGCTCCTGGTTTTTTGTCCTCTCAACAAACAGCCTCCATGCTTTCCTCTCAACAAAGAGCCTCCATGCTTTCCTCTCAACAAACGGCCCCCATGTTTTCCTCTCAACAAACAGCCTCCATGTTTTCCTCTCAACAAACAGCCTCCATGCTTTCCTCTCAACAAACAGCCCCCATGTTTTCCTCTCAACAAACAGCCTCCATGTTTTCCTCTCAACAAACAGCCTCCATGTTTTCCACTCAGGCTGAGATGAGAAAGACTGGACAATCGTGGGAGGACTACTCTTTGCCTTCAGTTGAGAGGAACACATCCACTTATGTTCATTGGCCATAATTAGTCACACGTCCCTGCCTTACTGCAAAGGGACTGAGAAACACTGGCTCTGGTATGTCAGAAAAAAAGAAAGAAAGAATGACCATATACTAAAGCCTTATTAATGTCTTATCAATGGGAAGATCACAAGGGAAAGCCTGATGCATCTTTGCTCTGTGAAAATTTGGGGTATGATCAGAGGGACTGTGGTGTGGATGGGGGCATGCCTCCTCCGAGTGACTGGAATTCCCTGGAATTCCTGAGTCACTGTGGCAGAGCAGGACCTAGATTAAGAGGAGACTGGTGCAGGAAGAAGAGAGACTGGAAGATGGAAGCTGGATTTACCAGACGAATCTTCTAGACTTTAGGTAGGTAGGAAGGGCAGACTACAGGAGGCCCCTTACTAAACAGCACATGGCTGAGTGGCCTGAGGTCCTGGAGTGCTTCTGGTTGTCTTGGTGACTCAAGGATGGGAAACCAAAGCCACTCAGGCAAGAGCTTTGTGAGAACTGGATTTCTTGACTTTGGGATCTTGTGGTGTTGTGCTGTGTTTATTCAGCTGAGCTGGAGCTTTGTTTCCCAGAACCCCTTTCCCTTTAGGGCTGCAAGCGAAGGTCGGCCACCAAAAGAAATACATGGATAACGGATACCAAGGGAGAAGAGGCTGCGGGAGGAACTGGGAGCTTGGGATTGACACATATGCACCACTGCCCCCAAGGGTAAAATAGGCAACTAGCGAGAACCTCCTGTGTAGCACAGGGAACGCTACTTGACGCGCTGTGGTGACCAGAATGGGAAGGCAGTCCAACAGGGGGAGTCCACATGAATGTGTGTGACTGATTCCTTGTGCTGTCCCCAGGAGTCAGACACAACTGAAGCCACTCAGCACGCAAGCGTGCAGCACGGTACCCTTGCTCCGGCCTCTCATCCTGGGCATGACATACAGGGATGGAGCCCCATAAAGCTCTGTAAAGCTCAATAAAAATTAACTCAAAAAGAAAAAAGCTTCTGCAGGAATTTTTCATTTGCTTCTCATTGGCTTCTGCAAAGCACGAGTGAAGAAGCGGCGTCATCGGCGTGTCCGCTGGAGGGCTGGAGCTGGGTGGCGGCGGGGCGTCGGTCTGGGTGCACGGATCCCCAGGCCATGGGGAAGCAGAGGCCGGGCCGAGCTACCCACTGCTCCCAGGCAGCTCCTTCCGCTTCTCCGGCTCCAGGGCCGTCTTCTACGGTCACCTGCTGGGTTCTCCTGCAGAGCGCTCACGCGGACAAAGCGGGGGGCTTGGAGGCCGGGACAGCCCCGCAGGCTCTGCCTCGCCCTCGAGGATGTCCACATGCCCGGCCTCCCCCATTCCACAGCCGCCTCCTCTGGCTGCTGTCATCCTCGCTGAGGTCACGCCCGGGACGGGATGCCAAAGCGACGATTGCATGATGCATGCGTGGTGCTGAGTCCCTTCCATCCTGTCTGCCCTTTGGGAGCCTACGGATGGCAGCCCGCAGGACTCCTCTGTCCATGGGGTTCACAGTGAGGAATGCTAGACTGAGTTGCCATGATCTCCTCCAGGGAATCTCCCCGACCCAGGGATCAAACCGGGTCTCTTGTATCACTGCATTGGCAGGTGGGTTCTTTACCAGGAGCGCCACCTGGGAAGCCCGACACCGTGATACCATAGCCAAAGACAGATCTGTTTCCCCACGTTGGACCCGAGGTGTTCCAATCTGCCTTGGGCTGACTTCACCTGCCCTGCGTGGAATACGCGTGGGGAGAAGGGGGCGCTGGGGTCGGGGCGGTGGCTTGTGAGCCGATCGTTCAGGGGCGCCCCCTGCGCTAATACAGCAGCAGGGCCGACATCCCCCCGCATCCCTGAGGGGCGGGAGGACGTTAAAGAAAGGGATGGGGCGGCGGGGGCACAGGCTTCTCAGGGAGGGCGGCCAACCCCCCACCCCCACCCCCGACCCCTGTCACGGTCCCCAGGTGACGACAAGGACACCCACCATCCTAGATTCAATCCTCCTGCAAAGCTGGGGTTCACATTTCTGTGCAGTTTCCCGATTTCAAATGTATGTAACAACAACAAAACCAAACACTAAATCTTATTTCCAAGTCAATGTTTAAAGTGAACAAATCTTGTCCATAGGACAGATTGATCCAAGATTAGGCTTGTGCCCCAGAGTTACATTAATTACCTTGCTTCAAATCCAACCTCCATCACTTACTAGACATGGAACCTCAGGCAAGTTAGGTCCACACCTCCACACTTCATCTGGAAAACGAAAGGAGTAACACCCCTCTTACAGCACGTCTGAGGATCAAATGAGTTACTGAATACCTTTCCTTGTTTCTAAGACACTACTGAATGTGAGATGAATGAATATTTTTTTGTTTCTGTGAGAAAGAAAAGATGGTGGCTAATTAACCCATAGCACAATTCTTTCTTATCACTTAGCATTATTGTCTTATAATTACTGAAAAAGCTTTTTCAGTTATTTTGCCATAGATTTTTTTTTTATCATTTATCACTCTGAGCACACATATAAAGGAAATGTAAGTGAAATAATGGGGTTTGGTATTCTTAAAATCTCGCCACGCAGTGTAATACCTGAGTTAGTGTTCATCTCTGTTTTTCCACGCAGTATTCTTGCTGGTGCTATTAAAAGCATGGTTGATGCAGCACTTCTTTGACTCTGCTCTTTCTGCTCTTTCATTGTCTCCAGGAATTTCCTCCAAGCTGCTGACACCCCTAGTGAGAGTTTTCTTACGGATACTCTCTTGATTTTACCAGAAGATGTCCCATGGAAAAATTTCAAGCAGCGGAAAGGCTTGTTTTCTTTTTTAAATGAGGTGAAATTTGCTCAGTCATGTCCGACTCTCTGCGACCCCATGGACTATAGTCCTCCAGGCTGCTTTATCCGTGGGATTCTCTGGAGAATACTGGAGTGGGTTGCCATGCCCTTCTCCACGGGGTCTTCCCAACCCAGGGATCAAACCCAGGTCTCCAGAACTGCAGGCAGATTCTTTACCATTTGAGCTACCCAGGAAGCCCATTCTTTTTTCAAATGGCCCTTAATTTTGAGATTGTTGGCTAAACATTCAAAGGATTTCAGTTCTTCAGTTATTCACCAGGAATAGCAACAAAAAAATATCATGCATATAGAAGCAGTGGCAGCTGCATAGTAACTGTTGTTTGGTTGAAGGTGGCTGTCCAAATGTCATTAAGTGTATGATATTTTCCTACATATTAAATATAAAAAAAAAGTGCATTCAGTTTCATCCAATAGAGTCTCTGCAAAGCTCTTAGAAGATAATGCAATATCAAAGTGTTTGATAAATAAAGACAGATAAAATATACATAAAGGGAAAAAAGTTAGCCTACTTAAGTCTCATTCTTTCATGAATTAGCTGTGTGTTCCTCCTTGAGACATCCATCTTTTCGTCCATGAGACGGGTACAGTCTGGGTTGTACTGACCGCACCTGACCGCACCTGGCTGAGCGGAAGGTTTCGTGCAGGCCGTTAGGTTTGTGCAGTTCCAGCCAATCGGAGTCTAAGTGTGGAGGGGTCAAACCTAGAAAAAGAAAGGGGCACAGATGGTTCAAAATCAGGGTCTCTCAGGCAGGCCGAACCAGCAGAGTTCCTCAGAAAAGTAAAAGCAAAAGACCTATAATGCTGTTCAGGCCACAGATGTAAGCTGCTGAGGGTGCGAACAAGTAAAAACCCTTGATCTGAAAAGAGAGAAAACAGCAAAGACAGCATATCCCTGAGTTGGCGGTTCGGGTGGAGGGGGCTCAGGAAGCTTGAGTCAAAGCCTGACCTACGATGGTCTGGCCACCAAAGTCCAGGAAGAGCCTCTGTGATGTGGGGTCCTGGGGCCCCTGTGTCCGTCGAATCTGGAATCCAGAGATCCTCCCTCCAGAGAGAAAATCCACTGGCCTCAGCTTTCCGGTTCCTCCTCATTTCGGTTCAGCCTCCCTGCACCCTAAGCCTGGGACCCGTCAGGACGTAGAGAAGGACCCCAGCGCTGGGGAGAAATCAGGCCTCCCCTGTCCTATCCCACCTTCCACGATTACAAATGATTCTGCAAGCTGAACAGGATTCTGCCCGTCTCACTCACAGTGATTGTACAACAGCTGTATAATCGATTTTGCTGAAGACCCGCGCGGCTCAGAGCATAGCACAAACGTCCACAGTGAACCGCAAATGTGAATAAGAATGGCCCGGCCTGCATGGTAATTGGTATTATTATTGGAGTGAATGGGAAAGCCACATATGTATGGATGGGCGGGGCTGTGCTGGGTGCAGCGTGCATTTTCTCTTCTCTATGTCTGTTCTCTCAAACAACCAGCCAGAGGGGGATGAAGGCAAAGAGGCACCAGGTGGGAATGTCGTGAAGAAGGTGAGGCTGCTTACCCACAACCCGGTAGCCTAGCCTTTCCTCTCCGTCGGAGCCCACGTCCATGAATCACAGTGCAGCGTGTGGCATGAGTTATCTCCTCCCTGAAAAAGACTCTGTTACAAAAGGGTAGAGGGCTAGACTCGGGTGAAGGGGGCGGGCTGATGGGGAGACGGGGAAGAGAAACACTTCAGGTTAATTGGAGCTGAGAATATAAAATACTCGTCTTAAAGTGTGTGCTTCAGTTATGAGCAGGAAAGTGTCGCGATCATAATGTTTTCTGTGCGGGATTCAACACAGCATGGGTGTTTTAAAACAAGCGGTAATCATTTCTCATGGAGAAATTACAAGCTGCAGCTCCGGGCTCAGGACAAGCGCCTGGGAGACCCCTGGCCCCTTTCTCCGGGGAGACACCAGGAGACACACGTGGCAGTTAGCGGCTGAGACTCTTGAACCAAATGGTAGAGTTAGTGATGGAGAGAATTGTACAGTTTAATTCAATCAGTGCTTTATTCATTCAGAAAGAAATGACACAGAATTCTTCCAGAATTCTGGCAAGTAGGAGAGAAGGAATTTTGGTTTGGAGAAGCAAACTGTCTGGCTTCTAAAGAGACTGCAAAGCAAACTGGTCAACTTTGCAATAGGGAAATGAACGCAACACAGTTACAATGATTCATTTGAGGAAGCTGGTTGTGTTGTGTATTTCTTTTAAAGGAGACCGTTTGAGCCTGATGCAAAAACACCTCTGTCCTGTGAGCGCTCTGCTCTGCTTGCTCTCATCCTGGGTACATTCTTGTGGCATCAGCGTCGTGGCGAGGTCTCTATTTAAAGATTCCTTTCTACCATCAATGATTTCTCTAAAGTAATGAACAATGCACTGTACAACACTAAGTTAAAAATTCTTAGAAATAAATGCAGAGGCATTAGTCACAATTATCCACACAGTTCTTCAAAATGGTAGCACATGAGAAGAAAAGGGGTCCCTCTCACCCTTTTTCTGAAGACCATCTTTGTTTACTTCATTCTCAAGTAGTAAGAGATTGCAGGAACCATTTGCATAGGATAACTAACATATACCACATAATTTGCACGTCTGCAAGTACACGTGAGTAACCGTAATTACACGTGACACCAATTACTCTATTACTTTGTATTAAATTATAATGGAAAATTCCACTAGAGAATTGAAGCCTAATTGCATCTTAATTTGCATAATTTTGCATATTAATTACATCTCAGATGAATAATAAATTTCAGCAGATTTTTAATTTATGCATAGACACAAAAACAAGTGGAGAAATAATTTAGAAAAAAAAATACCAGCAACTATTACTTAGGGCATTCAACTAATTTTGCTTAGTTTAGCAAAACAAAACTTGGTTTGTTTAATATAGCATCTTTAGGCTGATTGCTGTTTATTGCACAAGATGTCAGTCTTGAAACATAGGTGCAGACATGGCTTTTCTTAATAAAATAAAGTGTTCAATTATGGCACTTTAAGTTTAGAATTTTATATTTTGATAAAACTGTCTCTAGGATAGCATCATGTAGTTGGAAATATTTTTAATTGTTATGCATTTTTATTTAGGCTTAATTTCTGTGGCAGTTATTTTAAATGCAAAAGATGACCACAAAAATATCCTGGTGAAGGAAATCACAAATAAAAAGATGTCAAATGCTTTCTAATTTTGAGTCTACTATGAAGTCACCCAAGATTGTTTTAGTGATTTTGTATGAATGGTTCAGAAGGAGAAATTCCCTACATTTTTGTTTTGCAGAGTAAAGCAATTCATAGGACTGGCTTCTAAAGATTACTATTATTTTCTAGCTGTTTTCTCTATTTCTCTTGCCTGCATGGTAAACAGAAACAAATCTTGCCTGCTAGAGACCTTGGTTTTAAATTTAGTCACCCTTGCTTTGGATTTATCAAACAAACAGAAGGTTTATTTCTCTGAGATAATTAATGCATTTTGGTTACATAGCTGTATCTAGGTTGACAGTCATAAAAAAGCAACACCAAGTCTTCCTCAAATGACAGCATGTAACTTAAAATTCATTTCTTCCATCTCTTGCCTAAACCCAAGCCTCATAGCTTCCTGCCTGCTGCCACTGTTGGAGGGAGGGGAGAGCTAGCTCTGCCTCCATGAAGCCTAATACTGTGATCATTTACCAAATGATACAAAAGCAGAGAATGACGACGTCCTAATAAATCAGGAATCTGTCAAAATTAATAATCTCAGCCGTCATCTGTTTTCCTGTGAAGGTCCTACCGGCATCAAATACTTTCCAGTTCGTTCTATAGATTCTCGGTGCAGAAACTGTGCTTGTGCTCCCTGGAGCTGGGTGACCTCCGAGAGACCATTGTGTATGTGTGTTATCATATCAATCGGGAGTCCACAACTGTGCTAGTTCAGAGGGCTAGAAGCAGGAATTCTTTGCACGCGCCCTCCTCCAGCTACCGATCCCTGCTCTTATTTGCTATCTGATGGATGACACTTGGAGCTAAGGGTTTGGATTTGTCTTTGTTACCTTATATTTCAATATTTTCTGTTTATCTTCAAAAAAGTTTGCCTTGTTCTTAGACAAACCAAGACCGATGAAAAAAATCGAAGGCATGCCAAGTACTTCCTGTATCACATGAATTTTTATCAGAAGCTCAACTCCTTGCTCGGTTTCTGTTAATCAAGTCACAGTCCTATGAACGCCTTTGATGATCTGAATGTCTAAAACCTGAAATACTTCAGCTATCAAAAATAGAACTGCATCGATGATTGCGTCCGTCCCTTTACTTTTTTGTTCAACCCTTTAGACCAGGTTCTTAGATTGAAGACAGCTTTGAGCCGGACCAATTCCTCAAAAGACCCAATCCTCCCAACATTTAAGCAATGGTTCCCTCTTGTGGCCGTGCCTGAGTACTGCGGTCTGAGAAAGGCGGGCTGGGAAGAGGCACTGAAAATCTCCTAGGATGTTAAATTATGAAACACAGTATTCATCTACTTGCAGATCGTATTTGGAGGTCTTCGCAGGTCTCCCGGCCTTTCTTACCAGTTTCCAGCCAGGTGCAAGTTTTAGAATTTACGGAGAGAAAAGCAAGCAACTTGATGCTGATTACTGGCAGTATTCCCACAAAAAAACAAACAAAACAAGAAAACACACCCCAGCACCTCCTTGGGATGTAGTATCTATACTGCAGCACAGTTTTCAAGATGATAATAGGGGTGTTGGAAAAAAGAGCTTAGGTTTTCACTGAAGGCTTTGGAAATTTATTTATGTATTATTTTTATTATTATTTATTCATATTCATTACCTCCTGAGGGAACCTTATCACAAGTGTAGACATAAATCTAGATTCTGCTGGTTGTTTCAGGAGTTTTATCCTCAAAGTTCATCTGAAAGGGGGTGGGGGTGGAATCTTACACTTATCCAGTCACTCAAAGATAGTCCTTCCCAGCACCTCTGATAGATGCTCTCAGAGATGTATTTTGAGTCAGATTTCCCCCGAGGCCACCATCCGACACTCTCCAGACGACCGAGATACCGCGCATTCTTCTGATTCATCCTGTAACTGCGCATGAACGCTTTCCCTCGGTGTTAGGCTGTGCCCAGGACGGCGCAGCCAAGAGATGTCCCTTAAGTAGATTTCTTCCTTCAGATCGTGTTTAATGTAAAAGTAAAGTGTTGTTAGTAACAGGGATAAGAGGTTGCCCCTGTGGTCACGTTAGAGTCAGTACCCGGGAGGAACGGCCGCCGTCCAGGCAAGGCTCATGCGATGTTTGCAGAGCACTTCCGAAAAATCCTGTCCTGCAAAGGCCGCCCTTCCATCCCACCCCAAGGATCCTGCTTAAAGAGGGAGAGCGCTCGCGTCTGTCGAGCCATTTCCAACGCACAACCCTGCTTCCTCGCCACAGAGGTTATTTACTTAGAAGTTTCAACAAGAGAACTGAGGCTCAGGATGAAAATGGGTCCCGTTTGGGGTTGGAAGAGGGCTCCTTTCCTGGAAGCCAAGGCCTAGAGATCTAGAATAACTAACATGGTAACTGTGTCACTCTCCTGACTGAGAAGAACTGAGCACCTTCCCATCGCCAGGCCAGCCCCGGGCTCAGCCACCGGATTCCAAGTCTCTGCCCTTCCCCGATGGGAGGGGAGCTTGGGAGAGAATAAATGCTAAGAAGTGCGGTTGAGTCTCTCTGCTGTGCGCCTGAAGCTACACGGTAATTTAATTGTCTATACTCTAATATAAAAGAAAAAGTTAAAAAATAAGAAAAAGTTTTTTTTTAAAGTCTCTTCCCTTCATTGCCAAGGCAGCGAAGACCCCTGTCCGTCTCACAGGTCTCACCAGCCGGAGGGCATCTGAGCTGCACGGGAGGTGAATTTTTAGCTATCAGTTAATGCAAAAAACCAAAATGGCTGTTTGGGGAGGCCTTACAAATAGCTGTGTAAAGAAGAGAAGCGAAAAGCAAAGGAGAAGAGGAAAGATATAAACATTTGAATGCAGAGTTCCAAAGAATAGCAAGAAGAGATAAGAAAGCCTTCTTCAGCGATCAATGCAAAGAAATAGAGGAAAACAACAGAAAAGGAAAGACTAGAGATCTCTTCAAGAAAATCAGAGATACCAAAGGAACATTTCATGCAAAGATGGGCTCGATAAAGGACAGAAATGGTATGGACCTAACAGAAGCAGAAGATATAAAGAAGAGATGGCAAGAATACACAGAAGAACCATACAAAAAAGATCTTCACGACCCAGATAATCACGATGGTGTGATCATTGACCTAGAGCCAGACATCCTGGAATGTGAAGTCAAGTGGGCCTTAGAAAACATCACTACGAACAAAGCTAGTGGAGGTGATGGAATTCCAGTTGAGCTGTTCCAAATCCTGAAAGATGATGCTGTGAAAGTGCTGCACTCAATATGCCAGCAAATTTGGAAAACTCAGCAGTGGCCACAGGATTGGAAAAGGTCAGTTTTCATTCCAATCCCAAAGAAAGGTAATGCCAAAGAATGCTCAACTACTGCACAATTGCACTCATCTCACACCCTAGTAATGCTCAAAATTCTCCAAGCCAGGCTTCAGCAATATGTGAACCGTGAACTTCCTGATGTTCAAGCTGGTTTTAAAACAAGCAGAGGAACCAGAAATCAAATTGCCAACATCCACTGGATCATGGAAAAAGCAAGAGAGTTCCAGAAAAACATCTATTTCTGCTTTATTGACTATGCCAAAGCCTTTGACTGTGTGGATCACAATAAACTGTGGAAAATTCTGAAAGAGATGGGAATACCAGACCACCTGACCTGCCTCTTGAGAAACTTGTATGCAGGTCAGGAAGCAACAGTTAGAACTGGACATGGAAGAACAGACTGGTTCCAAATAGGAAAAGGAGTTCATCAAGGCTGTATATTGTCACCCTGTTTATTTAACTTATATGCACAGTACATCATGAGAAACACTGGGCTGGAAGAAACACAAGCTGGAATCAAGATTGCCGGGAGAAATATCAATAACCTCAGATATGCAGATGACACCACCCTTATGGCAGAAAGTGAAGAGGAACTAAAAAGCCTCTTGATGAAAGTGAAAGAAGAGAGTGAAAAAGTTGGCTTAAAGCTCAACATTCAGAAAACAGATCATGGCATCCAGTCCCATCACTTCATGGGAAATAGATGGGGAAAGAGTGGAAACAGTGGAAACAGTGTCAGACTTTATTTTTCTGGGCTCCAAAATCACTACAGATGTTGACTGCAGCCATGAAATTAAAAGGCGCTTACTCCTTGGAAGAAAAGTTATGACCAACCTAGATAGCATATTCAAAAGCAGAGACATTACTTTGCCAACAAAGGTCCGTCTAGTCAAGGCTATGGTTTTTCCAGTGGTCATGTATGGATGTGAGAGTTGGACTGTGAAGAAGGCTGAGGGCCGAAGAATTGATGCTTTTGAACTGTGGTGTTGGAGAAGACTCTTGAGAGTCCCTTGGACTGCAAGGAGATCCAACCAGTCCATTCTGAAGGAGATCAGCCCTGGGATTTCTTTGGAAGGACTGATGCTAAAGCTGAAACTCCAGTACTTTGGCCACCTCATCATGCAAAGAGTTGACTCATTGGAAAAGACTCTGATGCTGGGAGGAATTGGGGGCAAGAGGAGAAGGGGAGGACAGAGGATGAGATGGCTGGATGGCATCACTGACTCGATGGACGTGAGTCTGAGTGAACTCCAGGAGTTGGTGATGGACAGGGAGGCCTGGCATGCTGCAATTCATGGGGTCGCAAAGAGTCGGACGCGACTGAGCGACTGTGCGGCCAGAGCCGTACAAGAACTCACCTCATACAGGAGGCTTATGCATTCAGGAAATAAGATGAGCATTAATCCTTAGGTCCAAAATGGAAAAAATAAAGACTTTCTTCCAACAGTGAACTTTCGGAAAGAAAACTGTTTCCTGTGGTGGTTCTGTGCCCCCCTTGCTAGAGTCACGGGGGTTGTGAGTGCCCCTTCACACGCCCTTTGTCACGGCCTCAGGTTCAGTGTGAGTTCCCACGGGAGCTGGTGCCCAAGCAGCCACCCGGGTTCACTTGTGCTGGAGTCTCTTCCTGCCTGTGACGGAAATGAGAACTAAATGAAATTCAGTGACACACTCCCTCCTACAAGTGCAAACTTGTTGCATCTTCTGGATATGTATTTTCTATATTTTATAATAAATTAGTAATATCATATATGGGCTTCCCTGGTGGCTCAGCAGTAAAAGAATCTTCCTGCAAAGCAGGAGCCAAAGGAGACACAGTTTCAATCCCTAGATCAGAAAGATCCCCCTGGAGGAGGGCATGGCAACCCACTCCAGTATTCTTGCCTGGAGAATCCCATGGACAGAGGAGCCTGGCGGGCTACAGTCCTTGGGGTCAGAAAGAGTCAGACATGACTGAAGTGACTTAGAATACTACATGTAATATTATGTATAATAATGAATCACCAACAGCTGTTTTCTACAGCATATGTTCCCTTGCACCCTTAATCTCTCCCGGTACTTGCTCACCCTCTGTCTCTGTCTCTGTCTCTGTCTCTCTCTCTCTCTCTCTCTCTGAGATTAGCAGGGCAATCCATTAACACAGAGAAAAATACAAAATAAAAATCCATCTTCCTCTTCACCTTCCTTATCTGAGCATAGAGGCCCTTGGAAGTTTGCAAAACAAATAAGGAAAAAGGGAAGTATAACCCAGAGGAACCCAGAGTTTAGATTGAAAAGTCCAAGAAAATGGCAAACAAAATATCCAAGATTTGGGGCTAAAATATATTTTCTGGCTTTTTATTTTGTCAAGGAATTTTTTAAAACCCAAACTAAAAATAATAGTATATTCTAACTATCATGTATAAAAGAAAAGATACCTTAACAACAAATGAATAAGGAGGACACAGTCTCCAGAAGTAAAAAGGGCATCCCCTTGTGTTGGGGATTTAGCTTTAGAAAGCAGTCCCTCCGCACTTTCTTTCTCTGTGCTATCATCAGTTAGATCAGTTAAATTTCAGCCTAGAGCAGGGCTCGTCACAGACCAGCATCTGGGACTCCCTGTCTCTCCTCCCTGGTCCCTCGGGGCTCTGGTCAGATGCCATCTCTTCCAAGAGATGCCCTTCATTCCCCAATTCACAGTGAAAGTGTGAGTGAAAGTTAGTCACTCAGCTGTGTCTGACTCTTTGCAACCCCATGGACTTTATGCCACCAGGCTCCTCTGTCAATGGAATTTCCCAGGCAAGATTACCCTGCCAGGCTCCTCTGTCCATGGGATTCTCCAGGCAAGAATACTGGAGGGGGTTTCCATTTCCCTTCTCTGAGGGATCTTCCCGACCCAGGGATTGAATCCAGGTCTCCTGATTGCAGGCAGATTCTTTACTATCAGAGCCACCTGGGAGCTCTGCATCTAAGTTCTCACCATTGTTTTATTTTCATCATTTTCTTTTGAAATTGGTGTTTAACTTACCTCCATCTCCAGATGGCTAACTCCTTGAGGTCAGGAATTCCTATAACTTAAGCATTTTTTATAAAACACTCCATAAATCTCAACTGGTCACATGAACCCAATGTAAAATAAAATGGAATGATTCATACAAGAGTCACTATTTTCCTCCTAAAGACTAACAACTTCTTATGTGTGCACAATCACTTGGCTGTGTCTGGCTCTTTGCAACCCCATTAAGTGTAATCCACCAGGCTCCTTGTCCATGGAATTTTCCAGACAAGAAGACTGGAGTGGGTGGCCATTTTCTACTCCAGGGGATCTTCCCAACCCAGGGATCAAATCCACGTCTCTTGTGTCTCCTGCATTGGCAGGTGGATTCTTCACCATTGCACCACCAGGGAATGGGTTAGAAACGCTAGAGGATAGCTCACCACACGTGCTGGCAATGAGGATCAGCACCCACGACGTGCCTTTCTCAGCTTCTTATTTCCTTTTCCAATTTCCAAATCATGACATCACCATGTATACCCATATATCGTGAGATGTATATGGTTCAGTTCAGTCGCTCAGTCGAGTCCGACTCTTTGCGACCCCATGAATCACAGCACGCCAGGCCTCCCTGTCCATCACCAACTCCTGGAGTTCACTCAGACTCACATCCATCGAGTCGGTGATGCCATCCAGCCATCTCATCCACTGTTGTCCCCTCTTCCTCCTGCCCCCAATCCCTCCCAGCATCAGAGTCTTTTCCAATGAGTCAACTCTTTGCATGAGGTGGCCAAAGTACTGGATTTTCAGCTTTAGCATCATTTCTTCCAAAGAAATCCCAGGGCTGATCTCCTTTAGAATGGACTGGTTGGATCTCCTTGCAGTCCAAGGGACTCTCAAGAGTCTTCTCCAACACCACAGTTCAAAAGCATCAATTCTTCGGCCCTCAGCCTTCTTCACAGTTCAACTCTCACATCCATACATGATCACTGGAAAAACCATAGCCTTGACTAGATGGACCTTTGCTGGCAAAGTAATGTCTCTGCTTTTGAATATGCTATCTAGTTTGGTCATAACTTTCCTTCTAAGGAGTAAGCATCTTTTAATTTCATGGCTGCAGTCACCATCTGCAGTGATTTTGGAGCCCAGAAAAATAAAGTCTGACACTGTTTCCACTCTTTCCCCATCTATTTCCCATGAAGCGATGGGACCAGATGCCATGATCTTCGTTTTCTGAATGTTGAGCTTTAAGCCAACTTTTTCACTCTCCTCCTTCACCTTCCTGCCATAAGGGTGGTGTCATCTGCATATCTGAGATTATTGATATTTCTCCCGGCAATCTTGATTCCAGCTTGTGCTTCTTCCAGTCCAGCATTTCTCATGATGTACTCTGCATATAAGTTAAATAAGCAGGGTGACAATATACAGCCTTGACGGACTCCTTTTCCTATTTGGAACCAGTCTGTTTTTCCATGTCCAATTCTAACTGTTGCTTCCTGACCTGCATACAAATTTCTCAAGAGGCAGGTCAGGTGGTCTGGTATTCCCATCTCTTTCAGAATTTTCCACAGTTTATTGTGTATGGTAGGATACATAAATATCTCAATAGATATGCATGAAGCAGGAAATGGCAACCCACTCCAGTATTCTTGCCTGCAAAATCCCATGGATAGAGGAACCTGGCGGGCTACAGTCCATGGGATCACAGAGTCCGACACGACTTGGTGACTAAACCACCACCACCATATAGATATGCCCGCATCTGTATATTTATTATGAGCTTCCCAGGTGGCATTAGTGGTGAAGAACCTGCTTGCCAAAGCAGGAGATGTGAGAGATGCAGGTTCAGTCCCTGGATCAGGAAGATCCCCTGGAGGAGGGCATGGCAACCCGCTCCAGTACTCTTGCCTGGAGAATCCCCATGGACAGAGGAGCTTGGCAGGGTATATTTCTCTTGGAAATTCCTTGGGCAGAGAAGCCTGGTGGGCTACAGTCCAAAGGGTTGCAAAGAGTCAGACACAGCTGAAGCAACTTATACGCACGCGTGCTTATATCGATTATATATATAGAGAGAGAGATCAAAAAATGTCTGGAACTTGGTCTAATTAAGACCACAGTCTGTGGCTCATATGGGGAGGAAGCGTGTACTTCCTCCCAGTCTTGCTCTCAGTCAACCACTGCTATTATTTTCCAGATTGTCTTGGGGAACTTGATCCCTGATGCTGGGCTTCAGGGGCCCATGGGTGCCACAGGCTAGTACTTCTCAGGGTCAGGGAGCCTTTCGGAAGTGCCCTGCCTCAGTCTTCCAAAAGAGGAAACTGAGACTCAGAGAGCAGAGGAAGCCACACATCTGACTCCCCAGTGGGTGCTTCTCCCCTCAAACTGTTGGAAAATCACGTGGCAATTTGTGCTTTTTAAAAGAAAAAGTTTAGGGGTAATCTAATTATTTTCATATCGCATCAAGAAAGGAAGAAGGGAAGGCAGAACAAGCCGCCCAAACCAACCAGGTGAACTCTAGAGAAATCTGATTTTCACCACAAGTCAGAGCCTTGGGAGCCAGATCAGTACCCAGGGGAGACTAGAAGATGGATCCGTCCTTGGCAGAGACTGCTTTTTGGGTGAGTAAGCCGCCCACTAGCCTTTTTTGTTCCCCTCCCATCTTCTAGATAAAAATGAGTGTTTAAAAACTGTGCTAAAATTTTCAAAAACACCTTAAAAAGATTCCATTACTTAAAGTGATTTGGATAATTGTGTTCAATGGTAGCCATTATTTAAAAATATAATTAGTTGCTGAACTCGGAGAAGGAGGGAAATTTCTGCAGGTGTTTCTCATTATTTGCTATGCATACAAAATATCTGCATAAATTACCATTATTATTCCAATGTATACTAAGAGACAATAAAGCATTAGCAAGCAAAGAAGAACGCTGTTGACCCACAGACTGAGAGAGAGGCCTGGATCGGCGGTAATCGTGTGCTGGCCTTCAGAGCTACTGCCGCACATGTGCGGCCGCATTCAGGATTGAAAGAAACAATTTTGCACCTGTAACAATATCACATATGGAACGTAACTCCATCAGACAGATATTGAATGTGGAGGAGGGGCGGGGAGAAACAGCTCCAGACAATGTGGAGAGGAGCAGCGTATGTGCTAATTGTTTCCAAAGGATTACACATTTTACACATGCTGAGGGTGGGCATTTGGGATATTTCTTTGGGTTGAAAACCCCCATAGAACACACAAATGAGATGTGTTTTTTTTTTCTAAGTATGTGGTGCATCGCACATTTTCTTTTACGATATTTTTAGAGTTCAACAGCAATGTCATTGTCAGCCCAATCCAACAGAACATTCTGTGAAGGTGGAAATGTTATCCAGTACCAGCAGCCACTAGCCACGGACGACTACAGAGCACTTAAAATAAGGCTGGTGCAACTGAGGAACCGGTCTGTCTAGATTCAAACCAATTTAAATGCAAATAACCACATGAGGTTAGTGGTTGCTGAACTGTGCATCACAGGACAACTTGATTATTTGAGCGAAAATGCAGGTCCTAACCACTAGCCAACAAAGGTCCATCTAGTCAAGGCTATGGTTTTTCCTGTGGTCATGTGTGGATGTGAGAGTTGGACTGTGAAGAAGGCTGAGCGCCGAAGAATTGATGCTTTTGAACTGTGGTGTTGGAGAAGACTCTTGAGAGTCACTTGGACTGCAAGGAGATCCAACCAGTCCATCCTAAAGGAGAACAGTCCTGGGTGTTATTTGGAAGGAATGATGCTAAAGCTGAAACTCCAATACTTTGGCCACCTCATGCAAAGAGTTGACTCATTGGAAAAAGACTCGGATGCTGGGAGGGATTGGGGGCAGGAGGAGAAGGGGACGACAGAAGATGAGATGGCTGGATGGCATCACTGACTCGATGGACGTGAGTCTCAGTGAACTCTGGGAGTTGGTGATGGACAGGGAGGCCTGGCGTGCTGCGATTCATGGGGTCGCAAAGAGTTGGACACGACTGAGTGACTGAACTGAACTGAACCACTAGACCACTAGGGAATTCCCTCACCACGCTCTCCCGTATACTGACTACATACCATACACGGGGCTAAACATTATCTCATTTAACAACCCCAACAAGTTACGAGGTCAGCAGTCTTATGTCTGAGGAACCTGAGTTCCATAGAAATTGTTGCTTATCTTGAAGTCATCAGACTAATATGGGAGGGAGTCAGGATGTAATTTAGAGTCTGACTTCAGATCTTTCCTTGTGGAACTCTGGAGAGAGAGGCATCAAGAAGCACGGCATTGCATTCCTTCTGCTCATTCACAATGAATCGGCTTCTGAGGCTCCAGAACATGAGGTCAAATGATGACTGGGTGGCTGATATAAAGAGGTTCGTATTGACGGCGAATCCAGTGGTCCACGTCGTTCATAACATCGACAAGAGGGAAGCCCAGAAGAGCCGAGTTCAAATGTACCAGTCAGTGGTTAGCAAGCCTAGAACCAACACCACTGAGACAGACGTTTACACTGAGTGCCCTGGACGCACGGCACGTGGCAGACACGCGTGAAATGGTGCCCGTGCCTCCTCTAGGGAAATCCCCCGCAGCAACCAGCGGGCAGACACAGGACATGGAGGGGCCTGGTCTTTTGCTGATGAGGCATTGTACAAATGGAAAAGAGGAACTGCAAAAGAAAAGCAAATCACTCGCCCGTTTATCCATAATCCTGCTTTTCGTGTGTTATCCTTGCTTCTTAGAAGTGATGTTTCACCAATGCACCCTCATAGCCCCTCATAGTCCAAAAATTCACAAATGGCCTCATGCTTAAGGCTCATCCAAGAAAGGAATAACGCTAAGAGGTTAGTCAGGGAATGAGGAAGGCAGAACATCGGTTCAGCTCATTTTTGTCCCTCTGTCGGGGGTACGGACAAACACCAAGGTGGGGTCTCACTATCATGGCCTTTGCAGTATTCTTAGAATTCATGTAGTCTTCTTGAGAATTTGACACCGTACACATCTTTTGGTTAAGGGGCCCAGAGAGGTCCAGAACATAAAAGAAAACTCTTTTTCCTAACTGTGTATTAGGCACTTTGTATACTTAAGTGAAATTGCCTCCATTGAACTAGACAGACGTTAAGTAACTTTCCCCAAAATCCCATGGCGAGTGAGTTAGAAAGCCAGGATTTGAATGCAGAGGTACTGAGTTCCTAAAATTGCCACTCTCTTTACTTCTGGGACCTGCTCCTCGTTGGCATACAGTAAGGTTTGTGACCCAGGCTTGAAAGCATGAGTATAATATGGCCTCACATACGATGGTCAGCACGGCCAGCGGCTTCAAGGACACAAACCAGTTCATGGGTCGTGCCTAATGACTTGTCTCAAAATCCTTGCAAATTCTGATCCTTCCAACCAAGTGAGCCTCCACACTCTGTATGCCTCCCCCACTGCCTCGTGTCATCTCCCAGAAAAATTCCCAAAGCTACGATTTTTCACACTGATTTTGCAGCTCACGTGCCCCACTTACTCTTCAGAACCGGGTTGACGACCCATCGGTTGACGGCCGCTGTGCCGCGCCTGCTGCTCCTCACTATGGTCATTCGTTCAGGCGCCTCTGCCTTTGCTGTCTTCCTTTTCTTTCGCCTCTACCCTCCACTCTGCTCCTCAATCGTGAGTTCCAACCCTGCCCCTTTCTGGATCTGCAGTAACCGAGAAAGCACCAGCGCAGTGTGGGCACTTAAGTATGTCTTGTACCAAACCAAGCAGCAAGTTCTACACAAAGCCTAACCAAATCCTAATTAAAGCAAGATATACCTTGTTTCCTCACTGACAGTATCACTGAGTGAGCTAGCCACAGCGGCACAGACGTGCGTGCATCGTGTTCCCTTATCACTGTTGCCTTCTAACTGTTCCCCACCGCACTGTGAGCCTTCGCGAGAAGGATCTTGTTTATGTCAAGGTCGCACAGGGTTGGACACGACTGAAGAGATGCAGCAGCAGCAGCAGCACATATGTTAAAAGCACAGACTCTGGAGTCAACAGCCCAAGCCCACCCCTCTTCACCTTATCAGCTTTATGCTTGAATGGTACCTGAGGCTTAGTCTATAACAATGACTGAGTGTCATCATGGAGAAGTTGGTACCATTGCAAGAAACAAGAGGCAGGACAGGCCCCTGAGGGCCACGCAGGAGGCACCGGATTGAAGCTAAAGAGGAGTGAGGGGATAAACCTCAATCAGAGCTTTTATCTGAGTTTCTGTGGGAACGGCGAGGCAGCTCAGCATGAATATTTTAGGACTGGCTAGCTTGGGCTTCTCCAGTGGCCCAGTGGTAAAGAATCCACCTGCAATGTAGGAGACACAGGAGGCATGGGTTCAATCCCTGGGTCGGGAAGATCCCCTGGAGGAGGGCATGGCAACCCACTCCAGTATCCTTGCCTGGAGAATCCCCATGGACAGAGGGGCCTGGCAGGCTACAGTCCACAGGGTCACAAAGAGGTGGACATAACTGAGTGACTTTCTCTTCACTTCATGACAAGCCCACTCCTGGCTGAGGCCTTTTCTGTCTCTGAAAATTGGCTACCCTGAGGAGGGGAGGCAAGATTTTTAAGGTGTCAAAATGTCATAAGATACAGAAGATAAAAAAACATGGTGAGTACATGTTTTACTTCCCTCATTTGTCAAATGAGGATAACATAATTATACAATTACAACATTGTACAGTTATAGTAACTACATACTGCACAGTATGTGACACGTCAGAAGCATGGTGTAGAAATGAGCAATAGTATTAGACACGACACCAGCTCTCACAATGCCTCCCAGAGTAAGAAGTGCCCCGAAAGACGTGAATGGGTGAACGAGTGAGTAAGTTCCCATGAGGATTCTCCTTAATGTTAGGCAACCGACATTCTCCATGTCTTAGACACAGAAAGTGAATCTGTGGATAAAGCTGGCAGCAGAGAAGAAGGAGGAACCAGACCTACAGAAGGAATGCAGCTCCCAGCAATGAGAGGCTTCGCTGCCGTGTTCTGAGCCTGCTCCCTGCAGTCCATCTATCTCTGTCTCAATATTTAAGGCAGGCATTTGTCTTTCAGCCCTCTTTTGGCAGTTCTGCACTCCTCCCATGAAATGTAATCTCCCCCATCCATAACCAGTGAAGTTTACTTGGACTTGGTGCCGCTACCCTCACTCCCAATTTAAAAAAGAAAATTTGCATCTTCAGACATCAGCAGCATGAGACAACCTAAGAAATAAGTGTGCATTAGGCTTCTAAATAGACTTTTCCCTTGTTATCTGTATATAGCATCTGTCTAATGGAAAATGAAGCAACAACATCCATCTCTTTCAACTGCCATTAAAGTTCAGTGGAATCCAATGAACTCTCCTTGTTACAAGCGTAGGATCTGATACCATTCACCACTTCTAATGAACCTGGATCTTAGAGGCTTAGGCATTTAGAGCTGGGGGACTGGATGATATGCAATCTACTCCCCAGATTTCCAAAGAAGAAAACAGAATCCAACATCACATCTGCCATCTCTTGTCAACAATCCTGGAAAAAGGGCTCATTTGTGTGTGTTTAGGTTACCCAATAAAGTTAAGTTTTCTTAAATCAGTATTTGGTCAATGAATGCAGACATTTTACTAGCATTAATACAAGAAACTTATTCAATGAACAATGAGGCTTGGAAATATCCATATAAGGTCCCTTTGATGCCTGGAAGAAATAATTCACATTAAAACATGGGTAAGAAACTAACTCCCTTGTTCATAGCTATAAATAGCTGTCTTCAAAACAGTATTGAATAGTGCCTTTGGCGGTCCATATCCACCAACTTCTAGCCATGTGACTTTGTGTGAATTATTTAAAGACTCCGAGGGTCTGTTTTCGTATCTGTAAAATGAAGACATTAAACCAGATGTTTGAAATTTTAGCATTTCCCAGTTTGATGAGAAAGTTTATACTCAAACTTTATGGTGCTAATTGCCTACAGGTCACCACACCGACTATCAATATCATTTCAGAATACGAGACAATACCAGACTCAGAATAGAATTCTCATAAATGTACTTTTTATATACTCTCATGATCTTGCTTAATCTTTTGATGCTATCGAGAAGTCCAATTTAAAAGCAAGTTGAGTTAGAGGTCTTTATATAGATTCATCCCCACACACTCGAAATAGGAAGTGTTAGCTATTTAATTGGTCAGGCTCATAATTTAGTTTGTAAACTCAGAGACCATATCTGGGTTTTACATAATATTGATTACATGGTCAGGATTCATTAAAGGATAATAATTTAAAAATCACTTTTAAGTGTTAGGCTTTTCTAGCTAATTTCCTTTCCATATGAATGCTTCATATTTTAACATATCATCCTTTTCTCCTACTTATTTATTTATTTTTGCTCTAGAAAACCAGGGAGAATTCATCTAGAATGATGACAAAATTAATGGAAATTTAAATGAAAGTGTAATCTTATTGGAATTTCATTTTTGATGACATAATAATAGGCTTATAGAGCACCTTTCATCTATGGACCTCTAAGCACTTTACAACGTTAGTTAATTCGTACAACAATCCTGTGAGGTTGGCAATTATAATCAGCCCCATTATGCAAATCAGAGAAGTGTGATGCAGGGAGGTGAGGCTCCCCAGGCTATGGGAAGCCAGGGGCAGAGGCACAAGCTTCCGTGTCCTTAGCACTGCATACCCAAAAAGGCTCTTGGAAAGCCTTCCGTTTTCATTGATTGCCACAAAAAGTTCTCTTTTCAAAAGAAACAAAGTCACAAGGAGAGTTTAACTCTGTCCCCTTGTCAGTGTTCCACATGGGATATGAGAGAATTTGAAGGATGGGGCAGGACAGAAAGGAGCGTGCCTTGCAGTGTGAAAAGAATTTTCTGTCGTGAATTTTCCTACCGGAATAAGACTAGGATACTCATTTACTCATCAGCAAAATTTGAAGGAAAAAATATTGACCCCAATACTACCGTGAGCCTTGTTTATGAGAGCAGGGCTTCCTCATTGGTCACTGTTTGCTTACTGGGGCGCATACTAAGGATTTGGTATGCGCTCTCTCTTAATCCTTGTAAAAACGTAAGTGTCCTGGTTAGCCAATGCTGTGTAACAAAGTACCTTAGAACTCAGGGCCTTCAGAATACACTCGCTCATTTACCTGTGGTTCAGCAGCGGGTTGGTTGCATAGGCTGCAAGCTGTTCCACAAGCCTCTCCTGTTTAGCTAGCAGA
Organism: Bubalus kerabau; assembly: GCF_029407905.1. NCBI lineage: Eukaryota > Metazoa > Chordata > Mammalia > Artiodactyla > Bovidae > Bubalus > Bubalus kerabau. The sequence goes on from NC_073625.1 coordinate 202,497,122, forward strand.
CAGAGCACGGATTTCTCATGGCAAGCATATGCTTAACTACTACTGCACGCTGCCTACCGATATCCCATGAGCTGTGCAAGTTACGTGGCCAAGCACAGTACCAACTGCAGTGAGGTGCACGGCGCCCAGCGTGTTCAGCCCAGCTCAGTTCAGTCGCTCAGTCGTGTCCGACTCTTTGCAACCCCATGAACCACAGCAGGCCAGGCCTCCCCGTCCATCACCAACTCCTGGAGTGCACCTAACCCATGTCCATTGAGTCGGTGATGCCATCCAGCCATCTCATCCTCTGTCGTCCCCTTCTCCTCCTACCTCAATCTTTCCTCACCATGAGGGCAGTCCAGTTGTATAGCTAAACCCATCAGTGTGATAGGAAATTTTATTCCTCCCATGAAGGTGGTAAAAAGTGTGACTAACTTGAGTAAATAACCGAACCTAGCTTTGTACTTATTCTTGTTCTCACTTTACATGTAAGAAAGCAGGTTGCAGGTAGGAAAGGCTTAGGAGTTTGACTTTATGTACTTCTCCTGACCCCTGCTCTCACGGCTGTTTCTCTTTTAGCAAAAAGTACCTCACAGGCTGCCTTCTCGCCCCTCAGATCATCCACACAGAGCAACGCAGACCCACCTTATCCTCCTCACTGGAGACCGGTGACGATTTAAATTACAGGGCCGTGGACCTCTCCATTCCGGTTATGGCTTGAGCAGGGGTTAAACAGCCCTTTTTGATTCTGTGCCTAGAGCCCCTCATGGGACCAGAAGCCCTGAACCCTCCTCATCCCTTCATCACTAGTGCATTTAAGCCATTAAACCATCCTGCTGCATTTCAAAGAACGAGGCAGACAGGGCACAGAAAGCACCCTTTAGCTTTAGGATCTATGAATTAATCATTCCAGCGAACTAGATAGAGGGTTCACCTAAGGTCTCAGACCTCCTCAAGATAAATACTAAACATATCTGACTTATTCTGTAGAAGCAATGCAAATTACCAACAGTCCCAAGGTCGAGGATCTGAGAAGTGACAAGAAGTTCAAATAAACTAGCTCCTGAGGTCAGGCAAGAATGTTATTACTGGTGTGACTATCACACATCGTTCACACACACTGGCTCCTGCCAGTCCCGCAGGGACACCAGGAGGTGTGAGATGAGCTGGTTTCAAATCCCATACTTTTATTGGCTCATCTTTCAGCTCAATTTGCATTCTGCAAAATCATGAACACAAGAAAGGAGAAAGATTGGCAACTTTATCAGTGTATGTCTAGCAGTTTAAAAGGAGCTAATAGTGTGTAATATCTGTGAAAGTGGAAATGGATAGAAGCTGCAACATTCCAATATTTGCTTTTCAAATTCCATTTTGCAGAGTGCAAGGATTCCCTGGCAGGGCTACAGGAGCAGCTGCAGGAGAAAAAAGGCGAGGCAGAGGTACAGTGCCCTTGGACTCCCCTTACTCTATTGGAGCAGCTGCATTTTTATCTGCTTTATCAATTGAACTCCATGTACAATTACATTTGAATAAAAGCATTCTGCTGCTTAAAAATGGTTAGAAACCATTGGTTTTGATCATGGCTTTCTGTGCCATCATATCCATTTTTCTGCACCCAAGAACAGCACTCGTCTTAAACATGCCCTTAACGTTTATTGATTGAAGGTTGGCTCTTTATGTAGCAGCAAAGAATGGGATTATTTTTGCCATGCTTTAGCATTTTTTTTCCCCAAAACATGCCCCGTTTTATTTTGATTGCTTTAATCTTTTGCTCTCTTTCCCTTATGCTCAGCCTCAAAATTGCTATTTTACTCCTTGCCTAGGGACAGGCATGTTTGATACCATTTCAAATAAATAATCTAACTGGAGATTGGAGAGGAAAACAATGTGATCTCTCAGGTCTAGGAATGGTTGTGTTTCACTTAATTTATGCAAAGCCTTCTGTAGCACACTCCCAGTAGAATTTCTTCTGGAAGCCTGGTGACTACCTTTCAGGACAGCAGGGTTTCCTGGAGCACACGGATGGGCATCACCCAAGGGCTTTCTCCAGTCACTTCTACTTCCCGTCTCTTTTTTCTAAGTGTCATGTTCAGATGAGCAGGGAGACTGCAGGCACACAGGCTGTTCCCTGCAAGCCAGAGCGGCTTTGTGTCTATTTATATGTGTACACGGTGAGATCGCTTGGACAGGCACTTCACTGAGAATGCCGCAGCCTTCTCTTTTAACATGATATTCGAAGCCTCCTTTTTCTCACAGCATTGAGTACTCTCACATGAGAGCATCCCTCATCTTATTGGCCATCACAGTTCAGAGAAGGAGGAACCACGTTTAATCTTCGAGGGTGCCAAGTAACTCCGTCTGTTCTCTTTGGCACCAGGCCTAGGGGCACATCTCTGATCCTAGATTTAGACACCTGTGGCTTTAGACTTCATGAAAATCTCCTTGCTGGCACCTTTTCAATGGTCTTTATAGCTACGATCATGTTGGAATAAAATTCATGATTCTTCTTGGTCACATTTTGGGGTTGTTGGAGGAAACAAATTGGAATTATTAGAGAAAGCAAATCAAAACTACAATGAGGTACCACCTCACACTGGTCAGATGGCCCTCATTAAAAAGTCTACAAGTAACAAACACTGGAGAGGGGATGGAGAGAGAGGGATCTTCCTACACTGTTGGTGGGAATGTAAGTTTGCACACCCACTGCGGAAAACATTATGGAGGTTCCTCAGAAAACTAAAATAAGAATTACCATATGATTCAGCAATCCTACTTCTGGGCAAGTGTCCAGAGAAAACTACAATTCAAACATATACGGGCACTCCTGTGTCTATGGCAGTGCTATAGCCAAGATATGGAAACAGCTTAAAGCTTAAATGTTCACCAGCAGAGGAACAGACAAAGGAGATGTGGTGTGTATACTATACATATATATATTGTATATAAGTATAGTATATATGCACATATAATGTATATGTATATATATACATATATGTGTGTGCATATATATATATAATGGAATACTACTCAGCCATCAAAAAGAATGAAATAATGCCACGTGCAGTGACATGGAAGCAACTACAGATTATGATACTGAGTGAAGTAGGCCAGCCAGAGAAAGACAAACACCACACGGTGTCACTTACGTGTGGAATCTAAACGTGACACAAGTGAGCCTATCTATGCAACAGAAACAAAACCACACACAGGACAAGCTGGTGGTTTCCAAGAGGGAAGGCACTGGCGGAGGGATGCAGTGGAAAGTTGGGGCTAGCAGATACAAGCTTTTACATACAGAGTGGACAAGTAACAAAGTCCTACTGTGGAGTACAGGGAACTATATTTAATATCCTATGATAAACTATAATGGAAAAGGATATTTACAAGAGAATGTATATATATATTGGAGAAGGAAATGGCAACCCACTCCAATATTCTTGCCTGGAGAATCCCAGGGACAGAGGAGCCTGGTGGGCTGCTGTCTATGGGGTCGCAGAGTCGGACACGACTGAAGCGACTTAGCAGCAGCAGTATATATATGTGTGTGTGTGTGTGTGTGTATAACTGAATCACTTTGCTATACAGAAGAAATTAAAGCAACATTATAAATCCACTATATGCCCATTTAAAAATTAACTTGAAAAGTAAAGAGGAAAAAGCAAATTGGAATACTTGTGAATTTTTACTAGAGTTCAAAACCATGGGACTGTATTGACCTCTATTAAATAAAGTGGGTTAACCTTTGGCCACCTCATGTGAAGAGTTGACTCATTGGAAAAGACTCTGATGCTGGGAGGGATTGGGGGCAGGAGGAGAAGGGGACGACAGAGGATGAGATGGCTGGATGGCATCACTGACTCGATGGACGTGAGTCTGAGTGAACTCCGGGAGTTGGTGATGGACAGGGAGGCCTGGCGTGCTGCGATTCATGGGGTCACAAAGAGTCGGACACAACTGAGCGACTGAACTGAACTGAACTGAACCTTCCATGTGACACAGAAATAAGCCTTATAGAGATTCCACCGATGTTTTAAGTTCATCCTCCAGCACCACACGGGTTTATGAGAAAATCCAGATTCTGCAAAACGCTAGTTGCCTAGCAGCCTGGGACAGACCCTGTCTGTGTCTCACTCATGTCTGCACCTACATGTGCTTTGCACACCTTGGGCCAACTTCCAACTGCTAACTCCTGAACATCTTTGTCTAAAGGCTTTCTCCAGTGACCCAAAGAATGTCCCAAAAGTACAAAGCCCAACAGCCAGAGAATTAGTGCCCTTTGGGGTGCAGCCCCAACCTTGACGGATGGAAGTTTGGACTGCAAATATTGCCCTTCTGATATGACGGCTCTGAGAGGCGTATGCTTTCTCTGCTTTTAGAGTCCACCCCTACCCCATGGGCTGAGCTTCAGTTGCTCATGGGTGCAGTTGCCTTGATAACATCATTTTCTGTTTTCTTCCCTTCTCTGACTGGCTTCCCCAGCTTCCTGTTGGCATCTTCAAGAATCATCTCTCAAATAAACGACTTGCACTCAGATCCTGTTTCAGGGTTTACTTATAGAGTAACCCAAACTAAAACACTACTATAAGCCTCAAATTAATCATTAGTAAAGGATGGGAAATGAACTCCCTCATAGCTTTGAAAGGATTAAATTTTTAAATGGCTATATAATTATTGGGCTTCCCTGGCAACTCAGCTGGTAAAGAATCTGCCTGCATTGTAGGAGACCCTGGTTTGATTTCTGGGTTGGGAAGATCTCCTGGAGAAGTGATAGGCTACCCACTCCAGTATTCTTGGGCTTCCCTGGTGGCTCAGTCAGTGAAGAATCCACCTGCAATATGGGAAACCTGGCTTCAATCCCTGGGTTGGGAAGATTCCCTGGAGGAGGGCATGGCAACCCACTGCAGTATTCTTGCCTGTAGAATCCCATGGATAGAGGAACCTGGCGGGCTACAGTCCACGGGGTCACAAGGAGTCAGACATGACTGAGCGACTAAGCAGAGCACACACACACTTCTTACCACTACTGCTGCTGCAGAGAAGGCATTCAACATGCTTTAGTTATCCATAGAATCCCCCTCCTAATCCCAACACCTTGATTACCTGACTTCCTACCACTTTATCCCCTACTCATTTCAATCAGGACACAGTGCTTTTCTTGCTCTTCTTCAAACGTACCAAGCACACTCCCCACTCAAGGTCTTTGCACCTGAATGTCTTCTTCTTTATAGGCATAGCTTTCCCCATCCCTTCTTTCAAAGCTTGTTCAAATGAGAGCTGACCAATGAAAGACTTCTAAGCCCATCACATATAAAGTAGCATCTCCCATAAGATCCCAGGTTCCCCTTTAACCCATTTTATTCATCACTCTCCACTAGAACAGAAGGTCCACAATGACAAAAGCCGTTTCTGGTGTGTTTTATGGTATATCCTCAGCATCTATATTAAGGCTGAGCAAAGAGTAAGCACAAAAATAATATTTAAGAATTCATGAATGAAGAAACATTCAGTTCAGTCATGCCTGACTCTTCCTGATCCCATGGACTGCAGCACCTCAGCAGCCCTGTCCATCACCAGCTTCCGGAGCTTGCTTAAACTCATGTCCATTGAGATGGTGATGCCATCCAGCCATCTCATCCTCTGGCGTCCCCTTCTCCTCCTGCCCTCAATCTTTCCCAGCGTCAGGGTCTTTTCAAATGAGTAAGCTCTTCGCATCAGGTGGCCAAAGTACTGGAGTTTCAGCTTCAGCATCAGTCCTTCCAATGAACACCAAGGACTGATTTCCTTTAGGATGGACTGGTTGGATCTCCTTGCAGTCCAAGGGACTCTCAAGAGTCTTCTCCAACACCACAGTTCAAAAGTATCAATTCTTTGGCACTCAGGTTTATTTATAGTCCAAGTTTCACATCCGTACATGACCACTGGAAAAACCATAGCCTTGACTAGACGGACCTTTGTTGGCAAAGTAATGTGTCTGCTTTTTAATATGCTGTCTAGTTTGGTCATCGCTTTTCCTCCAAGGATCAAGTGTCTTTTAATTTCATGGCTGCAGTCATCATCTGTAGTAATTTTAGAGCCCCCCAAAATAAAGTTTGTCTCTGTTTCCATTGTTTCTCCATCTATCTGTCATGAAGTGATGGGACCAGATGCCATGATCTTAGTTTTTTGAATGTTGAATTTTAGGTCAGCTTTTTCACTCTCCTCTTTCACTTTCATCAAAGGACTCTTTAGTTCTTCTTCACTTTCTGCCACAAGGGTGGTGTCATCTGCATATCTGAGGTTATTGATATTTCTCTCAGCAATCTTGATTCCAGCTTGTGCTTCATCCAGCCCAGCATTTCTTATGATGTACTCTGCATAGAAGTTAAATAAGCAGGGTAACAATATACAGCCTTCACATACTCCTTTCCCAGTTTGGAACCAGTCTGTTGTTCCACGTCTGGTTGTAACTGTTGCTTCCTGACCTGCATATAGGTTTCTCAAGAGGCAGGTCAGGTGGTCTGGTATTTCCATCTCTTGAAGAATTTTCCACAGTTTGTTGTGATCCATGCAGTCAAAGGCTTTGGCATCATCCATAAAGCAGAAGTAGATGACACAATCTTAAATGGAAAAGGTATTTTAAAAGCATTCTTATATTGATATATATTGATGAGGAGAACCTTACCTGATTATGCCAGTGGTATTCTGGAGCTGGCTTGTATAAACTCATAAGAGCCAATGAATAAATAGTCAGTCATTTCCCCAAGATTGTAATACAAACAAAGTGCCTTCTGATTGACCAGAACAGAGCACTACACTAAGGATACATGTTAATGCCAGTGAATATTGGCATCACCCTTATCATTAAATTGGCCTTTATATATGTGCTACAGACTGAAGGCTTATATCCCCCCAAAATTCATATGGTGGAAACTGATGCCCAGTGTGATGGTATCTTAATGAGACTTTGGGAGGCAACTAAGTCAGGGGAGTGGAGCCCCTTGAATGGGATCCCTGGCCTTACAGAAGGGACTCCTGAGTGCTCCCTCACCCCTGCACCAAATGCTGATACAGCAAACAAGTGGCCCCTGAGAACCAGGAAGCGGGCCCTCAGCAGACACCGAGCAGACCGGCACACGGATCCTGGACTTCCCAGCCTCCAGAAGTGTGAGAAATGCATCTCTGTTGTTTACAAGCCGCCCAGCCTATGGAGATTTGGTGCAGCAGCCTGAACAGACCATGACTGTGTGATGCGTAGAGTGGAATCATCCTCGAGGCAGCTTTAGCAATGCTCTCTTCTGTGCTAACCACACCACGCACACTTTACTACAGCTCATATGACACGTAAGCAGTTGTCTCTATAAGGACAAGGCTCTGTTCATCTTTATAATCCTCGAGACTAACAACATCTGCCCATATTTTCTCAAATGTTTGAATGACACAATAACAGCACTCAGGGGTTTGACGACCGACATAAGAAGTAAGGACTCACATAACTGACCCCGTAATGTTTCCTCTCATACGGTCATACAGCAGGAAATCGAGTCCAACCTCGTCTTGAATTTGCATTAATTTCTGTGGAAATGATGAAAATAAATCAATAGGCTCAGTCCATATTTTTTCACAAATAAACTCTGCTAAGGGGAGGGATTTTCAAGATACAAATCTAGTCAGCTCTTAAATACAAGCTGACTTCTGGAGCCACAGGAACATATCATAAAGAATGAATGGAGTTTCCAGTTTTGATCTTGCCTGACATCAGTGAAACAGCTACTAGGAGTTTGTGTGAGATTTTCCCACTCAGAAGAGATTATGAAACAAAGCAGGAGAGATTATGCTGCAAAAACAAGTAAGCCTAAAACTTGTAGTGACAGAGATTAGCACAGATTGATTTTTCTTTTGAATCTCAGTCCTGTAAGGAAGATATGGCTTTCTTGGTTGGTCTCTCCATAGCCACTTTTACCCACTTTCCACTGGCCAGAACTTGGTCACACGGCCCTATTCTAATTTCAAGGGAAGCTAGGAAGGTAGTTTTTCTATGTATCATGTAAGAAGATATTATTCAGATGAACATCTAGTCAGTCTCTACCACAATAGGGCTTAAAAACTATCAGAGTTTTTTTTCTACCTCTACCTTAATTTTATGGTAAATCTCATCTTTGACCCAAATTACCAATAACAGCTCACTTTTCCTGCGAGTGGACCTGCCTGTTTGCTGCCCAACAAATAGCCTTCCCACTTCTGGTTGGGAGACTTGCACCCCTCCCTAGAGATTGGACTTCCCTGGTGGCTCAGATGGGAAAGCATCTGCTTACAGTGCAGGAGACCTGGGTTCAGTCCCTGGGTTGGGAAGATCTCCTGGAGAAGGAAATGAAAACCCACTCCAGTATGCTTGCCTGGATAATCCCATGGACAGAGGAGCCTGGTAAGTTACAGTCCATGGGGTCGCAAAGAGTTGGACACAACTGAGCGACCTCACTTTATTTTTCTTTCTTTCTTTCCTAAAGGTTAACTCTCCTAAACTCCCTTTATCAAACTCATGAGTCTGAAAGAGAAATCTGGTCTGAGCTGCTGTATTCTGCCTTTTTCCTCTACTGATGCGGCCATGTGGTCTATGACCCCCAACTCATGCCAATGAGAGGAGGCATAGCAAAAGCCCAGACAGTGGTCAGTGAAAAGACAGAAAGAACATGGTTCTCGATAACCAAGGAGACTCTGAATGAACTCCAGAATGTACTACATTGGAGCTCTTCTTATATGAGATGACCTAGTTTTTCTTAAAAAACACTTTTCCACTTACTTTTTATACAGTTTTAGGGTGTTTATGGTTTGATTCAACAGGTATTTATTGAGCGACTAGCTGGCAGAAGATAGAGTGTCAGCCACAGAAACGCATGTCCCATGCACTCCAGGTCTGTTCCTCTACCCAGAGTGTTGCCAGACGTTTATGTCTAAAAGATAAACACAAGCTCTCCCATGTTGAAACTTGCCTGAATATTTTGCCTGGAACCTTTCTTTTGGTCAATTTGGGCTGTGCTAACAGAATACCATAAATTGAGTAGGTTATAAACAACAGAAATGTATTTTTCACAGTTCCTGAGGCTGCGAAGTCCAAGATTGAGGTGCCAATAGACTCTGGGTCTGGTGAGAGGACTCTTCCCAGTTGCAGATGGCTGTGTTTTCATTGCCTCTTCATGTGGCAGAGAAAGAGACGAGAGCTCTCTGTGGTTCCTTTTCAAGGTCACTAATTTTGTTCACAAGAACCCCACTCTCATAACCTAATCACCTCCCAAAGGTGCTCCCATCCCTTAATTCACACTGTGGGTTAGGATTTCAACATACGAATTTGGGGGAGGAGGGTAAACCTTTAGCTCATCATACTTGCAACCCCTGGAAGATGTGTAGTTTTAGAACTGCTGGAGTTTGTTGCGTCTTTTAGACCAAGGAGAAGAGGAGCAAGGACCAGGCCCTCGGCTACACTGATGTCTCAGCTGTGAGTGGGTGTTGTCTTCTTTTGCACGTTGGTTTCCTCTGTGTTGTCTGCAATGGTCGGGCCATTCGTTGTACACAATAGAGTTGAATATTGGTATCTTAGAGAATAAGGTGAACAACTCATTCTGCTTTGCTCAAGAGCGCTCCAGTTTTAGTCCAGAAAGTCCTACATCCAGGATGCAGGCAAATCAGGATGGTAGGCCACCCTCCGTAGAGAATGAAGGCCAGAGCAGTGGTAATGATGAAAACTAATCGAAATGGATTCTGGAGCAGGTTTTCAACCAGAAGGTAACAGATACTGAGAGAATTAAAGTAGTTTCCTAGGCATCCTGAGTGATGCAGGACAAGTTGTCAGCTTTCCCCTGGAAGGGGGAGTCAAATGTCCTATTTGAATGGCAGAGAAAGGGCACCTGCAGAAGACGGGGAAGCGGGAGCCTGGAGGTGTCACTTGCAGCGGCTGCCGGTGCCACTAAGAAACGAGGGCTCCCTGAGAGCCTGCAACAGAGAAGCCCCTCTAGACGTGTCTCCAGAGACCCCCGTGAGGACGCGAGTCCCAGTCATGTGGGATCTGAGGCCTTCTGGGTTGATTCATTCCCAAACATCACTGACATAAAATTGTGATTCCTGATGTAATTTTCAGTGACTCTAAAAAGAACTTGGAAACTAGTGTTAGAATCATTCAGTTCAGTTCAGTCGCTCAGTCATGCCCGACTCTTTGCGACCCAATGAACTGCAGCACGCCAAGCCTCCCTGTAATTCTGATTTTAGCCACTTCAAGCAATCTTTTACAGGCCTTTTCTTCTCCTATGAAACTAGTCTGTCCTCAAAATGTGCCAGGCTTGAATGTCTCCACTTATTTTCTACACTGGGGATAAATTTTCCCCATAAGTCAATTCTGCATAAGGTGTTATCTGTTTGGAGAGCTGATTCTCCCTGGTACAGTCATCCAACATAAAGGCATGGTGATGATTCTGATCACTTCGGATGCAGGGTAACGACACACGCTTTTGACTCCATGACTCTCCAGGTCTTTCCTGAGCAGAGCCAGTTTCCAGAATAAACAAGAACAAGCTTATTTATAGCCACATGCAGAATGTTCCCTAAAGCCCCACTGAACTCTGTCACTTGACAACTTGTTGTCCATTCAGGAGAATATGCCTTGTGGCCTTTTCCCTGCTAGAGAATAAACCATTCTCCAACTTGTCAATCAAGTTCATTGTTACTGGCCTCATACTCCCTGTAATGGATTGTGAACATGTTCCTGCTATTTCTGCTTAGAAATGGTATCACTGCTGCTTATGAGGTCAAAAGACCACTAATAGAGCTTCTCCACCTGAGCAGAGTGCCCCAGAGGCATTTTTGAAATTTATTTTAAGAATCAGGCGGTTGAAAAAACAGATTGCAGAGAAGATTCTATAAGGCACTTACTCTTCAGCAAAAACTTTCATGTGTTCTGAACTGAATAAATCTAACCCGGATTTTAAACATTGTATTTTAAAAATAATAATGAGAAATAAAGACACTGAATAAACAGACACAAGAGCCGGTGTGCTTCAGGTGACTTTCAGGCTTACACGATGTCAATGGATCAACAGAAGCAGACTCGTGGCCCACGGGCAGAAAATCTGAGCGTTTCCCAATCTCCTGGCTCTAAGTTTTGATGATTTTGGGACACCATCACTGGCTTCTCCGACTTTCACTTCAGCCTTACTTCTCATCAAGCAGTGACATTCAGAAAAGTATTTCAAAAGAAAATGATCAAAAATAAAGATTACTGCCACTGGACCAGCTAAATGAAAAACTCATGCCTCAGATTTAAGATGATCCTTCTGCGTAGTAGTTTTAAAAGAGCCCTAAGAAGCGGCAGAGAGGACTGGAGAGTCTGCAAAGCAGTCACTCTGAGGTCACAGGGTCAGAGTTTAACTCTAGCTCCACCTCTCACCACCGTGTGATCTCAAGCAGGAGTCTAGAACCTTCAGCTGCTAAGTCGCTTCAGTTGTGTCCGACTGTGTGCGACCCCATAGACGGCAGCCCACCAGGCTCCCCCGACCCTGGGATTCTCCAGGCAAGAACACTGGAGTGGGTTGCCATTTCCTTCTCCAATGCATGAAAGTGAAAGTGAAGTCGCTCAGTTGGTCCGACCCTCAGCGACCCCATGGACTGCAGCCCACCAGGCTCCTCCATCCATGGGATTTTCCAGGCAAGAGTACTGGAGTGGGGTGCCATTGCCTTCTCCTTCAGAGTAGCATCTAAACAAACAATCTGCAGCTACACTGCAAACGGCTGTCTTCTTTCCTGCACTTCGGTTTATACGTGTATCTCTTTTTTCCGACACAGCTGTGACTTGAGGTAGAAGGGTAGAACCTCTCTTCCCCTGAAAGCAAAGCCCTCTGTACCAGGACTCAAGTATGGCTCAGTAAAGATCTGATACAGAACTAAAAATCTGGTAGTGGTTTAATGTTTATGTTTCTGGTCTTTATTACCCTGTATCACTTGGGAAACGAAAATAAAATTTTCTCAACTAAAATCTTCTTTCTTGGGGTTCAGAATCTTTTTTGAGGTAGAACAGGGCGGTGGTAAGAACTGCTATGCTTGAACCTACTCCCCGTCACTTACCAGCTGTGTGATGTAGGGGCCATTTCCTTGTTTCTTTATGCGAGGGTCCTCATCTCTAAAATTGGAACAATAACAGTAACTCCATGACAGAGTTATTATAAAGATTAAATGAGCTAATACATGAAACATGCCTAGAATGTGTTTGGTGCATAACAAGCCTTGATAATTGCTATATAAATAAATTTATAAAATTAGTATGCCTCTTAGAATTGATGTGTCAAGTCATTGTAACTTCTTCCCCTTCCATCACGCTTTTAGTTAATCTATGGTATATCTTACAATTAATAATACTTTAAAATTAAGGAAATACAGTAATTAAAGAAAAATAAAGAAAGAAATACAATGAGAAAATTCACTAAAGAAAATGTAGAGGAAGGAATGGAGATTCCTGGAAAAACTAAAAATAAAACTCCTTTCAGTCGGTTCAGTTCAGTCACTCAGTCACGTCCAACTCTTTTTTGATCCAGCAATTCCACTTTTGAGCATATATCTGGAGAAAGTCTTAATTAAAAAAGGATATATGCAACCTGATGTTCATTGTAGCACTGTTTACAAAAGCCAAGACAGAAACAACCTGAATGTCCATCAACAGAGGAATGGTTAAAGAAGATATGGAATATATATACAGTGGAATATCATTCAGCCATTTTAAAAAGACCAAAATAATGACATTCACAGCAACATCAAAGGATCATACTAAATAAGGTGAGAAGGACGAATGTTGCATGATACCCTCATATGTGGGATCTAATTTTAAAAACGATACAAGTGAACCTGTTTACAAAACAGAAACAGACTTACAAACAGAAAACAAACCTATGGTTTCACCAAATCAGAAATGTGGGGGGAGGGATAAATCGGGAGCTTGGGATAAGCAGACACACACGTGTATGTATAAGATAGACTATCAGCAAGGACCTACCGTGTAGCACAAGGAACTCTACTCGGTATTCTGTGATAACCTACACTTGAAATGAACCTAAAAAGAATGGAGATATACGCATAACAGAATCACTTTGCTGTACACCTGAAACTAATTCTATATTATAAATCAATTATAATCCAATATTTTCTTTTTAAATGGAGAGGTAGGAAAAAAAAGTGAAAGTGGAAAGATATACAGAAGGCAAGCAAAAAGTCTAGCCCCTCATGGTTGCTTTATCTTGAGAATGATAGTGATCTTACAATTTGCACTTATGTAAGAGGATGATGTCCAGTGGTCATGTATGGATGTGAGAGATGGACTGTGAAGAAGGCTGAGCACCGAAGAATTGATGCTTTTGAACTGTGGTGTTGGAGAAGACTCTTGAGAGTCCCTTGGACTGCAAGGAGATCCAACCAGTCCATTCTGAAGGAGATCAGCCCTGGGTGTTCTTTGGAAGGGCTGATGCTGAAGCTGAAACTCCAGTACTTTGGCCACCTCATGTGAAGACTGATTTTCCAAAGAGTCAACTGATGCTGGGAGGGATTGGGGGCAGGAGGAGAAGGGGACGACAGAGGATGAGATGGCTGGATGGCATCACTGACTCAATGGATGTGAGTCTGAGTGAACTCCGGGAGTTGGTGATGGACAGGGAGGCCTGGAGTGCTGCGATTCATGGGGTCGCAAAGAGTTGGACACGACTGAGTGACTGATCTGACTAACTAAGAGGATGAAGCAGCAGAGAAGTAGGATGATGTGGTTATGCTGCAGATCGACTGTGTGTGTCCCCCACACCATGTGGTGAAATCCTAAGCCCCAATGTAATGGTATTAGGCGGTGAGTCCTCTACCAGGTGACAAGGTCATAAGGCTGCAGCCCTCGTGAGTGAGATTAGTGCCCTCATAAAAGGGGCCCCGAGGGCTCCCTCGTCACTTCCACCATGTGAGGACAGGCCCTGTGAGGAGCCACTTGGCTGTCTATGAAGCAGGGAGGGCATCCTCACCTGACTCTGAATTTGCCAGGACCTTGATTCATGCACTTTCAGGCTCCAGAACCGAGAGAAATAAATGCTCATTTTTATAAGCCAAACAGTCCACATTATTTTGTTATAACGTCCCTAACAGACTGTGACAAATTATTTAGCCCCTAAAGACACAGGATTTGTTAAAATGGCTTGATCACTTTTCTCCTCAGCTCCTTGTTTTCTGGCATTGGTGCTCTTTGTCAGAGGCGGTCAGGAAGGAAGGCCATGGCAGCAACAAGGAACACAACAGGAACCAACTGTCTCACTGCCTTCTCTCCAGAATCCTCAGTACACGTATTATGGCCAAGCGTTAAAAGAGTTTATGAGAATCCTACAAAATCTAGGTGAAAGAGGCCAGGCACCTTCCTAATTCATATTAATATCATCCCAACCTTATCCTAAAAATACATATACAAAAGTAATCAACTTCTCTTTTGAACCCTGGAGAAGGGAACAGCTACTCACTCCAGTATTCTGGCCTGAAGAATCCCATGGACAGTATAGTCCATGGGGGTCACAAAGAGTCAGACACGACTGAGTGACTTTCACTTCACTTCTCTTTTGAAAGCCATGACATCTTTAAGTCACGTTTAAAATAGTTTAGACCTGGCTTCTTAAATTATGTTCTGTTGAAAACTAGTGCCATGGAATGTTTGCTGCTGTTGTTTGTATGTTTTTACCTACCCTTCACCCTCACCCATGGAGTTTTAATGTTTAATATTGTATTTGAAAATACTTTTGAAAATTCAAAGATCAGGGACTCACCTGGCGGCCAGTGATTAAGAACCCCCCTTCCGATGCAGTGGTGGGGGAACTGAGATCCCACATGCGGCACAGCAACCAAGCCGGCGCATTGCAGCTTGAGAGTCTGTGGCTGCGACTGCTGAAGCCCAGGTGCTCTGGAGCCAGCGCTCGGCAACAGGATAAACCCTCAGACTGAAACTGGAGAGAAGCCACCTCCCACAAGAATGCCCTTGCACCACGACAAAGAGTCAATCCAGCCAAAATAAAAAATTCAGTGATCAAAGAAGTAAGGCGATCATTAGCAAACCGAAACTTTTCAGTTTTTAATTGCCAGCAAGGGTTGTGCATCTCCTAGGGGGAGATACCGCAGGCCATTTTTTTTGCCAAATGCACTCAGCCACACAACATGTACAGTGTTTTCCCCCACAGAGCATATGGCAGATAAGTTTTAAGAAGAAAAACATTACAATGGGCTAACTCACATGATACTTTCCTCCTGTCTGTTGCCACCCCGGGGAGGAGAGGCAGCATGCGAGGAAACCCAGCTGCCTGGCCTAGGGTCAGGGGCCAACAGAGAAGGGCTCTTTCTAAGGGGCCAGCAGCTGAGAGAGGCTGCACTTCTGGAGCGATCGTTAGAGAAGATGGAGCAGCCTTTGGAGTCTGAAGGCAAGAGAGTGGCCTGGACTGGAAACGGGGGCTATGGAGGCCTGGCCATTGCTTGGGAGGGATGAGCGCGGGCCATGGGGACAAGCGTCTTGTCTTCTTGCTAGCTGGGGGCCGGGCGACCTTGCTTAGTTGTCACAGTTCAGCTCATGTAGATGAAAGACAGGCTTCCAATTCTGGAAAGCCAGCAAGAAACTGAATGGGCCGGAGAGAAGAGAGTCGTGGCCCCAGCTCCTTTGCTTCCATTGCATTTGGAGTTTTAAGAGTAAAAGCCAGCCTCAATCATATGTGGTTCAGCCCAGCATAGCAGGGTAGGAAAAACACTTGAAATTCAGTACCAAACACCATTTTCTTTTAAATTTTTATTTTATGTTGGAATATGATCGATTTACATTTTGTGTTAATTTAAGATATATAGCAGAGGGATTCAGTTATACATGTACCGCTGCTGCTAAGTCACTTCAGTCGTGTCCAACTCTGTGCGACCCCATGGACTGCAGCCTACCAGGCTCCTCCATCCATGGGATAGTCCAGGCAAGAGTACTGGAGTGGGGGGTGCCATACAGGTGTATCTATATATCCTGTTTAAGTTATTACAGAATAGTGCATAGAGCTCCCTGGGCTATACAGTGGGTCTTTGTTGTTTATCTATTTTAAATATAGTAGCATGTCTATGTTAATCCTAAATACCCAGTTTATCCCCCACCCTATTTATATTTGGGTGGTGCAACTTCTTATCATCCAAGTCTCCAAAGCTGAAAGGAATGTGCAAAGTCAAGTGCAAACCAGGGCTTCCCAGGGAAGAGGATTCTATTCAGCCCAAAGTCAGTTAATCTCATAATGTGTTTTCCTGTGCTAAGTGGTATTTCACCATAGTTGTTTGAGCAGTACTCACTGGATTGCCAGCAGCCTCCAGAGCTGGAGGGGAAAAAAATGATCGTTTATGTATCTTGGTGGCTTATCAGGGAACAGAGAAGAATTAATGTATTTATTCTTTCTTCTGAGATTAAATGTAATTGCTTTAAAAAGATAATCACACTATTGTTTGAATTGTATGCATTTCTTATGAAGCTCTAATACATTTTCCTGTCATCTGACAAAGTGTACGGTCTCTTATCCTCATTTCCCTGTGGATAAATACTTCGTCAATTAATAAAGTATTATATGAGCACTTAGTGTCTGCATTTAACAGTGCAAGGATTTCATTCAGATTATGTTAATAGATTGTTCGCCTTATTTCTTGCATTAATTACAACTTCTTTCTGTGGTTTCATCATAAGAGCATTGTCTCTGTGAATACAGGGGGCTTTTTGGATTACATTCTTGTTTGACTACTGAAGTGATGCTAGGAAAATATTATTATATTGAGAACTACTCTCTAGGACTTGGATCAAAAGACAGAAACAGAGATTCAATTATTTTCAAATCTTAGAGGCGACACAATTAGTTCAAGTCCGCCTTCATTGAATCAAAATCAAGTAAGTTGGGACTTTCTCGGGAACTCACACTCTCTTAGAAACAAATTTATAAGATTGGTATGCCACATCATGATACCTTAGGCATAATCATGAGAACAAAATTAAAAAGGTTTCCTCCTCGTAATAGATAAACGTGGAATTCAGATGAAGCAGATATGTGGAGTGGGTATGAATCTGGGGCCACAGGTGTGCAGGAAGTTTTACCTTTTTTTCCCCTCAAATCAACTTAGTCCTGACTCACCCTGCTGTGCTGCTGGGAAATTTAATCAGTTACGATGTGATTGTAACCACGTGACCCCCACCCTGCCCCGTGTCACACAAAGCTTCCAGGGTCTTCGATAACTTCTAGAAATGAAGAAGGTCCTGATCCATCAGTCCCAGTACATCACTCTTAGCACTGAGGCACGGTGGACCTGACTCCCGGGGTCTCTCCAGGCCTCACCTTGCTCGGTGCTCCAGCACTTTGCCCTGTTTGGGAAGGCTGGGGGTTACAGCCACCCCTCAGAAACACGTTCCCTCATCTGTCCACCCGCTGTCCTAATCTCTGCCTCCATTTCCTTCTTTTTTTTTTCCCCTTATTCTAGGAATATTTCCTTCCTTGATGCTGTTGCTTTAAATATTTATTTATTTGGCTGCCCGGGGTATTAGCTGTGGCAATGGGAATTGAGTTCCCTGACCAAGGATTGAACCATGCCCCTATATTGGGAGTGTGGAGTCTCAGCCACTGGGTCACCAGGGAAGTCCCTGCACCTGCTGCTTTAATGGCCACTTTCCCCCGTGACACCCCCCCACCCCCACCCCCAACCTCGTTTCTCCTTGCCCTCAGAAGTGATTTTAGAATTTTCTTTTTAGGCTTCTCCAGGTTGGGAAGACTAGTTCAAGGGAACTGAAGATTACTGCCAGGTTAAACAGCTTGGAACTCGATTTGCAAAAGCATCAGCTTTGTGCTTAGAATATAAGTGAGCAGGATGGACAGGGCAAGTGTCTTAATCCTGGAACACAAACTTTAAAAAACACAATTCTACTGTCATGACTTCCAATCAAAGGAGAAAAAAAATTTATAAAAATCAAATTCATTAGTTTGAATTCAGAATGTACAAAGGCTTAGATTTGATGTTCTAGACAACGATGTGGTAAAACATTAACACTGGTTGTTTTATCTAATTACATTTGTTTATAGAAATGATTGCTATTTCCATTTTATTCCTTAAATATGCTCATGAAGCATAACTCCTGAAATAGAGAGGAAGTGATTTTTCTCCCTTTATACTGCCCTCCCCCCCCAACACACAGACTGCCATCCTCACCTCTTGGTCTTTCTGTTCCAAGGCTTTCAAGATGGATTTAGGATCCCATGCGGTCTCTCTCACTCATGTCCACCCTGCCCTCTGGGTCTAGATTTCTCCTGTATGTAGAGTGGTAGATTTAGCAGGTAAAAATATACAACTTCAAAAAAAGTGCACAAAAAGTGAACTCTGAATTTCTAATAATAATGTCGAATTCTTTAGCATCAGTATGCCCCATGGAACTCTAAGATGCACATAACTAAAAACATCTTCATGGTTCATCTGGATTTCAAAGTCATCTGAGCGGTCTGCATTTCATCTGGCAACTCTACTCATATCCTCAGGTCACTAGCTTCTTCTTTTAAAAAAGTTTAATTGGAAGATAATCGCTTTACCATGTTGTGCTGGTTTCTGCCATACAACAACGTGAATCAACTGCAGGTATTCACAAGTCCCCTCTCTTTTGACCCTCCCTCTCAGCTCCCACCCCATTCCACCCCTCTAAGTGGTCACTGACTAGCTCTTTTTTTTTTCCCCCAACTTCGACCTCCTCTCACAGAAAATTGCTCCATCGAAAGAGCCATTGCACTAAATGTGAAAGAATCTTCAACAAAAAACACTTTGGTTGTATAACCCCAAAATCTTCGATGAATTTCTCAACCTGTGCTCCCAGGCTGGGAGCTGTCTGAGAAACAAGAAAATGGCCTCGACAAGTACAATCAAACAGCTTCAGGATCCACTTCATGGTAGAAAGAATCAAGATAAGGCATGAAAGTCAGGGTAAGAGACTACTTGTGCCACATGAGAAAAAAAAAAAAAACAGTTTCTAATAATCAGACGTTCTGAAGTCTGGAAATAAAGTGAAAACTCTTCCACTGTGCCCTTGAAATGAGAGTTTGTTTTTTTTTCTCCAACCGATAGCACTTGATCAAGCTAGGAAAACAGGCTTGCTCCTTGAACAGTTCTCTTTAGGAAAAACCTGTTTGGACCAGGAAGCCTCCTGTTATAAAGAGAGGTGTGGCTGGGGGAGGCAAGGGTCATCGAACTTGGCAGTTGTGCTTTATCAAGTTGAAGCAAAGGCAGAAGACTGTTCCTATAGGGAAAGAGAGTGAAAGTTACAGGCCAGGCTTGACAAATAAGAGTGAAAGGAAAAGAAAGCCAGAGGCTTTTATTTCAGGGCGAAAATAAGAACAGCACAGGATATGGTCCTTCTGGTTCAGCAAAGCCTCCAAGATGCCTTCCAGTTGAACCTTTTCCTGAGCATTGTAAGGATACTTCATAAATGGCTGTTCTTAAGCTGTTGCTTATTAAATCAGGTCTGAATCTGGCAAAAGAACAGCAGCAGGCAGAGCAAAGTCAGTAGATGATGCATTAATGCAGCCTTGAAAATAATTTTCAAGTCTTACTCAACAACAAAATTTGGTTATCTCCCACTTCGTAGGGATGATTTCATTCCTTTGTTTTCCTAATCAGTCCACCTTCTACAATAGCCTTTTAAGTCAGCATTAAGTTTAGCAAAAGGGCATTCCTTAGTATAATTAATTCTAAGAGAAGACTACCACCTTCTTTAGCAAACACAGAGTGAAGAACTGTAACGTTCAATCATATTTGCACAGAAAGAAATTTGTTTATATAAGAAAAGAGACTGCAGACTGAGGCAGATCTGTGTTTAAAAACCAACTCCATCATGCACTAGCTTTGTGATTTTGAAAGTGAAAGTGAAAGTCTCTCAGTCGCGTCCGACTCTTTGCCACCCCATGGACTGTACAGTCCATGAAATTCTCCAGGCCAGAATACTGGAATGGGTAGCCTTTCCCTTCTCCAGGGAATCTTCCCAACACAAGGATCGAACCCAGGTCTGCCACATTGCAGGCGGATTCTTTACCAGCTGAGCCACAAGGCAAGCCTTGATGTTAGATGGACCCATCAACCTCTTTGGGTCTCTCTCCTTAATGGTGATATGCACTAACAATGTCTCTCTCACATACATGATAATTGTAAAAATTTAAAATAATACATTTAAAGTGTTTCACACATAATAATACCTACCATTTAATGAAGTCTTCTAGGACATCCTGAGGCTCATAAAGAAGAATTGCCAAGATTTCTTGGGTAACATTTCCCAAAATGTGTTGGGAAAACATGAGTCCTCAGAGATGGGTCTTATAAAGAGATTCTATTATCAAATAAGTGTGAATAATTCATGCTATAGGCACCAGTTAGAAACTGGTAAAATACTCATTCTTTTTAAAAACTCTGAGGATCTCTGCAGCTAAAATATCTGCTTAGCTTTGTTTAACACTGAGCTTTCTAAGCTTAAGAATCTGGTAACATTCATTTTGGGCTTCCCTTATATTATGACTTCCCTGGTGGCTCAGATGGTAAAGCATCTGCCTACAATGTGGGAGACCTGGGTTCAATCCCTGGGTCAGGAAGATCCTCTGGAGAAGGAAATGGCAACCCACTCCAGTACCCTTGCCTAGAAAATCCCATGGAAGGAGGAGTGTGGTAGACTACAGTCCATGGGGTTGCAGAGAGTCGGACACGACTGAGCGACTTTCACTTCACTTCATTTCACTTTGTATTACGAGGCATCAACAGGAATGCTAGTCTTGGGTAAATCTGATTCTTGCAGCAAAAAAAGAAAGCAAATTTGTTGGCATTTGTTCAGTGGAGGAGGTATTTCCCACTTGTGTTACTTTTAGCATTGTGTCCTTACGTTCCCACCGATTTCTTTTTAATTCTAATTTTAATTCATGGAAAGAAATTTGGAGGAAGTGTCACCTATTAAAATGTACCAATAACATACACAGACTACTACTCAGCCATAAAAATGAAATAATGCCATTTGCACAATGTGGATGAACCTAGAGATGGCCATAGTAAGTCAAGTAAATCAGACAAATCTCATACGATATCACTTATACGTGGGATCTCAAGTATGGCGTAGATGAACTTATCCACAAAGCAGAAACAGACTCACAGACTCAGAGGGCAGACGTGTGGAAGCCGCGGGGGCAAGGGCTCGGGGGAGACGCAGGTCGGGAGTGTGGAATCAGCAGCGGGAAGCTATTATAGATAGAACGGGCAAGCAGCGAGGCCCTACTGTGCAGCACAATGAGCTGTATTCAAACCATAATGAAAAAGACATGAAAAGGAATGTATGTGTGCGTGTGTGTTAGTCGCTCAGTCATGTCTGACTCCTTGCGACTCCATGGACTGTTGCCCGCCAGGCTTCTCTGTCCCTGGAATTCTCCAGGCAAGAATACTGGAGTGGGTAGCCATTCCCTTCTACAGGGAATCTTCCTAACCCCAGGGATCGAACCCGGGTCTCCTGCATTGCAGGCAGATGCTTTTTACCGTCTGAGCCACCAGGGAAGCAATTTTTACATGTATCAATTCATCTTATGACTGAGCAACTTTTTCTTGTGCAACTTTTAAATTTAAAAGTTTGTTGTCTGGCCAGATCCATTTCTTGAAGGAATTATTATATCTACAGCCTAGAAAATGCAGATCCTTTGCCTTTTGAGACAAACATGCTACACTTGCAGCTTTTGTGAATATCGAGCCTGGATTGTCCACGTCCACTGAAGCTTCTTTCTCAGCACATCGTCTCATATTCCATCAGCTTCTGTCCTCTCTGTTCGCTCCTCCTAGGCCCTCACTTCATCACTGCAGCATTAACATAATCCACTCTTCCATTTGTTTTGTCTTCAAAATGTATCTCTTCCCCATCTATTTGCACAGCAAAGGAAACAATAAACAAAATGAAAAGCAACCCACAGATTGGGAGAAAATATTTGCAAATGATGTGACTGATAAGGGATTAGTCTCCAGAATTTACAAACAACTTATGATGCTTAACAACATCAAAACAAACAACCCACTCAAAAACTAGGCAGAAAACCTAAATAGACATTTCTCCAAAGAAGACATACAGATGGCCAATAGACACATGAAAAGATGCTCAACATTGCAATTATTAGAGAAAGGCAAATCAAAACTACGATGAGATATCACCTCACCCCTGCTAGAATGTTTATCGTAAAAAAATCAGTGGAGAAGGAAATGGCAACCCACTCCAGTATTCTTGCCTGAAAAGTCCCATGGACAAAAGAGACTGGTGGACTACAATCCAAGAGGTTCCAGAAAGAGTCAGACACAACTCAGCGACTAAACAAGGACAACCACTGTTACATAGCCAGGTTGTTTGCAAGTTTCTTCCTAATTTTAGCAAAGGTGATGAAGGGTGTGGCATTGCTTCTCTCTGACTTGTGACAAACCTGATTCTAAAACGCTTACATGATTGACCTCAGTTCAGTCGTTCGGTTCAGTCGCTCAGTCGTGTCCAACTCTTTGCTATGCAATTCATGTGGGAGAAAATCTGGACCACCTTTTGTGATGTGTTATTAATATTTTGTGATGATCTTTTTTTTCTAGAACAAAAGTCAACAACAATGATTGCTGGAGAGAGTGTGGAGAGAAGGGAAACCTCTGAATTGTTGGTGGGAATGTGGATTGGTGCAGCCACTACGGAGAACAGTATGGAGGCTCCTTAAAAAATTAAAAAGAGAGCTGTCACGTGACCCTGCAATCCCACTCCTAGGCATATATCTGGAGAAAAATATTATCCCAGAGAATACATTAACCTAATGTTCATTGCAGCATTATTTACAACAGCCAAGACATGGAAGCCACCTAAATGTCCATTGACCCAGAAATGGATAAAGAAGATGTGGTACACATATACAATGGTATTATTCAGCCATTAAAAGGAGTAAATTAATGCCATTGGCAGCAACATGGATGGACCCAGAGAATGTCATGCTGTGTGAATTAAGTCAGACAGGGAAGGAGAAGTATTGTATGACATTCTTTATATGTGGAATCGTAAAAGGAATGATACAAATTAACTTACTTACAAAACAGAAAGAGACTCACACACTTAGAGAGCAAGCTAATGGCTGCCATGGGGATGGGATGGTTAGGGAGTTTTGGATGGACATGTACACACAGCTATATTTAAAATGGATAATCTGCAAGGACCTATTGTATAGGACATGTAACTCTGCTCAAGGTTATGTGGCAGCCTGGATGGGAGGGGGGTTGGGGGCAAATGAATACATATATATCACTCAGTCGTGTCCGACTGTTTGCGACCCCATGAACACCAGGCTCCTCCATCCACGGGATTTTCTAGGCAAGAGTACTGGAGTGGGTTGCTATTTCCTTCTCCAATATGTATGGCTGCTGCTGCTAAGTCGCTTCAGTCGTGTCCGACTCCGTGCGACACCATAGACGGCAGCCTGCCAGGCTCCCTGTCCCTGGGATTCTCCAGGCAAGAACACTGGAGTGGGTTGCCATTTCCTTCTCCAAATATGTATGGCTAAGTTCACCTAAAACTACCAGAACATTTTTAATTGTCTATACCCCAATACAAAGCAAAAAGTTCAAAAGGAAAAAAAACAAAGAAAAAATGTATTTCTTCCCCATCTAGGCTCCCCATTCCCATGAGCACCTGTCTGTAAACAGCATTTCCATGAGCATCTGAATGGAACGTGGAATGAACAGGCCACACCCCCTCCAGGCTGGACCTTTCTCTGTCCACCCAGCATCCACTTGACTCCCCTGCTTCCTAGGGCTCCGACAGAGAGATCTTCACTTGATCTATCCAAACTTCAAAAGTCAGATCCAGGCATTTTTAATAACCCAGAAGTAAATTGTCGGTGACCCGAGAATCCAGTGCTGCTGGTAATACATACACAGAGCAGCACGGCAACGGTCCCATGGACGGCAAAGTGCAGATGACTGGTCCTACAAGACGATGACTTATCTGTTAGCAGACTGCTCACACAGTCTTATCCATGTACTGTCTATGGCCTTTGGAAGAAGTATCCTATCGGTAATAACCCAGAATCTGCCAGCTTGCTCCCATTTGAGCCTTTTGGAGCCTCTCATACCTAGCCATCATGCAATGAGCCCAGAGCTCCACAGCTCCCATCCCACAGGCCTTGGAGAAAGCGCCAGTTGTGAGGTTCAGCCAGAGCATCCATCTCATAATCTCAGCTCCTAGAACACTGAGCCATCAACACAGCCTGCTGGGTTGGCAGGCTCTGAGCCGGTGTGTCCAGGCCCAGGGCTGCGGCAAGGAGAGGGCTGAGGTGCTTTGGCACAAGGGATGAGAGTGCTTTCTCAGCACCTGCCCACAGTATGCTTGCTTCCAGGTGCTACGACAAACACCTTGGCTTCTTTACGACTCTCTCAAATTATTCCTCAGCCCAACATGAGACTATAAACAAACAGGAATATGGATGGAGTCCCTGAACAGTGAAACATAAGACCCCTCTTAAAGGAATACAACACACCCTCACATCCTCAGTCTTTGGTTGTGTTTTCCCCGTTGCTCACTTCATAGATATGAAAGCTTGCTATTGCAGGATTCAAGTGCAGGTTTTCCATCAGGTTTCAGCCTCCCAGAGCAGAAGGCTTCGGATAAAAAGCCCAACAGAGATGTGGATGAGCCTAAAGTCTGTCATACAGTGTGAGGTCAGAAAGAAAAGCAAACGTCATCTATTAACACATATATGTGGAATCTAGAAAAATGGTACAGATGAACCTGTTTGCAGGCAGGAATAGAGATGTATACATACAGAACAGCCATATGGACACAGTGGAGAAGGGGAAGGTGGATCAAACTGGGAGATCAGGATTGACACATACACATGACCATGTGTAAAATAAACAGTTAGTGGGAAGCTTCTGTACAGCACAGGGAGCTCAGCTCAGTGCTCTGTGATGACGCAGAGGGGTGGGGGATGGGAAAGAAGTCCAAGAGGGAGGGGATATATGTTTACATGCAGCTGATTCACTTCGCTGTATAACAGAAATTAACACAACATTGTAAAGCATTTACAGTCCAACAGCAAGAGAAAAAAAAAAAAAAAAACAGTCCAATGATCAGAGGTAACTCACATAGCACCTGTCCAATACAAGCCCTATTCTAAATATTGTACCTGTAGGGACCATCTTCATCCTCCCAATAATCCAATGAAGTAGATACTGCTATTATTTCCATTTTAGAGACGAGAGGTGAAGGGAAAGAACTCTGACTGTGGGTAATGAAGGTTTGCGGTTGATGGTGAGCCGGTATAGAATCGGTCGTCCTGCTGGAGTGAGGAGGTTGCTGGTGACCACAGAAAAGGACTTCAGGTTTACCAGAGGAGACTGACCATGCCGCTGCCTCCATTATTGCTACAGGAAAGGCATTCTGCTCACAACTGGCCTCAGTTTCCCTGTCTGTAAGATGCACATACGCTCATCTTTCCCCAGAGTATTTGAAGACATAGTTTAAACCATCATGGAAACCCATGACAATCACTATGAATACCATGGCCGCTACTATTAATACATGACTTGAAGCTGTGGAAACGGAATACCTGCTTCTAGCATCATTACCTGGCTCTCTGTGCAGCTCTGTGCCTCCTGCAGCCAGAAGTGGGAGGGGACTCAGAGCACACTCTCCGCAACCATTCAGAGAACAGACTCCAGGGCAAACTCTCTAGGAAGGGAGGCAATCAGAGTGACTTAGAGGTACTTTTCCAGTCACAGTAAATTACTAAGTTTGCTGTTACTGTTCAGTTGCACAGTCACATCCAACTCTTTACGACCACATGGACTGCAGCAAGTCAGGCTTCCCTGTCCTTCACCATCTCCCTGAGTTGCTCAAACTCACACCCATTGAGTCAGTGATGCCATCCAACCATCTCATCCTCTGTCGTCCCCTTCTCCTCCCACCTTCAATCTTTCCCAGCATCAGGGTCTTTTCCAATGAGTCAGTTCTTCGCATCAGGTGGCCAAAGTATTGGAGCTTCAGCTTCAGCATCAGTCCTTCCAATGAATATTCAGGACTGGTCTCCTTTAGGATTGACTGGTTGGATCTCCTTGCAGTCCAAGGGACTCTCAAGAGTCTTCTCCAACACCACAGTTCAAAAGCATCAATTCTTCGATGCTCAGCTATCTTTATGGTCCAGCCTTCACATCCATACATGACTACTGGAAAAACTATAGCTTTGACTAGACAGACCTTTGTTGGCAAAGTGATGTCTTTGCTTTTTAATATACTGTCTATATTTGTCATAGCTTTTCTTTCAAGGAGCAAGCATCTTTCAATTTCATGACTGCAGTCACGATCCGCAGTGATTTTGGAGCCCAAGAAACAGCCCAGACTGTTTCCCATCTATTTGCGAGAAGTGATGAGATTGGATGCTATGATAATTAGTTTTCTGAATGTTGAGCTTTGAGCCAGCTTTCTCACTCTCTTCTTTCACTTTCATCAAGAGACTTTAGTTCCTTTTTCCTTTTTGCCATAAGGGTGGTGTCATCTGCATATCTGAGGTTTTTAATATTTCTCCCATCAATCTTGATTCCAGCTTGTGCTTCATCCAGCCTGGCATTTCCCATGATGTCCTCTGAATAGAAGTTAAATAAGCAGGGTGACAATACACAGCCTTGATGTACTCATTTCCCAATTTTTAAACAGTCCATTGTTCCATGTCCAGTTCTAACTGTTGCTTCTTGACCTGCACACAGAATTCTCAGGAGGCAGGTAAGGTGATCTGGTATTCCTAGCTTCTTAAGAATTTTCCAGTTTGTTGTGATCCACACAGTATATTCAACCACTTTTGACATAGAGAAATGACAATTTTATATCATCAATCTAACATAAAGTTCTAATCTAATGGATTCTTAAGAAAATTCAAGCTTGATTAGAAGGTAAGTTGATAACAAGTCTGAAATATCTAGCCCAAAACCAACTAACCTACATCAAACCTATAGCAACCTTGAATACATGATAGAGGTGTAAATATGCAAAGTGTACTCATTCCTGTGGAAACCCAAATCAGTCTTGAGTGATACACCTTCCAGTGAAACACCTGGAAACCTAGGAATTCTGTCTGCATGCCCAGGGCTCCAGGAAGCTTGGTGTAACGATGCTCATCCTTTCTAGCAGGCAATTCTAAACACAAATCTGTCATACCTCTTGCAAAAAAAAAAAAAAAAAAAACAAAAAATGAAACAGCAATAACAAATCTTCTTCCTATGATTGTTCTTTTTTTTTTTGGAAAGACAGTGAGGTAATGTAATGGAACTCTGTAATGTACTTCTATGACTCCCATTGTAATCTGTGAGATATCCCCACAAAAACAGATTTGGAGTCACTCCAGCTCATGCTGCTGCTTTGGACTAAGATGGGCAGTACAAATGGGCAGACAATTTTTGATAATGAAATCTAGAAACTCATTTGGAAGACCCTGAGCAATGTCATTGGTGCTTGTTTGATACTGCAGGGCCATCAGCATGAAGTGGAACAGCTCTGCCTTTAAAGTGCCTGGCACAAAAGGAGATGTCTCTGCATCTCGGGGGCATAAGCAATAAACATCCTGTTACTGTAAATTCCATTTTTTATAGCAGAGATTAATAATGCATGAGCATGCACTTCTTACTGCCATTCAAATGGATTTCCAGAAGACTTTTAATTCTAAATTTTAAAAGTTGTGTTTATGTTTTCCATATTGTCATGTGTGTGGTGTACCTGTATGAAGATGCAGAGACATAAATAGAAAATACACGTTGTGAATCTCGGAAGAATCACCTTTCCATCCGCACACATTTCTGGTGTCTCTGGAGAGATCAAAAGTGTCACTGCACATTTTTCAGAAAGGAAGAAAAGAACAGAAGCATAATGATGTTATAGCTTCCTGGGAATTTCATTACTTAAAACAAGTGAATTGTGCAGGTAAGCACAAGAGAAAGATTTCTCAGCACTCCTCCAAGAAATCCCTAAGAAATCAAAAACTGATGTGAAGGTTGACTCTGAAATGGCTAGCCTGGAAAATGTCATTTATGCAAGGGTGTATGGTCACCCTGACATGCACACACACACAGAGAGAATATATGCACAAATAGAATGCAATAGCTAAGACAATCTTCCTGCAGTCAAGTTCTTAAATTGAGAAATTCATTTTTCAGTTTATGAAGTCATTCAACCTCACACTTAGACCACAGATGGAAAATTATGTTCAAGAGGGCCCCCTGAAAGCCCTTCTGTTGGCTGTGATTCGTTTAGCCAGCTATGGAGTTGGGTGAGAAGTGCTTTCTGCTCCCTGGCTTGGATTGCTGAGGAAGCACTGCAGCTTCTTCTGTCTCTTGTTCTGCCTCCTTCTCTTCTTTATAAGGCTACCCTAGATTTTTAATTCATCTTGTTTTTAGATGTTAGATAGGATCATCCCCAAACTCCCACCACACACCACAGCATAGGCGGGCCTCTAATTGTAGAGACAGCAGAATAGTATATGCCTCTCTCTAGGGCCCATTTTTTAGAAACTGATTTTATAAAATGACCTCAGAGGGCCATACCAACCCTGCTGTGAAATAGTCTGAGTTTTACTTGTGCTCACCTTATGTAGTCCATGATGATAATTCTCAATCTAATATTGATTCCTCAATCTCTTCCTCCTTATTCAGGGTGGCAATGTACCCAGCTGAAAATAGTCTGTTATAGGTAGAGATGGATTTGAACACAATTCTGGCTAATAAAAAAATAGCTGAAACTTACCGGGAAAGCTTAGATTTCTTAGGGTAGGTACCATTCCTTCCTGTTTGACCTTCTTTCTTCTCGCAGTGGAAGTGTGATAGGGGCATGGCAGCTATATTGCAGCCAAAGGTAGCCAGCATGGTTACAGACGAATGCTGAAGCAGGAGGAAAGAAAATGCCTACCTAGGTTCTTGCATTATTGTTAATCAGTTGGAGGAGACTTGGACTTACGACCTCCACACTTTCTTAATATTTCACCAAATTAAGTTTATGTACTCAAGTGACAAGAGTCATATTTTCCATTGCTTGCAGCTGACCTTTCGGTTAACACACAGTATTAGTCAGAGTTCTCCAGAGACACAAAATGGTGACATACCATAAGGAATTGACTTGAATGACTGGGGAGGCTGAGAAGCCCCACAGCCTGCCATCTGCAACATGGAGACCCCAAGATCTGATGGTGTGCTTCTATGAGAAGCCCCACAGCCTGCCATCTGCAACATGGAGACCCCAAGATCTGATGGTGTGCTTCTAAGAGAAGCCCCACAGCCTGCCATCTGCAACATGGAGACCTCAAGATCTGATGGTGTGCTTCTATGAGAAGCCCCACAGCCTGCCATCTGCAACATGGAGACCCCAAGATCTGATGGTGTGCTTCTATGAGAGGCCCCACAGCCTGCCATCTGCAACATGGAGACCCCAAGATCTGATGGTGTGCTCTAAGAGTGACTCCAAGACCTCAGGACCAGAGGAGCTGCTGGTGTAGGTCCCAGTTCAAGGGCAGGAGAAGACCAATGTTCCCAGTCCATCAGCCAGAGGGCAGATTCTCCCTCCCTCTGCTTCTTTTGTTCTCATCAGTCCCTCAACGGATTAAATGATGCCCACCTAGGTTTGGGAGGATACTCTGCTTTACTCAGTCTACCAATTCAGATTCCAATCTTGTCCAGAAACACCCTCCCAAACACACCCAGAAACATTTAACAAAATATCTGGGCATCCTGTGACCCATCCAAATTAACATAAAATTGACCATCACACGTACCTTACTTACACTGCAGTAACCATTTCAGATAACCACATGTGTTCTTTGTGGGTTGCTTGGAAGCGTTGGATAAGCACTTGATAGGGCAAACTGTCAGGAAAAAGTTTTTCTCTCCAATTCCTCCCTTCCGAGCAGGTTAACACAATACCTCTTGAGAACACCCTTTGTTTTCCCCACTTATCCTTCTTCCAATTATGCTTTCTTGTTTTTTTTGTTTTTTTTTTTTTTCAGTCCTCTTTCAGCCAATGTTTCTATTTTGCTTCACAAGGGTAAACAGAAAAATTAGAGACACTGAAATGCGGCTAGATGTATCTTAGTTTGGGTTTCTCCAAAGCAGACCAAACCTTGCCACAAGGATGTGATATGAGTCATTCACTAGGGGAGTGATTCTAGAAAACACCTATAGAACTGTGAAGAAGCGAGACAGGAAAGGGAAGAAGACAAAGGAAGGCTGTGTTGTTTTCCAGGTGACCAGTGGGCACAATTTGCCTCAGAGTTATCCCAAGTTGCCCAGACACACGACTCAGCAAGGCAGCTGGAGTACTTATCTACCAATTCCTGTTAATTATTGTCCAAGGGCTGTTGGGAAGGGGTAGTTATTCCCTGCCACCTTTTGTTCATAGGCTTAGAAGTTCCAGGTGAAGAGTTGCAGGGGGTTGTAACTGGAAGCTTTTGGGTCACTGTGCTCATGAATGGCTCATGAAAAGCTGAGAGCATATAGGCAAAGCATCATCAATTCTGTACACGTAATCCCTTGCCCCATTCAAATCTGTATTTGTGCTACAATCTAAGTTCACTCTGTTAAGTTAATGCTTCTTCAGGGTGGTGTCTAGTTTCAAGGAGAGAAAGAGAGACTTACCTAGTAGGTTTAGTGGAACAAGCTACTCTTCTTGCTGCAATTCATCCAAGATCTTAATTAACGTATCAGGAGTCTGTTTATCGCCTGGCCTTTGCAAGCTCCTCCACTATCAAATTGCCATTTCTGAGCCTTTGGGTGTCAATGTCATCTGAGATTGCATATCTAAGAGCCGTTGAAAGATCTCAGTGTTCTTATTTCCAGAGTTACTGTGACAAATACCTATAAAGCCCTTCGGAGAAGAATTGAGGAAACTGCTAACAAGCCTTGCTGTGTCATTTCAAGGCTCTCTTTCAGAGGGACTTGGAATGTGCTCCCATTAAGGAGAAGAGCTGTGTCATGCTTTTGTCTGAGAACTGGCTCGTGTTTGGAAGTTAGGTGAAGAATAGTGATTCCCATTTTTATAGCTACGATCAGCCTCATTGCTCACTTGCTTTTGATCTTTGTGGTTAGTTAGACAAAACTCTCATTGGCTACCCATCTGCCTCACCAAACTGCCCCCTGCGTTCTCGCTGCCTTTGTTGTGTGTGGCCACAGTGGCCATGCTGACCGCTGTGAAATCGCGTCTGTCTTGCCTCTAGTGTCTCCGCGCTGTCACCTGGCCCCTGTCCTGGTTGCTTATTATCCACATTGTCACAAGCAAGCCTGCTTTCAAGGTGGCAGAGAACAGCCATCACTGAGTTCTCAAAGATGTCAGTGTTTCTCTCCCTAGCGATTCCTTATCATCCTCATGATGGGAGTATCTTCTTGTCTTTCCCTGGGAAAATATTCAGCTGGTTGCTTCTCTAATCTTATATCTCTGAGTTACTGAGTTAATTTTAGCACAACTTTACAGACCTTTTTTAACCACAACACATGGCATGCAGGATCTTAGTTTCCTGACCAGGAAACCATGGGACCGAACCCATGGCCCCTGAAATGGAAGCTTAAACCCTTACTTGAGGTACCAAGACATTCTGACATCTCTGTCTTATTTATTGCCATTGCTTCCAGCCCTGAGGAACCAACTCAACTCCAGAATGGTGAAAACAAAGGAGTCATTTACAGGGCACCAGCAACAGCTGCTCCAAGAAGAAGGAAAGAAATCCTTTCCAATTTTTTGTCTGATTTATGACTCTACATGCTGTACTGCCCACGAGAGTAACGGCTAGCCATAAGTGATTCTTTCACAAATATTAAATGATATCATTTATCGTACAAAAAGCGATGCAAATGAATCTATTGGGCTGGCCAAAAGTTCCTTTGGTTTTTCCATAACATCTCACAGAAAAGAAAGTGGAAGTAAAGGTCGCTCAGTCGTGTCCGACTCTTTGCCACCCCCATGGTCTATATGGTCCATGGAATTCTCTAGACCAGGATACTGGAGTGGGTAGCCTTTCCCTTCTCCAGGGGATCTTCCCAACACAGGGATCGAACCCAGGTCTCCCACATTGCAGGCAGGTTCTTTACCAGCTGAGTCACCAGGGAAGCCCAAGAATCCTGGAGTGGGTAGCCCATCCCTTCTCCAGGGGATCTTTCCAACCTGGGAATCAAACTGGGGTCTCTTGCACTGCAGGCAGATTCTTTATCAGCTGAGCTATCAAGGAAGCCCCTACACCTTACAGAAAAACCTGAATAAACTTTTTGGCCCATCCGATAAATACAAAACAGAAACACTCACAGGTATAGAAAACAAACTTACCAAAAGGAGGCAGGGGAGGATCCAGTTAGGAGTATGGAGTTAACTGATACAAACTGCTGTACATAAAATAGATAAGCAACAAGGATTACCTACAAAATAGAAGAAAATGTTTATATCTGGTAATAATAAGATATCACTTCACACCCACTCCAATGGCTCAACAGGAAAGACATAATTAATAAGTATTGATAAGGATATGGTGAAACCAGAACCCTCATACATTGTAGTAGAATGAATACAAAATAGTGAAGCCACTTTGGAAACTGGTCTGGCAGTACCTCCGTAGACTAAACCTATAATTACCATACGATTCAACAACTCCACTTCTAAGTATATACTGAAGGCATGTTTGCATCACACAAAAACTTGTATGTACATAAATAATGCTTGTAGCATTGTTTACAACGGGCAAAATGTGGGAACAACCCAAAGTCCATCACATGTGGATGGCCCACACAGTGTGGCAGATCCGTACCATATGGAAGTAAGAAGAGGTGAAATCCTGACACTCGCTGCAGCGTGGATGCGTCTGGAAAACACTGGGGCAAATGAAAGAGACCAGTCAGACTGCGTGACCCCGTTTGCATGAAACGTCTGAAACAGGCAAATCTATACAGACAGAAAGCAGATTCCTGATCACCTATGATGGAAGGATGGGGAGGGGGAGGATTGGGGGGAGAGATGATGCCGACAGGGGTGTGGGTTTTGGGGGCAGGTGATGCAAACGTTTGCGTGTGGTGATGAATGCCCAACTGTGAGTATTCTAAACGTCATTGAACTACATATTTTGCATGAGTAGATTTTATGGTGCGGTAGCCATAAGGTAGTTTAAAATAGAGTAGCAGCTAAATATCAGGTTCTCTCTAAAATGAGAAAGGTAGGAATACATACATGAATACATAAACCACTGGGTTTTCTTTATCCAATACGGGAGCCACTAGTCACAAGTGCCTGTTTAAACTCACAACATTCATTAAAATTAAGTACAATTCAAAATTCAGTCCTTTACTTGCAGTTACAACATTTCAGCCTGCAGTAGTCACACGTGGCTGGTGACTGCACACTCAGCAGTGTATAGTGGCGCATATCCATCGTGCCAGAAAACGCTATTGGGCAGCAGCGCTAGTTGTAATTTTTATACCATAAGTTTATCTTCACATTTGTCCAGTGCATTATCCACTTAAGGACAACGTCTTATTTTGAAATGTTTGTCCTTTCTGGTTTAAAGTGACTTTTCCTAATAATAATATATTTTTAATGTTATTCTTTTTTTTTTAATGGGTAATCTATACTAATTCCCTGCTACTAGTCCAATCTTATCAAAGATTTCAGGATCAAATGATGTAAATTATTTTCAACAGCACATTGGTTTGAAAGTTTATGCAGAAATGAAGTAGTCTGTATGACTGAAGAAAGATGACAGTGTTGGCATATTAAGATCTATCTTATTAGTATGTGAATATTGGGTATTGATTTAGAAACAAAGGTGGTTTTGACAGTGAAGTTCTAATATTTCAACCTCATCTGAGAGGAAAACATGCCTCTGATTGAATCAAAGGCATTCAAAAAGGAGGGTTATTTCAGAAAGTCTCTGTGTCACTCAAGAAGAAGAAAAGGGCAAAAGAAAATATTCTATTGATATGTGTTGTCATCTGGGTTTGCTCTTCCATGGTTATCTGTGTCAGCATTTGATTGTATTTTATATCACCCTGGTGAACAATAGCACAATATGTCAAGAACATTAGAATTCAACTACAAAGGAGTTAAGGAAAGAGTTCTGGTTTTCATGTTGATCAGCATATCCTGCTTAGATTTGAAGGCCTCAAAATTAACTCATACAATAAAAAAAAAATCAGACACAATGCAGAACAGACAGTCTCACAAAAGACTTCCTTTATGGCTCATCAGAGCAAATTTCTTGTCAAAATACTCTCATGCTAAGTAAAGGTTATCTATTCATACAAACACCTGACTTATAAAATCAATCAGGGCACAAGAAGAAAGATGCTTGCTTTGTGTGTGCATTCAAGTTGTGGCTTCCATGAACTTAACTTACTAAAAATATATTTCATTTTTTCCGTCTGCTCTGCATAACTCATTAACATCATAATCGCCAGCAATAATTGCCTGGAGTGAGGAAAGCAAATCATGAAAGATGAAGAGTTGAATTACCACTTAATGAAAGAAGAAAAAAAGAAGACAATTTAAATCAACAGTCTACGATACTGCCACCACTCCCTTTCTTGAGAAAATGTATAGTAATTGTGTTTCTTGGAGCTTGTTGTGTTTATAAATGAGGACTCTCAGACAGTGAATTCTTGGAATGATTCTAAGGGCTTAATTGATGATATGAATCAGATGAACTCAAAATTATTTGCTCAGCAATCATAAGATGCATCTTTATAGCAAGTTGCAAAATAATACTCTTCAAAATATTTCAAAATTATCTTGATGGCAATTAGAAACTCTGACCAAAATGAAATGCTCTCTTTTAGTTTCCAAAATTAGTGAAATCCTTCCGATGTGTTCAATGTATTTGGGGACTTCATGGCTATCCATTCAAACCAGCTCTCTTCAGCTGGTGTTGATTTTAACCTTTAGGAAACATTTAGTAATGTCCAGAGAAATTTTTGGTTATCACAACTTAGAGGATGCTAGTGACACCCAGGACAGCTGCCAACAAGAAAGAATCATCTCACCCAAAATATCAATGATATTGAACTTGAAACTCCTTATTTATACCAACAAAAGAACCTAAGAAAGCCCTAAAAATGGTGACAAGTAAAGTGAAGGGATGATGTGTCTTAATAACCAAAAAGTTAAAGAGTTTGACCACAGATAAAATAATTAATGCAATATTTTGCAAAACAACAATTTATTTTACAGTTTACTGAGCAAACTGGAGGTAGGGAGATGAGGGAAGGCCTGGTGACACATTACATTACCAGCTGCCCTGAGGGGCCGGCCCTGGGCCCCTGGTGGCTGGGCTCTGGTGAGTGTCAGACGGTCAGCAGGCTGCAGTTGTCCTGAACTGCAACTGTGATTTATCACTTTACAGTTGCTTCTTGAATCTGTGAACATATGAATTATTGTGAAAAACAGAGTAAGTGGGTTTAACAAGGCCAGCCATGTACACGTGTAAGAGGGAACTAAAGAGGGATTTTGACAGGTGCCCTCACTTAGTGCTTTTCAAACATCAGCCTTCATCAGAGTCATCTAGAGAGCTTGTTAAAATACAGACTTTTGGGCTCCACCCCTAGAACTTCTGATCCGGGGGCGTGGGGGGCTCTGAGACTTGGCACTTTAGTAAGTTCCCCAGGGATGCAGACAGTGCTGGCCGGAGGCCACTCTTTGAGAAGCCCTGTCTTAATTTAATGGACACTGCATCTTAAAATGAAGTCAAAGATGACCATGATGCAAAATTTTTTAGGGAGCGGAGGTTAAAGATCCTTCTCTGTGACATGGAGATACATGAGAAAACATTCACAGGTGGCGGAACTGGAGGCTTTAGAGAGAATGCTTGAATGTCTATGAGTCCCATCCCCTCATAAGGAAATACTCCATCTGCTTACTTGGGAAGATATGTTCCTTACAGTTTGTCCACCCAGAATGGATTTGAGTTTTTCTCTCACCTGAAAAATCTAAACAGCAAGAGACTGATTGGCTCACTGCTCTGAGGGCAGGGCAGATGGGAAGTGGGTTCTGGGTTGGAATTGGGCTGCACCACTGG
The DNA here is from genome assembly GCF_029407905.1 of Bubalus kerabau. Lineage (NCBI taxonomy): Eukaryota > Metazoa > Chordata > Mammalia > Artiodactyla > Bovidae > Bubalus > Bubalus kerabau. The sequence continues at coordinate 202,533,205 of NC_073625.1, forward strand.
AGTTTGTCCAGGGAGAAGATGACAGACTAAGTCCCTACTTGCAGATCGGATATGGCTTGTATGCAGAAGACTCTGCATGCATCTTCTTAAGTGCTGTCCAAGAAGGCAGCCTGCGGGGATAGGCAGAAAAAGCTGGAAGAATTGCTGGATTTGTAAGGACTGGGAGGAAGTACAATGCCAGCCATGACCAGTGCAGTTCAGTTCAGTTCAGTCCAGTTCAGTAGCTCAGCCGTGTCTGACTCTTTGCAACCCTATGAATGGCAGCACGCCAGGCCTCCCTATCCATCACCAACTCCCGGAGTTCACCCAAACTCGTGTCCATCGAGTCAGTGACGCCATCCAGCCATCTCATCCTCTGTCTTCCCCTTCTCCTCCTGCCCCCAATCCCTCCCAGCATCAGAGTCTTTTCCAATGAGTCAACTCTTCGCATGAGGTGGCCAAAGTATTGGAGTTTCAGCTTTAGCATCAGTCCTTCCAAAGAACACCCAGGACTGATCCCCTTTAGAATGGACTGGTTGGATCTCCTTGCAGTCCAAGTGACTCTCAGGAGTCTTCTCCAACACCACAGTTCAAAAGCATCAATTCTTCGGCACTCAGCTTTCTTCACAGTCCAACTCTCACATCCATACATGACCAATGGAAAAATCATAGCCTTGACTAGACGGACATTTGTTGGCAAAGTAATGTCTCTGCTCCTTAATATGCTATCTAGTTTGGTCATGACTTTCCTTCCAAGGAGTAAGCATCTATTAATTTCATCCCTGCAATCACTATCTGCAGTGATTTTGGAGCCCAAAAAAATAAAGTCTGACACTGTTTCCACTGTTTCCCCATCTATTTCCATGAAGTGATGGGACCAGATGCCATGATCTTCATTTTCTGAATGTTGAGCTTTAAGCCAACTTTTTCACTCTCCTCTTTCACTTTCATCAAGAGGCTTTTTAGTTCCTCTTCACTTTCTGCCATAAGAGTGGTGTGTCAGCTGCATATCTGAGGTTATTGATATTTCTCCCGGCAATCTTGACTCCAGCTTGTGTTTCTTCCAGCCCAGCGTTTCTCATGATGTACTCTGCATATAAGTTAAATAAGCAGGGTGACCATATACAGCCTTGACATACTCCTTTTCTTATTTGGAACCAGTCTGTTGTTCCAAATAGGAAAACCAGTCTGTTGTTCTAACTGTTTCTTCCTGATCTGCATATAAATTTATCAAGAGGCAGGTCAGGTGGTCTGGTATTCCCATCTCTTTCAGAATTTTCCACAGTTTATTGTGATGCACACGATCAAAGGCTTTGGCATAGTCAATAAAGCAGAAGTAGATGTTTTTCTGGAACTCTCTTGCTTTTTCCATGAGCCAGCGGATGTTAGCAATTTGATCTCTGGTTCCTCTGCCTTTTCTAAAACCAGCTTGAACATCAGGAAGTTCGCGGTTCATGTATTGCTGAAGCCTGCTTGGAGAATTTTGAATATTACTTTACTAGTGTGTGAGATGAGTGCAATTGTGCAGTAGTTTGAGCATTCTTTGGCATTGCCTTTCTTTGGGATTGGAATGAAACTGACCTTTTCCAGTCCTGTGGCCACTGCTGAGTTTTCCAAATTTGCTGGCATATTGAGTGCAGAACTTCACAGCATCATCTTTCAGGATTTGAAATAGCTCAACTGGAATTCCATCACCTCCACTAGCTTTGTTCATAGTGATGCTTTCTAAGGCCCACTTGACTTCACATTCCAGGATGTCTGGCTCTAGGTCAGTGATCACACCATCTTGATTATCTGGGTTGTGAAGATCTTTTTTGTACAGTTCTTCTGTGTATTCTTACCACCTCTTCTTAATATCTTCTGCTTCTGTTAGGTCCATACCATTCCTGTCCTTTATCAAGCACATCTTTGCATGAAATGTTCCTTTGGTATCTCTAATTTTCTTGAAGAGATCTCTAGTGTTTCCCATTCTATTGTTTTCCTCTATTTCCTTGCATTGATCACTGAGGTAGGCCTTCTTATCTCTCCTTGCTATTCTTTGGAACTCTGTATTCAGATGCTTATATCTTTCCTTTTCTCTCTCGCTTTTCAATTCTCTTCTTTTCACAGCTATTTGTAAGGCCTCCCCAGAGATCCATTGTGCTTTTTTGCATTTCTTTTCCACGGGAATGGTCTTGAACCCTGTCTCCTGTATAATGTCACGAACCTCCATCCATAGTTCATCAGGCACTTTATCTATCAGATCTAGGCCCTTAAATCTATTTCTCACTTCCACTGTACAATCATAAGGAATTTGATTTAGGTCATACCTGAATGGTCTAGCGGTTTTCCCTACTTTCTTCAATTTAAGTCTGAATTTAGCAATAAGGAGTTCATGATCTGAGCCACAGTCAGCTCCCGGTCTTGTTTTTGCTGACTGTATAGAGCTTTTCCATCTTTGTCTGCAATAATATAATCAATCTGATTTCAGTGTTGACCATCTGGTGATGTCCATGTGTAGAGTCTTCTCTTGTGTTGTTGGAAGAAGGTGTTTGCTATGACCAGTTCGTTCTCTTGGCAAAACTCTATTAGCCTTTGCCCTGCTTCATTCCGTATTCCAAGGCCAAATTTGCCTGTTAATCCAGGTGTTTCTTGACGTCCTACTTTTGCATTCCAGTCCCCTATAATGAAAAGGACATCTTTTTGGGCTGTTAGTTCTAAAAGGTCTTGTAGGTGATCATAGAACTGTTCAACTTCAGTTTCTTCAGCATTACTGGTTGGGGCATAGACTTGGATTACTGTGATACATTTTCCTTCATCAAGATGATGGTAGGTGGAAAGTTTTCTCCCCAGGTAAGGGACATGTTGGAGGGGCATCCCCAACAATCCACTTTAGTGCCTCCAGAAAGTTCATTTTTAAATGCATGATAAACCACAAACACACTGAAACTAGATCAACAGAAGCCCATCTGTTAAGGGGGAATATTTTCCTTGTAGCACTTCTCGTTCTCCTGCTCCAGTTTTGGAAGGGTCAGAAGCAAGGTCTGTCAGATGATGGAGAATGCATAGAATACGGGAGAGATGTCAGCTCTGCTCTCTTCGCTGACACTGGCCTTCCTGTCTGCAGGAGGCCTGAGCAACAGGAATGGGAGATATGTTTAACTACATGTGAGGCTGGACTTTTAAATGACTAAACTGAGAGTGTGTTTGTGACTTTTATTTCACTGGAGCATTATCTGTTTTATTGAAGAAGGGCCAAGAAAGTCAAAGGCCTGCCTGAGATTTGATCCAGAGGAAGGGGGAAAGCTTGCCCAACACTGGGGATTTATGAGAATTGCGAATGAAACTTATTTATAAAGTAGAAACCAAACTCACAGAAACAGAGAAGAGACTTGTGGTTGTCAAGGGAGAGGGTGGTCAGGGAGGTATGGATGGGGAGTTTGGAATTAGCAGATGCAAACTATGCAGACTGGACAAACAGCAAGGTCATACCGTATAGCACAGGAACTATAGTGAACATCCTGCGATAAACTATCGCGGAAAAGAACGTGAAAAAGAACACATGTGTGTGCACAACAGAATCACTTTGCTGCACAGTAGAAACTAACACAGCCTTATAAGGCAACTATACTTCATTATAATTTTTAAAAATAAATAAAAGAATTTAAAGCTAAAACTGAACGCTTTGTCATACCCTTGTAAGTGACGTGTCTTCAGGGATGGTTTTTCACATGGTATTATCATTCCTTCCTCAGGACTGTGAAGATTTCTGTTGCACAAATCTCTCTCTGACACATGGCTGGACATTTGTCCTCCTTTACATTATGTTATAAAGTGCAGCTAATTGTAAATGAAAGGAAATCTGATAAATGGCTACCTGAAATCAGAAATACTATGTTCCAATCCAGGACAAATAGATAGCCTAAAGAGTTTACCAAGAGTTTGAAGTATTTTAATAACCCTAATTCCAAGATGAGCAAACTGAGAAAATCATGTGTGGGTTCAGCTTTAATGTATACAAACAAGTGCAGAACAAGAAAGAAAGAACATGTGAGAACCCTAATGGATGCATGTCGTCATCTGGGTCTGCCTCATCACGTGTCCTGATCTCTTCAGCTTCCATCTGAGTACACCTGCTCCCTGTCACCATATCAGTGTTATGAACTGCAACACCATTCTGATCAGATCCCCAATCAAAGCTGGTCAGTGGGTCCTTATCTCTGCAGAATAATAATAGTCCATGTTGGTTCGAGTACACCAAGTAGGGCATTCTCATGAACTATGCAGATGATCATTCTGGAACAGGATGTGGTGACTGGATCAGAGCCCCACCAGAAAGGCGGAATCAGTATTACCCAGTATTGCTCATCAATCTACCTACCTGACATATACGTATGTGTGTACTTGGCATACATATGTGAGCACTGAAAAACTGATGCTTTCAAACTGTGGTGCTGGAGAAGACTCTTGAGAGTCCATTGGACTGCAGGGAGATCAAACCAGTCAATCCTAAAGGAAGTCAAGCCTGAATATTTATTGGAGGAACTGATGCTGAAGCTAAAGTTCCAATAATTTGGCCACTTGATGCAAAGAGCTGACTCATTAGAAAAGACTCTGATTCTGGGAAAGATTGAGGGCAGGAGAAGGTGGTGACAGAACATGAGATGGTTGGATGGCATCACCAGCTCAATGGACCTGAGTTTGAACAAATTCTGTGAGACAGTGAAGGACAGGGAAGCCTGGCATGATGCAGTCCATGGGGTCACAAAGAGCAGGACACGACTGAGCAATGAACAACAAGTTGACATATATGTATATGTGTGTATATATGCACATGTGTATATGATGTGTGTACATATATTAAAAAGAAAGATTGAGCAAGATGGCAGAGTAGATGGACGTGCACTCATCTTCTCCTGCAAGAACTCCAAAACTACAACTTGCTGCTGAACAACCATCGACAGGAGAATGTTGGATCCCACCAAAGAAAGACATGCCACATCGAAGTGCAAAGGAGAAGCCCCAGCAAGACAGTAGGAGGGGCGAAATCTCATTTAGAATCACACCCCAGCCCACCAGGGATGCTCAGAAGGGCTCAAATGAAACCTTGTGTGCACCAGCACCCAGAGACCCCACAGAGACAGAACCAGACCTGCCTTTGGGTGTTGGAGTGTCTCCTGTGGAGGCATGGGTCAGCAATGGCCTGCTGTGGGGACAGGGGCTCTGACTGCAGCAGACCCGGGTCACACAGTGTGTGGCATAAGCCTTGTTGGAGGAGGTCTCCACTAACCCCATTATAGAGCCACCGAGCAGACAACCCACAAACTGCAGAACAATTATACCAAAGAAATTCTCACACTGTTAAGAAAGTTCTAGGACCCATGACACACCTCCCAACCTGGGGATCTGGCAAAGGGACTGAGAACTCCCAGAGAATTTGACTTTGGAGGCCAGTGGGATTTGACTACAGAACTTCCACAGTACTGGGGAAACAGGCTCTTGGAGGGCACAAACAAAACCTTGTGTGCACCAGGACCCAGGAGAAAGAAGCAGTGACCCCACAAGTGACTGACCCAGACTTGCCTGTGAGTGTCCAGGTGTCTCTGGTGGAAGCGTAGGTCGACAGTGGCCTGCTGCAGGATCAGGGGCACTGAATTCAAGACCTTTTGAAAGAGGTTGCATTGCCATTATCTTCATTACCCCTACCATAGCTTGGTCGCAGGGCAAACAACATGAAGGAAACACAGCTCTGCCCATCAACAGAAAATTGGATTAAAGATTTACGGAGCATGGGCCCACCCATCAGAACAAGAACTAGCTTCCCCCCCAGTCAGCCTCTCCCGTCAGGAAGCTTCCACAAGCCTCTTATCCTTCTCCATCAGAAGGCAGACAGGAGGAAACCACAATCACAGAAAACTAGCCAAACTGATCACATGGACCACAGCCTTGTCTAACTCAATGAAACTATGAGCCATGCCATGTAGAGACACTTAACACAGAGGGGTCATGGTGGAGAGATCTGACAGAATGTGGTCCACTGGAGAAGGGAATGGCAAACCACTTCAGTATTCTTGCCTTGAGAACCCCATGAACAGTATGAAAAAGCAAAGAGATATGACACTGAAAGGTGAACTCCCCAGGTTGATACGTGCCCAATGTGCTACTGGAGAACAGTGGAGAAATAACTCCAGAAAGAATGAAGAGATGGAGAAAAAGCAAAAACAACACTCAGTTGTGGAAGTGACTGGTGATGGAAGTAAAGTACGATGCCGTAAAGAACAATATCGCATAGGAACCTGGAATGTTAGGTCCATGAATCAAGGCAAATTGGAAGTGGACAAACAACAGATGGCAAGAGTGAACATGGACATTCTCGGAATCAGCGAACTCAAATGGACTGGAATGGGTGAATTTAACTCAGATGACCATTATATCTACTACTGCGGGCAGGAATCCCTCAGAAGAAATGGAGTAGCCATCATAGTAAAAAAAAGAGTCCAAAATGAAGTACTTGGGTGCAATCTCAAAAACGACAGAATGATCTCTATTTGTTCCCAAGACAATATTACAGTAATGCAACTCTATGCTCCACTACTAATGCGAAAGAAGCTGAGTTTAATGTTTCTATGAAGACCTAAAAGACCTTCTACAACTAATATAAAAAAAAAAAAATAAATAAAGTCCTTCCCATCATAGGGGACTGGAATGAAAAAGTAGAAATTCAAAAGATACCTGGAGTAACAGACAAGTTTGGCCTTGGATTACAAAATGAAGCAGGGCAAAGGCTAACAAGAGTTTTGCCAGGAAAATGCACTGGTCATAGCAAACACCACTTCAAACAACGTAAGAGACAACTCTACACATGGACATCACCAGATGATCAATATGAAATCAGATTGATTATATTCTTTGCAGCCAAATATGGAGAAGCTCTATATAGTCAGTAAAAATAAGACTGGGAGCTGACTGCTGCTTAGATCATGAACTCCTTATTGCAAAATTCAGACTTAAATTGAAGAAAGTATGGAAAGCCATTAGATCATTCAGGATGACCTAAATCAAATCCCTTATGATTATACAGTAGAAGTGGCAAATAGATTCACGGGATTAGATCTGAGAGACAGAGTGCCTGAAAAACTATGGAAGGAGGTTTGTGACATTGTACAGGAGGCAGCGATCAAGACCATTCCCAAGAAAAAGAAATGCAAAAACGCAAAATGGTTGCCTGAGGAGGCCTTACAAATAGCTGAGAAATGAAGAGAAGCAAAAGACAAAGGAGAAAGGTAAGATATACTCCTCTGAATGCAAAGTTCCAAAGAATATCAAGAGGTGATAAGAAAGCCTTCCTAAGTGAATAATGTGAAGAAATAGAGGAAAACAATAGAATGGGAAAGACTAAAGATCTCTTCAAGAAAATTAGAGATACCAAGGGAACATTTCATGCAAAGATGGGCACAATAAAGGACAGAAATGATATGAACCTAACAGAAGCAGAAGATATTAAGAGGTGGCAAGAATACACAGAAGAACTATACAGAAAAGATCTTCATCACCCAGATAATCACGATGGTGTGATCACTCACCTAGAGCCAGACATCCTGGAATGTGAAGACAAGTGGGCCTTAGAAAGCATCACTACAAACAAAGCTAGTGGAGGTGATAGAATTCCAGTTGAGCTATTTCAAATCCTGAAAGATGATGCTGTGAGAGTGTTTCACTCAATATGCCACCAAATTTGGAAAACAGCAGTGGCCACAGGACTGGAAAAGGTCAGTGTCCATTTCAATCCCAAAGAAAGGCAATGCCAAAGAGTGTCAAACTGCTGCACAATTGCACTCATCTCACACACTAGCCAAGTAAAACTCAAAATTCTGCAAGTGAGGCTTCAATGGTACGTGAACCATGAACTTCCAGATGTTCAAGCTGAATTTAGAATAGGCAGAGGAACAAGAGATCAAATTGCCAACATCCATTAGATCATTGAAAAAGCAAGGGAATTCCATAAAAACATCTACTTCTGCTTTATTGACTATGCCAAAGCTTTCGACTGTGTAGATAACAACAAACTGTGGAAAATTCTTAAAGAGATCAGAATACCAGACCACCTGACCTGCCTCCTGAGAAATCTATATGCAGATCAGGAAGCAACAGTTAGAACCAGACATGGAACAATGGACTGGTTCCAAATTGAGAAAGAAGTACATCAAGACTGTATATTATCATCCTGCTTATTCAACTTATATGCAGAGTACATCATGCAAAATGCCAGGCTGGATGAAGCACAAGCTGGGATCAAGATTGTCAGGTGAAATATTAATAACCTCAGATTCGAAGATGACACCACCCTTATGGCAGAAAGTGAAGAGAAACGAAAGAGCCTCTTGATGAAAGTGAAAGAAGAGAGTGAAAAACTGGCTTAAAACTCAACATTCAGAAAACTAAGATCATGGCATCTGTTCCCATCACTTCACGGCAAATAGCTGGGGAAACAATGGAAACAGTGACAGACTTTATTTTCTTCGGCTCCAAAATCACTGTAGATGGTGACTGCAGCCACAAAATTAAAAGACGCTTGCTTCTTGGAAGAAAAACTATGACCAACCTAGACAGCATATTAAAAAGCAGAGACATTACTTTGCCAACAAAGGTCTGTTTAGTGAAAGCTTTTGTTTTTCATGTAGTCATGTATGGATGTGAGAGTTGGACTGTGAAGAAAGCTGAGCGCAGAAGAATTAATGCTTTTGAACTGTGGTGTTGGAGGAGACTCTTGAGAGTCCCTTGGACTGCAAGGAGATCCAACCAATCCATCCTAAAGGAAATCAGTCTCAAGACTGATGTTCATTGGAAGGACAGATGCTAAAGCTAAAACTCCAATACTTTGGCCACCTGATGTGAAGAACTGACTCATTGGAAAATACCCTGATGCTGGGAAAGATTGAAGGCATGAGAAGAAGGGGACAACAGAGGATGAGATGGTTGCATGGCATCACCGACTCAATGGACATGAGTTTGAGCAAGCTCCGGGCTTTGGTGATGGACAGGGAAGCCTGGTGTGCTGCAGTCCATGGGGTCGCCTAGAGTCAGACACAACTGAGTGACTGAAATGAACTGAACTGAACTGAACATATATATTTATGACAAAATACATATATTCATGTATATGCCATACACACACACACAGACACATATGTATATACGACAAGGAATTTGCTAAGTGACTGTGGGAACTGGGTGGATGAATCTGACTTCTCTGTAGGGGAGGGCAGATGGAAACTCTCAGGCAGGAGCTGAAGCTATAATTCACAGGAGGAATTTCTTCTTCAGGGCACTCTCAATTCTGCTCTGAAGGCTTTTCAACGGATTGAATCAGGCCTACCAGACTGTTGAGCCTAATCTCCTTACTAAGTTTTAACCAACTGCAGTTGTTAATAATATCTATAAATACTTTCATAGCAGCACCTACATATTTGGTCGAATAAGGGAACATCTAACTGGGCTAAGTTGACATATAAAACTGTCCATCACAGTAGCATTATCAAGAGTCTTAGTGATTTTCCTTCTGAGGACCCAGGATTCTAATTCCTGAAATCTGTCCTGATGGAAATAAGTAGAGATATGCACAACATTTTATATATTAAACACCAGCATGCCGCATGCTAAGTCGCTTCAGTCATGTCCAACTCTTTGTGACACCATGGACTGTAGCCTGCCAGGCTCCTCTGTCCATGGGGTTCTCCAGGCAAGAATACATACATTGCCATGCCCTCCTTCAGGGGATCTTCCAGACCCAAGAACTGAATTCGTGTCTCTGAAGTCTCCTGCATTGGCAGGTGAGTTCTTTATCACTAGGGCCACCTGGGAAGCCCAATACATCAGCAGCTCACTCCAGCTGCTATCTCGAATCAGAGCTCTATCCTACCAGCCATAGGCACATACATGCTACCCCAGAAAGCATGCTAATCTGGCAAATTCAAGCCAAGGTCATCATTGAGTTACTGGTGTTCAAGATGAATTTTTAATAAAAAGTGGAAAGGGCTTAAAAGTGTTAAGTCTGCATATTGCGGTTATTTACTTCTTCACACTAAAACATTTCCCAAAGATTCCAGTCAGAACATTGTACGCTCTGAAAAATAAACATTTTACATATAAATATAAATAACTGCAAGAGGCATTTTTAAGCACCAATAAAAGCAAAAACAACGTTGTAATTATGCTAAGTATAGCAGTCAGAATATGACAACATAATTTGTATGTATCACAATGTTATGACTTTAGTTCAGTGCCTAACACCATAGACAGTGTCTAATATTAGGGAATTAAAACTGGATATTAGAGAACTGAACTCAGACCTCTGGGCTCAGTGTCAGCTGAGCCAGTGATGACCGTAGCAGAGAGTACAATGGAAACAGCCTCCTGGGAATTAGTAGAGCTTATACAGTTTCTTACTCCTTTACCTGGTGTCCAGCTGGCCAAGGGCAGAGAAGACCAAGTGCCAGCATAAACAGTCTGTTGCCCAAGCCCACTGCTGCTGAAAGTGCCTCGATCTATATTCTTTGTCACCTGAAGGCATGTCTACTATTCTTATGCCAGCTTCCAGGAAAAAAAAAAGTGTATATAGGCTCATTAACTTTAGCATCCTCCCCACAAATCCAGAGGGAACTGCCTTTCATCCAACTTCCTAACTTCTCCCACCAGCAAGGGTGGTCATAGCTCATGGAATTCATGGATCAGGTCCTGTAGCATAGTGGACAAAGCTGCTTTGACCTAATTGTATGGCCCAGCTCATGCTCTCTCTTGACCTTCCAACCATAGCCTTGAGTAGGGCTGGTCCATGGGACAAGTCAGTTAATATTTTGAACTCCCTTCCATATTCTACATAGCGGGCTGCATGGGCTCAGGGCCCCTCTGGGTGTGGGTGCTCTCTCTTCAGATCTGTCTAATCACATGGGTCCCAGATTTTTAAATTTGAAATTGAGAGTGGGGAAGATATGGTCAGGAGCTAGAAGTTTCCACTCAGACCTCAGCTTTAGTCCAGTCCTCTACTTAAGCTTTTATGAGAGAGCTTTCGCTATAGTATTGAATATTTTCTCAAATATCAATCAAGGGTGACTTTGATGCTAAGTTTCAGAGTTTCTTTTGAACACAGATCCCCTATGAGAATCAATAAATACAATGTGCTTGGCAAACAGGATTCAGACATTTCCAAATTCCTGGCTCTGATTTAAGCACACTTGAGAAGAATTAAAATCTCACCCTTAACACCTGCTGCTGCTGCTGCTGCTAAGTCGCTTCAGTCGTGTCCGACTCTGTGCGACCCCATAGACGGCAGCCCACCAGGCCCCCCTGTCCCTGGGATTCTCCAGGCAAGAATACTGGAGTGGGTTGCCAGTTCCTTCTCCAATGCATGAAGGTGAAAAGTAAAAGTGAAGTCGCTCAATCCTGTCCGACTCTGAGCGACCCCATGGACTGCAGCCTACCGGGCTCCTCCGTCCATGGGATTTTCCAGGCAAGAGTACTGGAGTGGGGTGCCATCGCCTTCTCCGCCCTTAACACCTAACAAGGCTTAAATTTGGATCCTCTTCTCCCCTCCCCCTTTCATCAGTCTTAGGTGATATTGACCTCGAATTGATACTGGTATTGAGCCCACATCATTCTCACCTCACCTCCAGACTGGATAGAACAACAGACCCAATTCCTGTATAAGTTACAGCTCTTTCTAACGACCTTAATACCTTTCATCTATCCTGAATCTCCAGGTCAAAGCCTCTCTATTCACAGTCTCCACCTTTCCGAGTTACAATTTCAGCCTCCTTCAATAACGAGTCTCTTCCTGTTAGACCTTACAGTTTACCTTCTTCGTGCCTCCTCGGCAGGCAGACTTCCCCTGCTGCTGCTTCTTGAGTCCTGTGGTAGGCAGAATTATAAGAGCCACAAAATTTCTGATCCTGTATAACCAATCCCCTCCCCTTAAGGGTGGGTAGGGTGTCACTCCATGATTAGTTTGCATTATACACCAAAAGTAAGGGATTTTGCCTTAAGGTCCCAAGTTAGGTGATTCTGAGAAAGTAAAAAATGAGATTATCCTGGGTGAGCCCCCTTTCAAAGAGGGTCTGGAGGCAAGAGATAAGAAGCAGCAGAGACAGGGAAGCAAAAATTAGGAGTTTGGGATGAACACAAATACACTACTAAACATAAAATAGATAACCATAAAGACCTACTGTATAGCACAGGGAACTATACTCAATTTTTTGGTAATAACATATAAGGGAAATTGGGCTTCCCTGGTGGCACAGCTGGTAAAGAATCCGCCTGCAATGCAGGAGACCTGGGCTTGATCCCTGGGTTGGAAAGATTCCCTGGAGAAGGGAACAGAAACCCACTCCAGTATGCTGGCCTGGAGAATCTCATGGACTGTATAGTCCATGGGGTGGCAAAGAGTCGGACACGAATGAGAGACTTTCACTTTCATGTGTGTATGACTGAATTACTTGACCATATAGCTGAAGCTAACATAAAATTTTAAGACAACTGTATTGTTACTGCTGTTTAGTTGCTAAGCTGTGTTCAACTATTTTGCGACTCCATGGACTGTAGCCTGCCAGGTTCCTCTGTCCATGGGATTTCTCAGCAAGAATACTGGAGTGGGTTGCATGCCCTCCTCCAGGTGATCTCCCCAACCCAGGGATGAAACCTGAGTCTCCTGCACTGGCAGGCAGATTCTTTCCTACTGAGCCATCAGGAGGGCCCAAGTCATCCATACTCCAATTTGAAAGAAAAAAAAAAAAGAGCAAGAAGCGGCTGAGATGCTCCCTGTTGGCCTTGAAGAAGCAAAATGCCACGTGGTAGGAAGTACCATGTGGTTGACTATGTCTAGTGATCTCTGGGAAATGGGGACCTCAGCCCTTCAGACGCAAGAAACTAAATTCTGCTGATAATCATGTGACTTCGAAGAGGAAGCCAAGCTCCAGAAACACCTACAGCCCAGTTAGCATATCGATTGCGGCCAAGTGAGATTCTGAGTAAGGGACGCACTTCAGCTGTGGCTGGACTCCTGATTCCCAGAAGCTGTGAATTCATGCACTGATAGTGAATGCATCTTGCTTTCAGTTGCTGAATTGGCAGTGCTGTGTTCTGCACCAAAGGAAACTAATTCCATGACAGATTCCCAGGTTGTTTTTCCTACCAGAAGTGTGCCTGAAGACGGCCGTACTGAAGTTTGCACGTGCAAAGCCAAGGTTAGCCAGAAGTTTTCTCAGAGCACCCCACAGCCCCCCAAAAGAGAAGCAAACACATTTCTTCATCTCTAAACTGCTGGATCCAATTTCAGGCTCAGCTCCTCCTCCTCCTGTAGGAGACTGATACCCACCGACCACCTATCAAGATTTTTCTGAGTCACGAGATTAAAGAGACGTTGTCCTTGGGGACTCACGGGCTCAGCTGGAGGACTTGCTTCCATTGATTACGGCACAAAGTTCCGTCTTGAATATGGTATTGTCAAGTCTGTTGTTGAAAATCGTATTCCTTTTGAAAATTACCATTCATTCTGCTTCGTAGCCAAATCATTTCACTTAGAAGCAAAAATGTGATTTTCCACCAACTGAAGAAGGATCTCTCCATAATGAAGCTAAAGAAGCGTTTCTTGAGCAAGACTGCCTCTCCTGAAGCTAAGCTCTTCCTGCACAGCTTAGGGGATTAATGGACAAATCACATGTAGATGGAGAAATAAATCTTAGAGGGAAAGACAGACCTCCCTTCCTGTACCTTCCTATGAGTATCTTTTTCTTGTTTTGCTTGTAAAATGGGAAACAACTCCTGCATATTTTGTGAATAACTATATAACCCACCACTTCAACATCTAAATCTTTCTCTCTGATCTTTAATACCTCATAGCCTCTGTAATAAAACAATCAAATCAACTCAATGTGTCTCAAATATGCCATACTCTCTGGCATTCCTGTTTCAATCATTTTTTGGCTCCTTGACACTGTTGTTCCTTGATATTAATATATGCAATACTATATTTGCAGCCGTGAATTGTATTTGCAAGGTAGACTTGCAGTGATGATCTGTGTAGTGATTTGTAATGTGTGTCCCTGAATGCAACCCTACAGAAATAAATTGCATTATAAAAACCACATTTGATGCCTCAATCAAGCCCATTCACTATAATTCTGAAAATTCCACCTTGCGTAGGTCAGAGCTACCACTTTGTATTTATCAGTAGTTTTCCATCCTCATGGGCTAGAGATTTATACGTTTCTAATTATTTTCTAGACCCAACTGAATACCAATAATCAAAGAAAAACTGTTCAGTTTCTAACACTTATAGTAAAATACCTTGTCTGATTACAAAAAATGAAATCAAACTTTTGATCAGAATACTTCCATGGGTACAAAAGCCCCAAAGTGGGTAATATATGGAGGAGAATCAGATTGTTTTGTGAACACAAAAGAAATGGGTATGATTCTTTGCTTTGCTTTGCTTTCTTTTTCTACCACCACTGGATAAGAACTGTTACCAACTCAAATGAATATGTAAATAAATGAAACCAAAGAGACATCACTTTGCCGACAAAGGTGTTATAGTCAAATATATGGTTTTTACAGTAGTCAAGTATGGATGTGAGAGTTGGACCATAATGAAGGTAGAGTGCTGAAGAATTGATGCTTTCAAATTGTGGGGTTGGAAAAGATCCCTAGAGTCCCTGGGACAGCAAAGAGGTCGTACCAGTCAATCCCAAAGGAAATCAACCCTGAATATTCATTGGAGAGACTGATGCTGAAGCTCCAATACTTTGGCTGCCTTATGCAAAAAGCAGACACATTGGAAAAGACACTGATGTTGGGAAACAGAAGGCAAAAGGAGAAGGGGGCGGCAGAGGAAGAGATGGTTAGATAGCATCACCAACTCAATGGACATGAGTTTGAGCAAATTCTGGAAGATAGTGGAGGACAGAGAAGCCTGGTGGGCTAGACTCCATGGGTCACAAAGAGTCAGACATGACTTAGCAATTGAAGTACAACAGAGATATCCTATAAATCCCACCATTTCTTTCACAATTCAGATCATTGTCTTGGGTATTTCAGAATCTCACTAAGCATTTTGAGCTGTATTTAGGGAAAAATAACTTCAAAATGGCCAATACGCCAAGTCAAGAAATAGAAGAAAAACTTAGATTATCCCTTTTTTCACATTAGCCCCCTTCCCCAAATATGGATTCGTACTGCAGTCCTCTCCCCTTTTTGCCATGCCTAGGAGATGGTAGGCTCCAGGAAGACTGAAATGGTAACTTTCTTCCTCAATGTTATCTTGAGCAGAGCTAGACACATAGCTGGGAGCTTACAAATATTTGCAGGATATATAAATATCTGTAAACATTAATAAATTCGAATCTCTCTAAAATCAGAAAGTGGGCTAAATAAACCATTTCATATTAAAATATCCCCTACCATCTGTACTACGTATCTTATAACCAACCATCAATAGTAATGGTGTTAGTCACTCAGTCATGACTGACTCTTTGTGACCCCATGGACTGTAACCTGCCAGGCTCCTCTGTCCACGGAATTCTCCAGCAAGAATACTGGAGTAGATTGCCATTTCCTATGACTATAAGAACCCAGGTTCAAAAATAAAAACAATAAAGAGAAAAACATTGACAGACATCAGTGATCACACACTGCAGGAAATATAGACTAAGAATTAGTTTAGGAAAATCACCAAACAAATAAAAAGTGAAAGAAAGAAAAATGGCAACATCCACTGCCACAGAGACAGAAAATCAGAATTTAGAACAAACAATGTATTACTAAAATATCCAGTTTTTAAAAAATCTGGTATTCAACAACAAATACAAGGCAAAGAAATAAGACTATGTGGCCAATACAGATAAAGAAACTATCTTTGTTTCAATAGAAACTCTTTGAGTGGGACCAGATATTGGAGTTAGCAGACAAATAAAAGCAGCTGTTATGTATGTAAAAGGAAATCCTGCTTATGCAATTAGAGGAAAACATGATAGCAAGTAGAGGACATCGGTAAAGAGATGGGAATTATAAAAGTTAGTCAAATAAAATTTCAGGTATTGAAATTAAAGATCACTACAATAGCTCAATAGAAGATTTGAGGCAGCAGAAGAAAAAATAAGCAGACTTGACATGGATCAATAAAGATGGCCAACCTAAAGAATAGAAGGAAAAGGAGTTTCCCTGGCGGCTCAAGGAAAACGATCGCCCGCCAGTGCAGGAGACGTGGGTTCCCTCTCTGATCAGATCCAGGAAGATGGCCCATGCCTGGGGGCAGCTAAGCCCAGTGGGCCACAGTTACAGAGCCCGTGACCTAGAGCCTCAGAACTGCAACTGCTGAGACAGAGCACCTCAAGTCCATGCTCCCCAGCAAGAGAAGTCACCACGGGAGAAGCCCACGCCCACAGCTAGAGAGGAGCCCCCGCCGGCTGCAACCGGAGAAAAGTCCATGCAGCAATGAGGACCCAGCACAGCCAAAACAAATAAATAAAACCACTTTTAGAAGAATAGAGAAAACAGATGAACGGAGCATGTGGGGCAACCTAAAGTGTACTGTGTGTGTGAAGAGTACCAGAAAAAGAGCAGGAAAAGGGGTAGAAAAAATATATAAAGACACAATGGATAAACACTTCGAAATTTGATTATTCCCTCTCCCCAAAAGCATTAATATACGTATCGAGAAAGCTTAATGAACTTCAGGTAGCAGAATTCCAAAGAGACCCATATCTACACACACCATGGCAAAGTCAAGGAGGGAATCTTGGCAGCAACCCCCTCCCACCCCCTCCACATACACACAGCAGCTTCGTAGGAAAAAGTTCAGTTCAGTTCAGTTGCTCAGTCGTGTCCGACTCTTTGCGACCCCATGAACCACAGCACCTCAGGCCTCCCTGGCCATCACCAACTCCTGGGGCTTACTCAAACTCATGTCCACTGAGTCAGTGATGCCATCCAACCATCCCATCCTCTGTTGTCCCCTTCTCCTCCTGCCCCCAATCCCTCCCAGCATCAGAGTCTTTTCCAGTGAGTCAACTCTTCCCATTAGGTGGCCAAAGTATTGGAATTTCAGCTTCAACATCAGTCCTTCCAGTGAACACTCAGGACTGATTTCCTCTAGGATGGACTAGTTGGATCTCCTGGTAGTCCAAGGGACTCTCAAGAGTCTTCTCCAACACCACAGTTTAAAAGCATCAATTCTTCGGTGCTCAGGTTTCTTTATAGTCCAACTCTCACATCCATACATGACCACTGGAAAAATCAGAGCCTTGACTAGATGGATCTTTGTTGGAAAACTAATGTCTCTGCTTTTTAATATACTGTCTAGGTTGGTCACAACTTTCATTTCAAAGAGTAAGCATCTTTTAATTTTATGGCTACAATCACCACCTGCAGTGATTTTGGAGCCCTCAAAAATAAAGTCTGACACTGTGCCCACTGTTTCCCCATCTATTTCCCATGAAGTGATGGGACCAGCATTGCCTTTCTTTGGGGTTGGAATGAAAACTGACCTTTTCCAGTCCTGTGGCCACTGCTGAGTTTTCCAAATTTGCTGGCATATTGAGTGCAGCACTTTCACAGCATCATCTTTCAGGATTTGAAAGAGCTCAACTGGAATTCCATCACCTCCACTAGCTTTGTTCGTAATGATGCTCTAAGGCCCACTTGACTTCACTTTCCAGGATGTCTGGCTCTAGGTCAGTGATCACACCATTGTGATTATCTTGGTTGTGAAGATCTTTTTTGTACAGTTCTTCTGTGTATTCCTGCAACCTCTTCTTAATATCTTCTGCTTCTGTTAGGTCCATACCATTTCTGTCCTTTATCAAGCCCATCTTTGCATGAAATGTTCCCTTGGTATCTCTAATTTTCTTGAAGAGATCTCTAGTCTTTCCCCTTCTATTGTTTTCCTCTATTTCTCTGCATTGATCACTGAGTAAGGCTTTCTTATCTCTCCTTGCTATTCTTTGGAAGTCTGCATTCAAATGAGTACATCTTTCCTTTTCTCCTTTGCTTTTTGCTTCTCTTCTTTTCACAGCCATTTGTAAGGCCTCCTCAGACAGCCATTTTGCTTTTTTGCATTTCTTTTCCATGGGGATGGTCTTGATCCCTGTCTCCTGTACAATGTCATGGACCTCCATCCATAGTTCATCAGGCACTCTGTCTATCAGATCTAGGCCCTTAAATCTATTTCTTACTTCCACTGTATAATCATAAGGAATTTGATTTAGGTCATACCTGAATGTTCTCATGGTTTCCCCATTTTCTTCAATTTAAGTCTGAATTTGGCAATAGGGAGTTCATGATCTGAGCCACAGTCAGCTCCCTGTCTTGTTTTTGCTGACTGTATAGAGCTTCTCCATCTTTGGCTGCAAAGAATATAATCAATCTGATTTCAGTGTTGACCATCTGGTGATGTCCATGTGTAGAGTCTTCTCTTGTGTTGCTGGAAGAGGGTGTTTGCTATGACCAATGTGTTATCTTGGTAGAACTCTATTAGCCTTTGCCCTGCTTCATTCTGTACTCCAAGGCCAAATTTGCCTGTTACCCCAGGTGTTTCTTGACTTCCTACTTTTGCATTCCAGTCCCCTATGATGAAAAGGACATCTTTTTTGGTTGTTAGTTCTAGAAGGTCTTGTAGGTCTTCATAGAACCATTCAACTTCAGCTTCTTCAGCATTACTGGTTTGGGCATAGACTTGGATTACTGTGATATGGAATGGTTTGCCTTGGAAACGAACAGAGATCATTCTGTCGTTTTTGAGATTGCCTCCAAGTACTGCATTTTGGACTCTTTTATTGACCATGATGGCTACTCCATTTCTTCTAAGGGATTCCTGCCTGCAGTAGTAGATATAATGGTTTCTGAGTTAAATTCACCCATTCTAGTCCATTTTAGTTCACTGATTGCTAGAATGTCGACGTTCACTCCTGCCATCTCCTGTTTGACCACTTCCAATTTGCCTTGATTCATGGACCTGACATTCCAGGTTCCTATGTAATATTGCTCTTTACAGCATCGGACCTTGCTTCTATCACCAGTCACATCCACAGCTGGATATTGTTTTTGCTTTGTCTCATCCCTTCATTCTTTCTGGAGTTATTTCTCCACTGATCTCCAGTAGCATATTGGGCACCTACCGACCTCTTGCCTATGGCTGCTTCCTCCATCCTGGCTCTTCCAAAATGCCCAGACCCAAAAGAGGAACTGATAAGCTCACCCCAAAATATGATTTTTGGGACTGATCTAGAACCAGAATATTCTCTGTGAATCTCTTTAATTGCAGTTGAACTAGACGGTAGAGCCAAAATGCTATTGCCCTGTCTTCATCAACAGCTAATCAAGTGTTGCAGATATAGGAACATGGGGGATAAACCATCTGGATAACATGAAAGTGATGCTGGTGGCTAAGGGAAGGCATCTGGATTCTGTGGGAAGGACTATAGCTGATACATGTTTTCTATTTGGAGGCTTCCCTGATGGCTCAGCTGGTAAAGAATCTGCCTGCAATGTGGGAGACTAGGGATCGATCCCTGGGTCGGGAAGATCCTCTGGAGAAGGGAATGGCAACCCACTCCAAGCTTCTTGCCTGAAGAATCCCAAGGACAGAGGAGCCTGGTGGGTTACAGTCCATGGGGTTGCAAAGAGTCAGACACAGTGACTAATACTATACGAGACACCTACCGACCTGGGGAGTTCATCTTTCAGTATCCTATCTTTTTGCCTTTCATACTGTTCGTGGGGTTCTCAAGGCATGAATACTGAAGTGGTTTGCCATTCACTTCTCCAGTGGACCACGTTCTGTCAGACCTCTTCACCATGACCCCACCATCTTGGGTGGCCCCACATGACATGGCTTAGTTTCACTGAGTTAGATAAGCTGTGGTCTGTGTGATCAGATTGGCTAGTTGTCCATGACTGTAGTTTCAATCTGTCTGCCCCCTGATCCCCTCTCTCAATGCCTATCATCTTGCTTGGGTTTCTCTTACCTTGGATGTGGGGTATCTCTTCACGGCTGCTCCAGCAAAATGCAGCTGCTGCCCCTGACCTTGGACATGGGGTATCTCCTCTCGGCCGCTGCTCCTGACCTTGAACATGGGGTATCTCCTCACGGCTACCGCTCCTGACTCTGGACATGGGGTTTCTCCTCACAGCCACTCCTGACCTTGGACGTGGGGTATCTCCTCTCGGCCGTTGCTCCTGACCCTGGACATGGGGTAGCTCCTCTCGCCGCCACTCCTGACCCTGGATGCGGGGTAGCTCCTCACAGCCGCTCCTGACCTTGGACGTGGGGTAGCTCGTCTCAGCTGCTCCTGACCCTGGACATGGGGTAGTTCCTCATGGCCGCTCCTGACCCTGGACGCGGGGTAGCTCGTCTCAGCTGCTCCTGACCCTGGACATGGGGTAGCTCCTCTCGCTGCCGCTCCTGACCCTGGACACGGGGTAGCTCCTCACGGCCACTCCTGACCTTGGACGTGGGGTAGCTCGTCTCAGCTGCTCCTGACCCTGGACATGGGGTAGCTCCTCTCACCGCCGCTCCTGACCCTGGACGTGGGGTAGCTCCTCACGGCCACTCCTGACCTTGGACGTGGGGTAGCTCGTCTCAGCTGCTCCTGACCCTGGACATGGGGTAGCTCCTCTCACCGCCGCTCCTGACCCTGGACGCGGGGTAGCTCCTCACGGCCACTCCTGACCTTGGACGTGGGGTAGCTCGTCTCAGCTGCTCCTGACCCTGGACATGGGGTAGCTCCTCTCACCGCCGCTCCTGACCCTGGACGTGGGGTAGCTCCTCACGGCCACTCCTGACCTTGGACGTGGGGTAGCTCGTCTCAGCTGCTCCTGACCCTGGACATGGGGTAGCTCCTCTCACCGCCGCTCCTGACCCTGGACGCGGGGTAGCTCCTCTCACCGCCGCTCCTGACCCTGGACGCGGGGTAGCTCCTCATGGCCGTTCCTGACCCTGGACGCGGGGTAGCTCCTCACGGCCACTCCTGACCTTGGACACAGGGTATCTCCTCTCAGCCGCCACTGCACCGCGCAGCCACAGGAGCAAGAGAGCCCTACTAAAACTGGCAGAGGACAGGGCAGGGGAATGGGCTCAGAAGGCAATGAGATGGCATATTCAAAGTGCTAAAAGCCTAACACTGCTGCTAAGTTGCTTCAGTCGTGTCCGACTCTGTGCGACCCCGTAGACAGCAGCCCACCAGGTTCCCCCATCCCTGGGATTCTCCAGGCAAGAACACTGGAGTGGGTTGCCATTTCCTTCAGGATGGGGAACACATGTATACCTGTGGCGGATTCATTTTGATATTTGGCAAAACTAATACAATTATGTAAAGTTTAAAAATAAAATAAAATTAAAAAAAATAAAATAAAGATACTAGAAAAAAAATAAGCCTAACACTATCAGCCAATAATTCTATATATTATAGAATTCTAATATTCTATATATTAAAGTCTATATATTATAGCCTGGCTGCGCAGGCGCAGGAGGGCCTAGAGGAGCTATCCCACGTTGAAGGTCAGGAAGGGCGGTGGTGAGGAGATACCCCTCGTTCAAGGTAAGGAGCAATGGCTGCGCTTTGCTGGAGCAGCCGTGAAGAGATACTCCACGCCCAAGGTAACAGAAACCCAAGTAAGACGGTAGGTGTTGCAAGAGGGCATTAGAGGGCAAACACACTGAAACCTTACTCACAGAAAACTAGTCAATCTAATCACACTAGAACCACAGCCTTGTCTAACTCAATGAAACTAAGCCATGTCCATGGGGCAACCCAAGGCGGGCGGGTCATGGTGGAGAGATTTGACAGAATGTGGTCCACTGGAGAAGGGAATGGCAAACCACTTCAGTATTCTTGCCTTGAGAACCCCATGAACAGTATGAAAAGGCAAAATGATAGGATACTGAAAGAGGAACTCCCCAGGTCAGTAGGGGCCCAATATGCTACTGGAGATCAGTGGAGAAATAACTCCAGAAAGAATGAAGGGATGAGACAAAGCAAAAACAATATCCAGCTGTGGATGTGACTGGTGATAGAAGCAAGGTCCAATGCTGTAAAGAGCAATATTTCATAGGAACCTGGAATGTCAGGTCCATGAATCAAGGCAAATTGGAAGTGGTCAAACAGGAGATGGCAGGAGTGAACGTCGACATTCTAGCAATCAGTGAACTAAAATGGACTAGAATGGGTGAATTTAACTGCAGAGTACATCATGAGAAACGCTAGACTGGAAGAAACACAAGCTGGAATCAAAACTGCCGGGAGAAATATCAATAACCTCAGATATGCAGATGACACCACCCTTATGGCAGAAAGTGAAGAGGAACTCAAAAGCCTCTTGAGGAAAGTGAAAGAGGAGAGTGAAAAAGTTGGCTTAAAGCTCAACATTCAGAAAACGAAGAGCATGGCATCAGGTCCCATCACTTCATGGGAAATAGATGGGGAAACAGTGGAAACAGTGTCAGACTTTATTTTTCTGGGCTTCAAAATCACTACAGATGGTGACTGCAGCCATGAAATTAAAAGACGCTTACTCCTTGGAAGGAAAGTTACGACCAACCTAGATAGCATATTCAAAAGCAGAGACATTACTTTGCCAACAAAGTTTCGTCTAGTCAAGGCTACAGTTTTTCCTGTGGTCATGTATGGATGTGAGAGTTGGACTGTGAAGAAGGCTGATTGCCAAAGAATTGATGCTTTTGAACTGTGGTGTTGGAGAAGACTCTTGAGAGTCCCTTGGACTGTAAGGAGATCCAACCAGTCCATTCTGAAGGAGATCAGCCCTGGGATTTCTTTGGAAGGAATGATGCTAAAGCTGAAACTCCAGTACTTTGGCTACCTCATGCGAAGAGTTGACTCATTGGAAAAGACTCTGATGCTGGGAGGGATTGGGGGCAAGAGGAGAAGGGGACGACAGAGGATGAGATGGCTGGATGGCATCACTGACTCGATGGATGTGAGTCTGAGTGAACTCCGGGAGTTGCTGATGGACAGGGAGGCCTGGCGTGCTGCAATTCATGGGGTCGCAAAAAGTCAGACATGACTGAGTGACTGATCTGATCTGATCTGATATATTATAGAATTCTAATATTCTAAGAAAAATCTATAATTCATAAATGAATGCAAAATTAAGATGCCTCCAGATACAAAGATTGAAAGAATACATTGCTAGCAGATTTTCATGAGAAGAAATGCTAAAGGAAGCACTTCACATTCAAGGGAAAGGAAATCACGTGATAACTTGAATCCACACAAGGAAACAAAGAACAGCAGTAGCACTTATGTAAAGAAATACAGAAGAGTAAGTTAAAGATACTTACATGTAATGAAATAGATATGTGTATATATATTTGCATTTTTCTTGTCTTAACTGATTTAAAAGATAATTACATAAAACAATTAGTTAAAAACTGTGTTGCTGGGCTGACAACATATAAACATGCAGATATGTGAGAATGACAGCATTGAGCAGTGAGAATGGAATAGATCTGTTTGATAAAGTTTCCATATTTCACTGGAATTAAGGGGTAAGACGCAACTGGAAACAAAGTGATGCTTTGGGAAGTTATTCCAATAGCTGGGAAATAGTCATGTAGGGATCACGTAGGAATGAGACTGGAGACTATTTGAGTGGGATAAAGAAGGCTTTCCTGGTGGCTCAGATGGTAATGAATCCACCTGCGATGCAGGAGACCCAGGTTCAATCCCTGAGCTGGGAAGATCCCCTGGAGAAGGGTTTGGTTGCTGCTGCTGCTGCTGCTAAGTCACTTCAGTCGTGTCCAACTCTGTGCAACCCCATACATGGCAGTCCACCAGGCTCCGCCGTCCCTGGGATTCTCCAGGCAAGAACACTGGAGTGGGTTGCCATTGCCTTCTCCAATGCATGAAAGTGAAAAGTGAAAGTGAAGTCGCTCAGTCGTGCCCGACTCTCAGCGACCCCATGGACTGCAGCCTACCAGGCTCCTCCGTCCATGGGATTTTCCAGGCAAGAGTACTGGAGTGGGGTGCCATTGCCTTCTCCTGAAGGGCTTGGCTACCCACTCCAGTATTATGGCCTGGAGAATCCCCTGAGCAGAGGAGCCTGGCAGGACCCAGTCCATGGGGTCACAAAGAGTCAGACACAACTGAGCGACTAACACTTTCACTTTCAAAGAGATACAGTTAAGAAATTTGGCCAAGGATTAGAACAAAGGGACAGGCAAAGGGGAGGAAGCATAAGTTAAAGAAAATTTAAATCAGTTGAAAGGGAAGAAGTATCTGTTAACATAACTGGAAGTATTGGTACATTATTGTACGTTTACTTGGATTGTTTGTGAGTCTGAGGATTAACTAAAGCCAGGTCTTGAGAAATGGAAGATGAAGCAGGTGAGTTTGATGAGACTAATCCCTCTAACCCACCCCATCCTTCTTACTACCCTGGGAAACCACAGTGGAGCGAGTCATGAGTTTCGGCAAGAAGAGTAAATGAACGTAAAATATGCCAAGCTAGAGTGGCATTTAATGAAAGTCCTTCATATTTCAAAACACTGACACTAAAGCTGTCAAGGAGAATGATTCTTTATCGACTCACTTACCTCATCGTTTCACTTAATTTTTTAAAAACCTCATAGTGAGATAGGTTGATGATCAATACAGAGAAAATCACTAAGATTTCAGATCTGAAGAGAACAGGAGCGCAAGTGAGAAGAAAAGATTGAGAAATCAATGCAATTGGCAGGTTGAGAGGAGAATCAGGGCTTCCATCTAGTTACCCAGCGAACCCTCACCTTCGACTTTGCTTCATTCTCTTCTTCTCTATAGACTGACACTGCCTCATTTCTTCCTTTTGCCCTCCCAGTATTAACTACTATGAGAATAAGTTCCTGAATTTATGAGACCATTGTAAAAACTGAGGGCACATTTTTTATAATATTAAAAGATAAATTTTTTCCTATGGTTCATATTCTGTTAAAATGGCCCCAGAGATTTTGATGAGACATCTGGCTCTCTGGCACCCAGGTATCTATGTAGATAAGCCACTGTGACCTAGAGCCTCTGGGCATTCTTTCCTTTGCAACTCCTATTAAACACACAGGTAGGACTTGTGTGAAATATGCTTTTCTAGGTTAGAGAGATTCAGGAAAATAAGCAACTGTTTTAGTGCCTATGGAGAAGGCAATGGCTCCCCACTCCAGCACTCTTGCCTGAAAAATCCCATGGACAGAGGAGCCTGGTAGGCTGCAGTCCATGGAGTCGCTAAGAGTTAGACACGACTGAGCAACTTCACTTTCACTTTTCACTTTCATGCATTGGAGAAGGCAATGGCAACCCACTCCAGTGTTCTTGCCTGGAGAATCCCAGGGACGGTGGAGCCTGGTGGGCTGCCGTGTATGGGGTCACACAGAGTCGGACACGACTGAAGTGACTTAGCAGCATAGTGCCTACAGATCAGACAAATCTCAGATTAATAAAAATGACAAGCAGTAATTCAAGAAAATAGCTTTTTCTATTTCTGTGTCTTCTTATCACACATCCTATTCCTTCATCATTCTCTGTTTATGGGGAAATACTGCCTTCTGAAAAATTGCTTTATCAGCAGGAGAGGAAGTCACTATGAAGCTGTGGTCAAGCAGCTGTAATATAAATGCCTTCCCTGTTAAAATATGTGACCAATAATGATAATGATAATAACAATCTGAGATGGAGTTATAACACATACAGTGTGCCAGGGCATAGTTTCAGGATCCACACCTATAGAAGGGAAGGCAAGTGTCAACTGAAGAAATGCATGCATCCGAGGAGTGGAGAGTGATATTGTTCAGTAAGAACTTTTAGGACTTAAGCACAGGAGGCAGCGTCTCAAGTAACCCTGAGAGAACTGCTCGGAGGAGGCGAGGAGAGGAGCCAGGTTATGTAGAAGCCTTGCAACAAAGGGCAGGTCGTCTGAACATCAAAAATATTTTTGTGAATTAAAGAAAACCAGATATCTCACATTGAGGAATTCATCACTTTTCTTCTGTTGGGAAGATGCAAGAGTCTGGGCTCACTGAGGTCACTCCTTTCATGCCTCTCAGCCCTCTCTGGTCAGAGCTCCTCGGTTCAGTTCAGTTCAGCTGCTCAGTCATGTCCGACTCTTTGCAACCCCATGAATTGCAGCACACCAGGCCTCCCTGTCCATCACCAACTCCCGGAGTTCACTCAAATGCACATCCATCGAGTTTGTGATGCCATCCAGCCATTTCATCCTCTGTCGTCCCCTTTTCCTCCTGCCTCTAATCCCTCCCAGCATCAGAGGCTTTTCCAATAAGTCAACTCTTCACATGAGGTGGCCAAAGTATCGGAGTTTAAGCTTCAACATCAGTCCTTCCAATGAACACCCAGGACTGATCTCCTTTAGGATGGACTGGTTGGATCTCCTTGCAGTCCAAGGGACTCTCAAGAGTCTTCTCCAAAACCACAGTTCAAAAGCATCAATTCTTTGGCACTCAGCTTTTTTTATAGTCCAACTCTCACATCCATACATGACCACTGGAAAAACCATAGCCTTGACTAGACGGACCTTTGTTGACAAAGTAATGTCTCTGCTTTTGAATATGCTATCTAGTTTGGTCATAACTTTTCTTCCAAGGAGTAAGTGTCTTTCAACTTCATGGCTCCAATCACCACCTGCAGTGATTTTAGAGCCCAGAAAAATAAAGTCAGCCACTGTTTCCACTGTTTCCCCATTTATTTGCCATCAAGTGATGGGACCAGATGCCATGATCTTAGTTTTCTGAATGTTGAGCTTTAAGCCAACTTTTTTACTCTCCTCTTTCACTTTCATCAAGAGGCCCTTTAGTTCTTCTTCACTTTCTGCCATAAGGGTGGTGTCATCTGCATATCTGAGGTTATTGATATTTCTCCCGGCAATCTTGATTCCAGCTTGTGCTGCTTCCAGCCCAGCGTTTCTCATGATGTGCTCTGCTCAGGGCTCACTGAAATCTCTCCTTTCATTCCCCTCTCAGCCCTCTGGGGTCAGAGCTCCTCAGGGCTCACCACAGCCAGTGGCGGGATGCTGCCTGGAAGGGACATCCCATGGACAGAGGAGCCTGGCGGGATACAGTCCAGGGGTCACAAAGAGTTGGACACAACTGAGCAACTAAACAACATCAATGAACCAGGCTCTAGAGTACCTTAAAAAGAAAGCATATCTCCTGGTTGCTCAAGTAAACGCTTGGCATGGCTGCAGCAGTTGTGAACCAGATGTGTGAAGGAGCCAGGTACAGCATGTTTCCCCACCATGTTCCAGACATAATAGCATCATTCAGGGAACTCAGCCTGAAACGCAGGCATGTGGAAGAGTACAGCAAAGGCGCTGTTGTAGACAGTCCTGGAGACTTTCCTGATCCCTGGAGGTCGCTCTGCAGTCATGAGAGCCAGGATGCTAGAAGACTCCCTCTAGCTTTTGCTTCCCAACCTAAAAGGCAACCTTTGCAGCTTTGCAAGAGAACATGGTCAGGCTTTTGTTTCCCCCCTAAGAGGTGTCAGATGGCTGAAGATTTACGGCAGGGAAACCAGGGTAAGTGAGAGTGAGCTAAATGGGAGAAGCCAGGCAATATCCAAATCAGAATATGGTGTCTTTAGGTTTGGGTTTCTTAACAAGCAGAGCCTGAGACTTAAGTGCAGGCAGATGTGGAAGGGGACAGGGGAGTTTATCCCAAGAAACAAGAGAGAAAAGTGAGATGAGACAAGGAAGGAGCTTCAAAAGGTGTCTGTTGTTCAAGCTGGTAACTGCTATAGGCAAGTGGCACTCAATCAGTCCTACTGAGAAACCTTGCCGGATGCATCTCAGACTTGTTCCCAGCAGGGACATCCCCAGCGGTCCAGTGGTTAAGATTTTGCTTTCCAGTGTAGGGAGTGAGAGTTTGATCCCTGGTCAGCGAGCTAAGATCCCACATTCCATGCAGTCAAACAAGCAAATCATAAAGGAATATTGTAACAAATTCAATAAAGGCCTTATTGAAGGTCTCTGCATTTTGAGGCATCTGCATTTTTCAAAATAGTCTTAAAAAAAAAAAATTGTTCCCACCAAAGAATGAGTGCCTGGGACATTTTTTATAGGGACCCAGTCTCCCATTGTTCAGTTGTGTCCCTAGGGTTAGAGTTAGGGACTCGCTGACTCTCCCACACTTGTTGAGCAAGTTCCCTAGTTTTAGAAAAGTGTTGAGTATGGACAGTGATGAGTCCAGATTGCAACTGTCAGCCTGCAGAGGAGCTGTCCACCACGGCTGATGCTGAAACCAGACAAAGCTGAGGAAATACTGTGTGCAGCTTATGTAGGGGCTTCCTGGGCGGCTCAGATGGTAAAGAATCTGCCTGCAATGCAAGAGACTTGGGTTCAACCTCTGGGTCAGTGAGATCCCCTGGAGAAGGGCATGGCAACCCACTCCAGTATCCTTGCCTAGAGAATTCCATGGACAGAGGACCCTGGTGGGCTGCAGTCCATGGGGTTGCAAAGAGTCAGACATGACTGAGCGACTGACACTGTCACACTTTTCGAGCATGTCTGCTGCAGCTGCGGGTCGTCTGGGTAGATGACCTCTCACAGTGAAGAGGTGCTCACCTGGATTGTCAACGCTCTTCCTCAGGGTTTCTGCTCTCCAGTATTCATAGGAGCTTCCCCCTGTGTCCACGTTAGGAAATATTTTCACCCTTAGGAATAATTTCTCCAAGACCTTTGTGGGCTTCTTGCTTTCAGTTCTGGCTCAGTCCTCTGAGATGCAGAGTAATTGACCTAAACAGGGCCTCTCTCCTTATCCACAATAAATGTCAGCTTCTTCTGCTGCCAAGAGGAGCCAAGGTCAGGAGATCAACAGTGTTTGTAAAGCTGGGGAGATGTCTCCAAACCACACAGGTTTAAACGACTGGATTGATCAGTACTCTTAAGAGCCAGTTACAAAAAAAAAAAGGTAATTTTAGTGACCTTTCATTTTGTCTGCTGACATTTGGATATTGGAAAGGGCCTCTGGGGTTAGCTTTCAACCATTAATTTTGTTGCATCTTTGGGTTTCTGCACATCTCATTTCTAAATTCTATGATTTCACTTTGTATCATGAAATGGGCTTCTGTTTTAATTCTTCCAATCGCTCAGGCGTTGAGATACGCTATGCCACTTGCTTTGGATTCGGTGACTATAATGCAATAAAGGGTGAAGAGGGAGCTAAGCTCTAAGAGCAGACACCTTTTCACTGCAAACAAGTTGGCTTTTCTCCTGTTTGAAAAACTCTGATAACGTGGAGGCTTCCAGATTTCTCCCACACTCCTTAACTTTTTTGACTTATTTCACTGCATTGAACCTTGAAATGCATTTTTTTCAGCACAAAAAACAAGGCTGCCATCGCTGGCTGATGTCAAGAGAACAAAAATAAGCCTGAGGGTAAGTTTTAGGCTTCCTTCCTTATGCAATGTTAAATGTATGATTCTAAATAAGACCATTCAGACCCTAAAACTCTAATGCTGGCTATCCTTGGTTATTCAATAGAGGACATGATGCATAATTTTCCTTTTTTTAAAAAAGTGAACTAGATTTCAGTGTGTGCCGTAAGTTTTACAGCATCCTTGTAACTACTATTTCTGGTCTCATCTATAGATGAAGAAACTGAGATTTGGAGAGCCAGGATTCAATCCCAAGCAGCATGGCTTTAAAAAACCATGCTTCCAGATTTCCATGGTGGTCTAGTGATTAAGACCGTGATTCCAATGTGGGAGCCCAGGTTCAATCCCTGGTCAGGGGCTTAGATCCCACATGCCTCAACTGAGTGCTCACATACGACAACTAAAGATCCCTCATGCCAAAACTAAGGCCTGGTGCAGCCAAATAAATAATAAAGATTAAGGGGAAAAAAAAAAAAAACATGCTTTTACTACCATCTCCTGCTGCTTCTTAGCCAAAGTGAAGTGAAAGTCACTCAGTCGTGTCCAACTTTTTGCGACCCCATGGACTCTACAGTCCATGGAATTCTCCAGGTCAGAATACTGCAGTGGGTAGCATTTCCCTTCTCCAGGGGGTCTTCCCAACCCAGGGATTGAACCCAGGTCTCCCACATGCAGGAAACCCTTCTTTGCCAAAGTTTGCTGCAAAAGTCTTTGCCCTGAATTCAGTGCCAGCTTGTCAAGCTATCAGGGAGTGAAGGATACTCTTGGCACTAGTCTAAAGAACCCGCCTGCCAGTGCAGGAGACATTACAGACCCGGGTTCTATCCCTGGACCAGGAGGGTCCCCTGGAGAAGGAAACAGCAACCCACTCCAGTGTTCTTACCTGAAGAATCCTATGGACAGAAGGGCCTCGTGGGCTACAGTCCATGGGGTCCCAAAGAGTCAGACAGGACTGAGTGTCTGACCAATGTAGCAATGGAATGTAACATTTTGGTAGAATTCAAATTTGTTTAGAACTTATCAGTAAAGTAAGAAAATCTTTGATAATGCTCATCTTTGTACATTTGATCTAATTTCTGCGATCCTGATTTTCCCACAAATAAAAGCCCAAAGGTGTGCCTATGTATTTTTCTGGGATACTTCCAAGTGCCCCAGATGTGAGGGCTGTCATTTGGAGATATTTCAGTCATAATAAAATGTAATTAAAATAGTAATTTTATTTGTGAGCTTTGATCTGCTGACATCTGAAAATCACCAGAAAAGCTTCCTGCTGCTGCTAAGTCGCTTCAGTCGTGTCCGACTCTGTGCGACCCCGTAGACGGCAGCCCACCAGGCTCCCCCGTCCCTGGGATTCTCCAGGCAAGAACACTGGAGTGGGTTGCCATTTCCTTCTCCAATGCGTGAAAGTGAAAAGTGAAAGGGAAGTCGCTCAGTCGTGTCCGACTCTTCGCGACCCCATGGACTGCAGCCTACCAGCCTCCTCCGTCCATGGGATTTTACAGGCAAGAGTACTGGAGTGGGGTAGCATGGTTAACAGTAGCAGCGTACTACCCTGCCGGCACGCTGCAATTTCAGCCTGGTTCTTTTTTCTGGTTTAGAGACGTAATGAGGCACATGCAACACTAGATGGCGCCGTCGCCACATGAGCGCCCAGCCTCAGCCCAGCCTTTGAGAACCGCGGTGAGAACAGTTCTTATTTCAACAAGGTGACAGAAAGTGTAATGAGGTGTGAATATAGGTCTAGAAATGAGTCTACTTCTTTGACTTGGGGATTAGAGGCCAAGATTTGTGGAAGGAAAGGATAACATAAAGGTGAGAGACTTACCCTCCACTCAACAACTCAACAGGACTCAGCAGGTTACCCTAGAGAGACTGTCCCCGTGATGCTTGGGAAGGTCACTTTCTGCCCCCTGCACAGACGGAAGCCTTGTAAAAAGCTTCTCTGGGAACCCAGCAAAAATATTTGTAATTATACTCCAAAATAACTGATTTTTTGTAGCTTTTAAGTTACACAATGAATGTGTAAAATTTTTATTTTACAAATAAAAGCACATATAATTATATGATTATAAGATAAAATACTGCTAAACATTCTGTGTATAATGTTTTTCAAAACCTCCAGCTTCATCTAAAACATAAGAGATTTTATGGATAAATAAAAACATTCTTTATGACAGTAAAGAAACAGAAACACAGAGGCAGTAAAAGGAGAGTGTTGACCAAAGAATCAGTGACAATCTGAAAGCAACGTTACTTTATTCGGTGAGAACATTAGGACTCGAGTCCAGGAGACAGCATCTCAGGTGACCCCAAGAGAGCAGACTCCAAGGAGGCAACGGAGGACCCGGGCTGTATACAAGTTTGCAGCAAGGGGCAGGTAATCTGAATAAGCAAGCATTACTGTTAACTAAGAGAAAACTAAATCTCTCACATGAAGGGATTTAGTGATCTCTACGCCTGGGAAGATGCAAGCCCCCGCACTTGCTGAAATTATTTCTTTCACATGCATCTAGCTATCTTGGGCCAATCCTGCTTTCTTTATTGTTTACATACTAATTCCTTGTTTGCCCTAAGATATAGCGAATGGGGTGAATGGCCACCTCTCACAGAGTGATTAATTAAATGATAGAATGTTTCAAGTCCTAAATCACAAGAAACTGGAAAATTCTGAAAGAGATGGGAATACCAGATCACCTGACCTGCATCCTGACAAACCTGTATGCAGGTCAATAAGCAACAGTTAGAACTGAACATGGAACAACAGACTGATTGCAAATCAGGAAAGGAGTACGTCAAGGCTGTATATTGTCACCCTGCTTATTTAACTTCTATGCAGAGTACATCATGAAAAACACCAGGCTGGAAGAAGCACAAGCTGGAATCAAGATTGCTGGGAGAAATATCAATAACCTCAGATATGCAGATGACACCACCCTTATGGCAGAAAGTGAAGAGGAACTAAAGAGCCTCTTGACAAAAGTGAAAGAGGAGAGTGAAAAAGTTGGCTTAAAGCTCAACATTCAGAAAGTGAAGATCATGGCATCCAATCCCATCACTTCATGGCAAATAGATGGAGAAACAGTGACAGACTTTATTTTTCTGGGTTCCAAAATCACTGCAGATGGTGACTACAGCCATGATATTAAAAGACGCTTGCTCCTTGGAAGGAAAGTTATGACCAGCCTAGATAGCATATTCAAAAGCAGAGACATTACTTTGCCAACAAAGGTCAGTCTAGTCAAGGCTATGGTTTTTCCTGTGGTCATGTATGGATGTGAGAGTTGGACTGTGAAGAAAGCTGAGCACTGAAGAATTGATGCTTTTGAACTGTGGTGTTGGAGAAGACTCTTGAGAGTCCCTTGGACTGCAAGGAGATCCAACCAGTCCATCCTAAAGGAAATCAGTCCTGAATATTCATTGGAGGGACTGAGGCTGAAGCTGAAACTCCAATACTTTTGGCCACTTGATGCAAAGAACTGACTCATTGGAAAGACCCTGATGGTGGGAAAGATTGAAGGAAGGAGGAGAAGGGGATGACAAAGGATGAGATGGTAGGATGGCATCACTGACTTGATGGACATGAGTTTGAGTAAACTCCGGGAGTTGGTGATGGATAGGGAGGCCTGCTGTGCTATGGTCCATGGAGTCACAA
This sequence comes from Bubalus kerabau, assembly GCF_029407905.1. Classification (NCBI taxonomy): domain Eukaryota; kingdom Metazoa; phylum Chordata; class Mammalia; order Artiodactyla; family Bovidae; genus Bubalus; species Bubalus kerabau. The sequence goes on from NC_073625.1 coordinate 202,566,232, forward strand.
AGAGTCAGACAGGACTGAGAGACTGAACTGAACTGAACTTCAAGTATTAAAAAGGCATCAGAAAGAATGTAGTGGCCCTCTCCACATTTTTTATGCTGTAGAAAGATCTTTAGGACACTACAAAATGAAAATCAAAAGGCAAGTTGTAATCCAATTTACATGGCAAAAAAAAAAGTCAATATTATCATGTATGATTCCTTAATTACTTAACATCTATCTTTTTCCTCATCCCCAAAATGCCTCCTCTCATCTTCATCCCTGTTAAACCCAATCTAAAGCCAATGTTCTATACCAACCAACCCTCAGTAACCCCCAGCTAGTGAATCCATCTTGCTGTTAAATACAGGTTTAAGGGATTAAAAGGAGAAAAAGAACTTCCTATCTCACAGAGTCCAGAGAGACAGGCATATTCCTGCCATCCCAAGGGGAAACCTTGAGCACATCACCCTGTGAACACAAAGACTACTTCAAGCAAATTAGTCATTAAATAGGCTTTTGTGGGTTGGCTTGGAAACCAGCTACCATATATGAGCTTGTGAAAAGTAGGTTCGTTGAGCAGTGCATGCTGTTCAGGCACCTGGGCTGCAGACTGCTCCTAGATTGGAGCCTAAAAGTAATGTTTATCTCTTTCATTTTTGTTGGCTTCCTGAAGTTTTTATCAGATCTCCCAAGTCAGATGCCTGCTGATGTTCCAATTTTTTTTATTGTTTATTAACAAGGTGATAATTATGATATAAATTCACTGGGCAATACAGCTTTATGATTATCTTCTTAGAGATAAAAACAAAAAGCTTTCTGTAAACCCCTGCATTGAGTGGGGGGGGTACAAAATCTAGGTGAGTGTTTAATACAATGTGCGGTAAAGACTCTGCCTCCGATGCTGGAGACCTGGCTTTGATCCCTGGGTCAGGAAGATCTGGAAAAGGGAATGACTACTGACTCCAGTATTCTTGCCTGAAGAATTCCATGGACAGAGGAACCTGGTGGGTTACAGTCCATGGGGTCGCAAAGAGTCAGAGGACTGAGCAACTAACACTTCACTTCACAAAAGATGAGTGATTCTGAAAAATCACCATCAAACTTTAAAGACATTCAAAAAAGGTTTTATATACAACATATTTGCAACTCGAATAATTATAGACTTTCAAATCTTTTCGTGTTCATATTTGTCTGCCTGCCTTCCTTCTTCCTTCCATCCTTCCTTTAGCAAAAATACTGGTATCTATGCATCAGTTATTGTATAAGGGCCATAGTCAGTTTGAAACACATTACAAAGCAAAGAACTCCTCCAATATTATCTAGTAGATAACATGAAACCACAGAAAAGCTTTATATACAGATTGAAGTAGCATTTAAAGATTGGCAACAGTATTTCAAGCTGTTCCTTGTATGCTGACATATAAATCATAGCATTCAACTCAGAACAACTTCTGAGTTAAGAAAACAAATGCAAAGGAAACAGGACTAAAGGAAATCAGTCCTGGGTGTTCATTGGAAGGACAGATGCTGAAGCTGAAACTCCAAAACTTTGGCCACCTGGTGCAAAGAACTGACTCATTGGAAAAGACCCTGATGCTGGGAAAGATTGAGGGCAGGAGGAGAAGGGGACAACAGAGGATGAGATGGTTGGATGGCATCACTGACTCAATGTACAGGAGTTTGAGCAAGCTCTGGGAGTTGGTGATGGACAGCGAGGCCTGGTGTGCTGCAGTCCATGGGGTCGCAAAGAGTCGGACACAACTGAGTGACTGAACTGAACTGAACTGAACTGAAAAGGATGCAAAGAAGTCTTGTTCAAGACTGTATGGTGAATTCCCCAGCCAGGATCCAAATTCGGTTCTGTTGCGTTAGTAACCAGTGTGCTTTTTTACTGATATCAGTCACAAATGAATATTTAGATGCTTTCTCAGTTTTAAAACTAAATCTTTAAATGAGTGCCTCAGAGTATTCTCTGAGTGCCTACACCTGATGATGGTAAATGCTGATAAAAACTGCTCTGTCAAGGGAAACTGACTGCTTAGGACTGTGACTCCATCAGTGTATGTTTAGTTTATACAAAGCTTCCTGACGTTGAAAAGATGCATTCACCAACTAAAATAGGTTTTCTGGCTATATGGTTACATATAAAGGAATATGGAATCAAAGTCAATGGAATCATTTATATTTCCTCTTGATTGTACGAAGACATCAGCAGAACAAAGCTGTTAACCAACAGGGGCCCTATTACCATTTGTGGTCTAACTCCTTGACCCCCAAAGCTGGATGCGGCAAGTCCTGTTCCCAAAACAGGGTTACTCCGGGTCAGCGTCTCAGCCCTGTTATATGGGGGTAGTTGGGAGGAAACCTACTTTCCAAGGTGTAAATCAAAACTCAATAACCTAACCTAGTGAGAATGGATTCCAGGTCTGTGTCAATTTTAACATGAATGAGCTTGAAGCCAACTTTACCCATACTTCTGAAAGATAAGGAACGTGACAGAGACTGTTCTAGGGGTGAGCTGAGACAGAGGACTCCGGGCCCACAGACATCAGAGGCCCGTTCTGATGCAGGCTCAGCCAAGTGGAGGCCATTCTGAGGCTGGGTAGATGCCCCTCTGGGCTGAGAAGCTGGTGTTTGTCAAGCAGAGTAAAATTGAGGTTTCTTCTCCCCCAGACACTCCAAGGACAAAGCTAGTGGCCGAAGCAGAGCTCTGCTGAGGAAGACAGATAAGAAGGAAGAGAGAGAAGAAAGAGATAAGACTCCTGAGGTCAAGGGAAGCTTCCAGGACTGCACGGGCACAGGAAGTCTCCTTGGCGGTCCAAATGGGAGGAGGCACCACCCCATAGTAACTGTGGGCATGTGCCCACAGGCCTCTGTGCTGGGGCCCATCTTAGCAAAAACTCGTGCACGTGTGTTGGGGAGAATCCTAGGCAGGTCAGATGTGTGAAAAGAAACAAGATAATTAGCTAAAGGTAAGTAAAGGCCCAGAAGAATTGTCCTGTATAAGGAATTAAATCACCTCTTCACTGCGCTCATCCTCCTTAGTGAGGGGCACCCACACCCTTTCTCTCTGGGCGTGTATTTTCCTGCAAGTTTAAACAGTTTAAAAGTTTTCTCTTATCATCTAGCCCCTGGTGGTCTAGTGGCCAGGATTCCTGGCTTCCATCCAGGTTACCTAGGTTCAATTCTCAGTCAGTGAACTAAGATCTCTCTTCAAGACCACTTACTGCTGTCTCCCTGAGATCTATTTTGATACATTTCACTCACGAGATGCTTTCTGTTTTTACAATATTTGGCTGAGAGATGTACAAGGTGGGGGCCACCCTCCCCTAAGAGGAAACCTGGAGGGATACATGATTTCAGTACAGCAGGGACCTCACGAGAACGCCCAGCACTGGGCCTACGTCAGTGTCCTCCAAGCCTCCCTGTGGACGCTCAGCCCCTTACCCAAGTGTAGCTCCCAACTGTGCTTGAGCTCATTGCTTGTCTCCTCCCTGCTCTCTGGAGCATCACCTGGAAAGGCTTTGACGATGACTTGATGTCCAGGGACTAGAGTCATCTGCTCACCTAGCCACACGTCTGGTTGTTGATTTTGGCTATCGACCAAGCTCCTACCTGGTGTGGTCATTGAGAACATCTGTGAGTGAAGCATTTTCATGTAGCCTGGGCTTTTGTGCAGCTTGGTGGCTGAATTCCAAGAGCAAATGTCCCAGAAGAGAATCAGGTGGATGCTGTTTCAACTTTTATAAATTAGCCTCAAATTCCACAGGGCATCACTTATACTAGAGTCATAAGTTTGTCCCAAAATAAAGGGGAAAGAACATAAATCCTACCTCTTCACAGAAGATTCAGGAAGGGAAAGAACATGTTCATCCTTGGAAAATTCAATCTGCCACACTAAGTCAACAGAATTCCCTGCCTTTCTTCTAATATCATCACTTGAATGCCTTGCATGTTTTTGAAAAGAAACATTGTATTGATATACATAATGTGATTGATTGTATTCTTTAGACATTATTTATTTGGTCATGCCTTATACAAATAACTAATATATTGGCAGCAAGAGCAAAGTTATTTCTTGAATATGGATGTGATTCTACATTTATATATATATATATAATTTTATATTTACAATATTATCTATTATAATTTTATAATGTTAAGTGATTAGTGTAGTGTTATTATAAGTCCTGACCCTCCGTCCATAATTTTGATGTATTGGGCACCTCTAGAAAAGTGTCATTTATCTTTTCAGATATTGAAAATCTTGGATTACAATCATTAGTTTTATAATATAGGGATATATATGTGAGAAATTTTACTTTTATTTGTTGACTCAAATCAACAAAATTAGAAATGAAAAAGGACAGGTTATCACAGACAATGAGAAACACAAAGGATCATAAGACACTGCTATGAGCAACTTTATGCCAATAAAATGGACAGCCTGGAAGAAAGTGACAAATTAACCTTCCAAGACTGACTGGGAAGAAACAGAAATTACGGACAGACAGTCGCACGTAGAGAAATCAGAATTGTGATCAAAACTCTCACAAAAAAACAAAATCCCAGGGCCAGATGGCTTCACAGGTGAATTCTATCAAATGTTTAGAGAAAAGCTAATACCTACCCTTCTCAAACTCTGCCAAAAATTGCTGAGGAAGGAAACTTCCAAACTCATTCTACAAGGCCACTGTCACCCCAATGCCCAAACCAGACAATGACAAAGAAAAGTCGCAGGCCCATATCACTGATGAACATGGACGCAAAAATCCTCAACAGAAGTCTAGCACACAGAATCCCACATCAAAAGGACTGTACATCATGATAAAGGGGATTTCTCCCAGGGATGCAAGGATAGCTCAATAGACTTGAATCAATCAATGTGATACACAGCATTAACAAACTGAAAGATAAAAATCATACGATAATATCAATAGATGAAGAAAAAGCTTTTGACGAAATTCAGCACTCTTTAGGATACTATCAAAAAGAGTTACTAGAGCTTATCAGTGAATTTCCTAAAGTCACAGGGTACAAAATCAATACTCAGAAATGCCTTGCATTTCTATACTAACAATGAAAAATCAGAAAGAGAAATTAAGGAAACAATCACATTCACCACTGCAACAAAAATTAATTAAAAACATAAGAGTAAATCTACTTAAGGAGAGAAAGTCTTATACACTAAAAACTATAAGACACTGATGAAAGAAATCAAAGATGACAAAAACAGAGTGATATATCATGGGCTTGGACTGGAAGAATCAATATTGTGAAAATGATTATACTACCCAAAGCAGTCTACAGTTTCAACACAATCTCTATCAAATTACCAATGACATTTTTTTTACAGAGCTGGAACAAAAACATTCACAACTGTATGGAAACACAAAAGATCCCAAATAGCCAAAGCGATCTTGAGAAAGAAAAATGGAACCAGAGGAATCAACCTTCCTGACTTCAGACTATCCTACAAAGCTACAGGCATCAATACAGTATGGTCCTGGCAGAAAAGCAGAAATATAGACCAATGGAACAAGATGAAAGCCTGGAGATACATCCATACACCCATGGGCATCTTATCTTTGATAAAGGAGGCAAGAATACACAATGGAGAAAGACAGCCTCTTCAATGAGTGGTGCTGGGGAAACTGTACAGCTACATGTAAAAGAATGAAATAGGATGATTTTTAACACCATACAAAAGAATAAATTAGGACCTAAATTTAAGAACAGAAACTATAAAACTCTTAGAGAAAAACATAGGCAGAACACTCTGACATAAACTGCAGCAAAATCTTCTATGATCCACCTCTTAGCATAATGGAAATAAAGACAAAAAATATGAAGTAGAACCTAATTAAACTTAAAAGGCTTTGCACAGCAAAGAAACTATAAACAAAATGAAAAGACAGCCCTCAGAATGGGAGAAAATAATTGCAAATGAAGCAACTGACAAGGATTAATCTCCAAAATATTCAAGTTGCTCATGCAGCTCAATATCAGAAAAACAAACAGCCCAATCAACAAATGGACAGAAGACCTAAACACACATTTCTCCAAAGAAGACACACAGATGGCCGACAAACATGAAAAAACGTTCAACATCACTCGTTATTAGAGAAATCAAAACTACAATGAGGTGTTACACAATACTAGTCAGAATGGCCATCATTTAAAAGATCTACAAACAATAAATGCTGGAGAGGATGTGGAGAAAAGGGAACGCTCTTGCACTGTTGGTAGGAATGTAACTTGATTGAGCCACTATAGAGAACAGTATGGAGATTTCTTAAAAAAAAAAAAAAAAAAAAAAAAACCTAGGAATAAAACCACCATATGACCCAGCAATCCAATTACTGGGCATTTACCCTGAGAAAACCATAATTCAAAAAGACACATGTACCCCAGTGTTCGTTGCAGCATTATCATAGTCGCTAAGACACAGAAGCAATCTAGATGTCCATGGGGAGATGAATGGATAAAGAAGATGTGGCACATATATACAAAGGAATATCACCCAGCCAGAAAACTTAATGAACTTGAGTCAGTTCTAGTGAGGTGGATGAACCTGTTATACAGAGTGAAGTAACCTCAGAAAGAGAAAAACATCATATATTAATGCACCTATATGGAATCTAGAAAACGGGTACTGATGAACCCGTTTGCAGGGTGGGCATAGAGACACAGACATAGAGAACAGACTTGCGGACACAGCAGGGGGAGAAGAGGTGGGGACAGGTTGAGAGCATGGCATTGAGACGCATGCAGCACCAAATGTAAAACAGATGGCTGGTGCGAAGCTGCTGTGTAACAAGGCGTCCAACCTACACTCTGACAACTTAGAGGGGTGGGATGGGGAAGGGCGGGCGGGCGGGAGGTTCAAGGGGACACACCCATACTTATGGCTGATTTAAGTTGTTGTGTTGCAGAAAGCAACACAGTATGGTAAAGTAATTATCTTCCAATTTTTAAAAGAAAAAAAAAGCTGCCAATGCAGGGGACACCGGTTCTAAACTTGGTGTGTGAAGATCCCATATGCCAAGGAGCAGTGAAGCCCATAGGCCACAGCTGCTGAGCCTGCACCCCGGAGCCCGTGCTCCACGATGGGAGAAGCCACCACAGTGAGACGCCCACGTGCTGCAAGGAAGGGTCGCCCCAGGACGGCAAGCAGAGAAAGCCCTCGCGCTGCGATGATGTCTTATGTACACAGTAGTGAACCACGGAATGTGAGATTAAAACCATGACGCTCTTTACTAGCATCCCCCACCAGATTAACACTTAGACATAGATCTAACAAAAGATGTACAATAATTTCATGAGGAAGGCTACAAAACTCTGATGAAAGAGACCAGAGAATAATAAATGAAGAGACATTTTGTGTTCGTACACAGGAAGACTCGATAATGTCCAGATGGTTGTTCTTCCCAATAGGTCTATAGATTCCCTGCCATCTCAATCAAAACATAAGGAAGTAATTCTGTGGGTACTGTCTGATTATAAAGTTTGTGCAGAGAAGCAAAAGATCTAGAATAGCCAACACTCTTTTGAAAAAGAAGCGAGTCAGAAGACTGAAACTAACTTAAAGACTGACTATAAAGATACGATAATCAAGACAGGGTGCTATCGGCAAAATAATAGACAAATAGATCAATCCAGAAATAAATCTACATAAATACAGTCAAGTGGTCTTTGACAAAGGAGCAAAGGCAATTCAGTGGAGAAAAAAAAAAATAGTCTTTCAACAAAAGGTGTAAGAACAGACACCCACATGCAAAATCAAAAGCAAAAAGGAATCTAGATACAAGCCTTACACACTTCTTCACAAAATGGAACTCAGAGTGGATCACCCACCTAAAAATCAGATGCAAAACCATGAAACTGCTGGGAGACAGCATAGGAGGAAATCTAGGTAGTCTTGTTTATGATGATGTCTTTTTTGATACAACCTCAAAGGCATGACCCATATAAGAAATAATTGACAAGCTAAACTTCATTAAAGTTAAAAATACCTGCCTTGGAAAAGAAGCCATCAAGAGAATGAAAAGACAAGTCACTGACTGGGGAAAATTATTTGAAAAAAAAAATCTGATAAAGAAATATTATCCAAAACATATGGAGGATTCTTAAAACTCAACACTAACACAATGAAGAGCCCAGTTAAAAAATGAGCAGGGTGCCTGAAAAGATACCTTACCGAAGACCCACGTGTCACAGACACACGTGTGACATGGACACAGTTGGGGGAGAGGGCAGACGAAGCGCGAGTAGCACTGACGACCCTGTGAAGCAATTATATTTCAGTTTTTAAAAAAGCAAAGCATATGCAAAGGCGATCAACATCATGTGTCATTAAGGAAGCTTCAGATTAAAATAACCACGAGAGGCTAGTACACTACACACCTATTAGAACGGCCGAAATTCAAAACACAGCTCTGAAACCTCGGAAAAATGTGGAACAATAGGAATTTCCATTCACTGCTCGTGGGAATACAAAATGGTACACATACATTGTAAGACAGTTTGGCAGCTTCTTATTAAAAAAGAAAAACACTTTTACAGCCCAGCAATGGCGCTCCTTGTTATTTACCCAAATGAGCCGAAAACTTATGTCTATACAAACTACAGAAGAATGGCTGTACCTTCATCCGTAACTGCGAAAACTTGGGAGCAACCAAGATGTTCTTCAGAAGGTGAATGAATAAATGGACTGTGATCCATCCAGGCAATGGAATAGTTTTCAGTTCTAAAAAGAAGTGATCTATCGAGCCAGGAAAAGAGATAGAGGAACCTTAAATACATGCTCCTTAGTGACAGAAAGAGCTACACGCTTTATGATTCCAACTATATGACAACCTTGAAAAGCGAAACCATGGCGCTAGTAGAGACCAGTGGTTTCCGGGGTTGGGGGAGAAGGTGGGATACATAGGTGGAGCACAGAGGGGTTTTCAGGGCGCTGAGACTATTCTGTAGGAGCCTACAGCAGTGCCAAACCCCATAGAGTGTCCAAGAGCGAACGCGGACGCAAGCGATGGGCTCTGGGGGACACTGCTGTGTCGTAAGGGTTCATCAGTGGCTGCAGACGCGCCACTCCGGGGCAGGGGGTCCGGTGGAGCAGGTGACCTACGTGCAGGGACAGGGCTGTATGGGATTCTCAGTACTTTCTGCTCAGTTTGAACCTAAATCTCCTCTAAACATAAGGTCCATTTTAAAAATCAAGAAGAAGTTAAGCTGTATAGCTAGTACTATGATATCACTACAGTATTTATCTTGTTTCGAGTTACAGGGAGTTTGTGACACCCCGGTGAATGGACAGACCGCTGCCACCATGCTGGAAATTAGAGTCATCTAAGCTCAGGTTTTTGCGGCAGCAGGGTATGCTAAACCCCATGTCTAAAGTCATGGAGTTTTCTGTGATTATTCTGACTCAGAGTTGGAGGAGGGACTGATGTGCTGTCTAAGCCAAGCCAGCTCCCTGCCACTTTATTTTCCAAGTGACAGTTTCCAAGTATGCCAGGGAGACCTCATCCATTGGGTTCTTCTCTGTCAGTGCTGGCTTGGTAGATGACACAGGACCAGATGTCCCATTATTTGAAAGGAGTTTTGCCATAAAATGGAAAAAAAAAAAAACACAACAAAACAACACTCTCATGGTCATATTATATCCCCCCTTGAACCCAAAAGGGGCATGCATAATTTTATCAGTAAATGTAGCATAATGTTGGGCATTTGAAACTCCGTTTCCCATTGCCTTGAAAAAGTGTCTTCTATAGACAAATGATACCTTAAAGGAAGAAAGAATCCTGAAAGGAAAAGAACACCACTAGCGATACTTACAAACAGCAGTTTTAGTGTATGAAAAACGGCTTTAGACTCATGTGTTCATAGTCACCTTGAAAATATAATTTTGGAGCAAAGACTTTTCATATGCAGCTGTTATATTTTAAATATTTCGATAAAATCCTATGATACACATAAGCAATTTATATGAAATACATAGAAACAGAGAGCATCCCCAATCTGCTGGGGAGTAAGAAAGAATCCTGATTTGGAAGTTGGCTCGGTGAGCTACACATTATTCTCATTTTCAACTGGTACATTTAATAGCCCTATTGTTACTGGAAAATTGCTTCCTCATTTGAATGACTAGAGAATGAGTCTTTTCAATCTGGATTTAGGAAGATGCTAATGTATTTTCTTAAACTCAGAAAGAATGTGCTTTCCTGGGGTCTAAATGATTAGGCTTCCCTTTTGCCAGCTGTGATTATATGAAGGCATTTCCTCTGGCTAACTTTTCTTCACTGTGACTCTGTGACTCTGCACTCTGCGGCGTAACTCGAGCCATCTCTTGCCCTCGGTCCATCACAGGCAAATCTGGCAGGGATTAAAGGTGGACGATGAAATGCCAAGGAAGGGGGTCACCATTGTTCACTTCTCCCCAGTTAGAATCCCCACCTTGACACAGTTCTAGGAGCACTCCTCACCTACCTGGGCACTGCCCTAGGGGTTGTTTCGACTGGTCTAGTCTTGCCTGCCCATGAAAGGCAGCCCCAAACTCTCAGAATAACTCTCTTGCTATTTTATCCTTTTTTTTGTTTTTAAAGCCATTCTGCCTCAGCAAATGATCTGATGAGTCCCTTTCTGACATATGGCTCCTATGCCCATACCGATATACCCAAACCAATGAGACAGCTCTGTATCAATCATAGTTTGTGAAGTACTTTCACATATCACCTTCTGGCTCGTGGCCTGTTATCTCCATTTATCTTTCGAAAAGGGGAGACTCGGGGTCCAGGAAGGTTATGAGGTTTACCTCAAGGCCATGCAAGAAACAAACTGCAGAGCCAGCCCAGGAGACCAGCCTTTCCAGCGTCTTGTTCCTGGCTCTTAAATCGAACAGGGATCACCATCACTTGGAAGACTTGTTAGCACACGGATCCCTAAGGGCCACAAGCCATGTCCTGAGCCAGCAGGACGCGGGTGTGTCGAAGCATTTGCCTTCAGACAAATTCCCAGGTGGTGCCAGTGCTTCTGCTCTGGGGACCACAGGTGGAGAACCGCTAGAAGGTGCCACGAGCCCAGGCCTGCGCTATTTGCATGCCCCTCACTCCAGACCCAGAAAGGTTTCATACAATGAAACAGTGTGTGATAGAAAGCAGACATGCAGGCTTGTCGCCTCCCTGCCTCTGGCCCCTCACCGAGGCTGGGGAAAGCGAAGGTGTCACTGTTGACTGCTCCCTTCCGCACCTCCGCTTTGTCACCCGTGAGCAAAGACTCGAGCCTGAGATGAAGTGACATTAGCCCAACTTGAGGCTTTGATGGTTTCAAAGTGTTTTCAGAGATCCATTTGTCAAATGTTTCTATTAATGGAAGTTTTGGAGTTCTTAGTTCAGTGTTGAAAAAATGAACAGCTTTAGCATAGCAATTTCCATTTATAAGGAACTTTGTGTATTATCCAATTTGGTTCTTATAACAATTCATGAGCTAATTCAGGCAGTTATTACCCTCGTTTTTCCAAACACAGAACCTGATACACAGAGAAACTCCTGTTGAAAAGCTTATGCTTCATAAGTGACAAAGTTCAAACTTGAAGCCCAGCAGCCTACAGATTAGTACTAAAGAGCTAGGAAAATAAAGATTAAAAGGTCATTGAAAAGAAAGTGAAAGTAAAGTCACTCAGTTGTGTCCAACTCTTTGCAACCCCATGGACTGTAGCCTACCAGGCTCCTCAGTCAATGGAATTGTCCAGGCAAGAATACTGGAGTGGGTTCCCATTTCCTCCCCCTGAGGATCTCCCCAACCCAGAGATCAAACCCAGGTCTCCCGCACTGCAAGCAGACACTTTACCATCTGAGCCACCAGGAAAGCTTAAAAGGTCATTAGGGAATTGAAAAGTAAGAAACAATATTGATAATAATATTAACATTTAGATAGCTGTGACTGTCATACACCTTTCTAAATAAAACCCACACATTGAATCCTTAAAATGACATCAACTTCACAGCATAAACAAAAATTAATTTGACACAGATCAGAGACAGAAGTATGAAAGATAAAACAACAAAGCTTCCAGAGGGAAATACAGCAGAGCATTTTCCTAAACTCAGAATGGGAAAAGATTTCTACACAAGCCTTAGCTAGAGAATACTGTTAAGTTAGACTTTATGAAAGTTGAGTGTCTCTGTTCATCATACAGGGAGTCAAAAATCAACACACAAACTGGAAGACATTCACAAGACTTATACGCAAGGAATGAGCTTTGCCCAAACATATAAAGAAATGCTAGAAATCAATGATAGGCAAACTCGTCACTATAAATGGATAAAGACTAGAAGAGGCATTTAGTAAAAGAAGATAACTGAATGGCCAGTAAGTGTGTGGGAGACGCTGAGTGCCACCAGCCATCAGGGACATGCAGAGTGAAACTTCAGGTCCCCCTCTTCCCCCATTGAGAGGCTAAAATGGAAAAGGCTAACTTACTAGTCATGTAACACATGTTGCATAACTGGAACATTCCTGCGTGGCTGGCAGGGGTGTGAACTGGGCCAGCCTCACCAAAGGGTTTCTCCCAGAACAGAACAGAAAATGGAGGAGATGAGAAACCTCCCTAAAGACAGAGGCAAAGGTTCCACTGCAGAATACATAGCTGGCTTCAAGTCAAAACTGTCTATAGGTAACCTGTTCACCACTAGGAATCTCTTTACGTATGCTCTCTTGAAAACCTGCATTATTTTTTTTTAATTATTTATATTTCAAATACACTGAAGAAATTTGCATTGTAAGTGAACTCAGAAGTGGATGTATATTCCTTTTGTAATATGAATAAGCCACATTGTATCTGTGTTCTAATTAAATGTAATAATTGTATCTAACTAAGGACATTTCTTGGAAGTCCAGTGCTCAGGGCTTCATGCTTCCACTGCAGGGGGCATGGGTTTGATCCCTAATTGGGGAGCTAAGATTCCCCAATGCCTTGCAGTGTGGCCAAAAATTACAAAAGAATTAAACAGACAAAAGTAGCATTAAAAAGTAGCATTAAAAAAAATATCTAATTGACATGTTCACTTAATCATGAAAACAGCACAAGATATATAATGAAAATAGCTGACAACAACGCAACTAAAAAAATACAACTTGATTTAAAAATTGGCAGATGACCTGAAGAGGCATTCTTCCTAAAACATACAGACGGCCAAGACACATGAAAAGATGCTCAATGTCATTCATCATTAAGTAAATGTAAGTTAAAATTGCAATGAAATACCACCTTATATCTGTCAAAATGGTTATTATCAACAAAGCAACAAATAGCAAGTACTGGTGAGGAAGTGGGAAAGGGACCCTCCTGTACTGGTGGTTGGTTGTAAGGAAGTGGGAAAGGGACCCTCCTGTACTGGTGGTTGGTTGTAAATTGGTGCAGGCACTATGGAAAAGCATGGAGGCGCCTCAAAAATTAAAAAAAAAAAGAGCTACCATATGATCCACCAAGTTTGCTTCTTAGTATTTGCTCAAAGAAAACAAAGAGAATAATTCAAAAACATATATGCACTACAATTTTCATTGAAGCATTATTTATAATAGTCAATATCTGGAAGCAACCTAAGCATCCATCAATAGATGAATGGATAAAGAATATGTGATATATATATATACAGAATGGAATATTGTTGTTTTGTTTAGTTGCTAAGTTGTATCTGACTCTTCTGTGGACCATGAACTGCATCCTGGCAGATTCCTCTGTCCATGGGATTTCCCAGGCAAGAACCCCACTGGAAAGGGTTGCCATTTCCTTCTCCAGAGTGGAATATTGCTCAGCCATTAAAAATATTGTTGCCACTTGCGACAATATGAGTGGACAAAATTCAGGGTATTATACTAAGTGAAATAATTCAGACAGAGACAAACAAATACCTTTTGATCTCACTCATATATGGAATGCAAAAACAGAATAAAACAAAATGGAAGCAGACTCAATGACACAGAGAACAAACAGGTGTTTGCCAGAGAGAAGAGGAGGAAACAAATGAAGGAGATTAAATGGTACAAGCCTCCATTTATAAAATAAACAAGCCACATGGATACAATATCCAGCACAAGAAATATGGTCAATAATATTGTAATAACTTTGTACTGGGACAAATGGTTGCTGCACTTATCATGGGATCCTTTCTTAATATTTGAAAATTTCAAATCACTATGCAGTACACTTCAAAATAACAATATTCTATGTCAACCATATTTCATTAAAAAATAAAAATAAAGACAGATATATAACTCAAAAAAAAAGGATAATAATCTCGTTAAATTTCCCCTTCCCTTTCGTACTTCCATACTCATGAAGTAACTTGTATAAAGAGCTCAGTTTCCTTTCTAAATTCAAACACACAAGAAATTTACAAAAATAACAAAGATGTTCATTTTCTGAAAATGGAATGATACTGCACACATGTCTCTGAAACTTGTTTTTCTCACTGAACAATACATCGTAAATAACCCTAGTGATCAGTATACACATACCGAGTTTTCTTTGAATCAAAAGCTTCCCTTCTTCAGCTGCAGGGAATCTCAGCCTCTGACAGCAATTCCCCCTGGGCACTACCCTGGCATCAGAAACTGCCTCACCCAGGGTCACGTCCCCTTCCAGGGACTGCCGGCAGCCAACAATCAACTGGTGTGGAAACACAAAGGCCAACTTTTGTCTCAACTGGGGATGACCCTTGTGGCTTCCCGTGGGGCTCAGCTGGTAAAGAATCAGCCTGCAATGTGGGAGACCTGGGTTCAATTGCTGGGGTGGGAAGATCCCCTGGAGAAGGGAAAGGCTACCTACTCCAATATTCTGGCCTGGAGAATTCCATGGACTGTATAATCCATGGGGTTGCAAAGAGTCAGACACAACTGAATGACTTTCACCTTGACTTTTTTGAAGATGACCCTGAAGGTCCACCTCAGCTCTGGAGCATCCTCACAGCATTGTCTGAGGCCCCAGTGGAAATTGATTGTGGGTCAGCTTGTCTCTTTGCCCAATCTTGCCTCCCCCCACTTCCTAACTGGGGTATCTCCTAAGATCTCTGTAGACATAAAAAATATTCACAACTTAAAAGTTGAGAGTTATGCTTTATGCAGTGGGGATTTTTAGGACTTCAAGCCCGGGAGGCAGCATCTCAATTACCCCTGAGAGACATGATCTGAGGAGGTGGGAAGCGAAAGCCAGGTTATATAGAAGTTGTGTAACTAGGTGCAGGTAATGTGAATGTGAGAAGATTATTGTTAATTAAGAGAAAATCAGCTATCTCAAATTAAGGGATTTAGCTCTTTTCTGTATATGGGAAAATGCGAGAGTCTGGGCTCACTGAAATCATGCTTTTGACATGCACCTGAGGTAGGCAGAGACATTTCTTTGCCAACGAAGGTCCGTCTAGTGAAGGCTATGGTTTTTCCTGTGGTCATGTATGGATGTGAGGGTTGGACTGTGAAGAAGGCTGAGCACCAAAGAATTGATGCTTTTGAACTGTGGTGTTGGAGAAGACTCTTGAGAGTCCCTTGGACTGCAAAGAGATCCAACCAGACCATTCTGAAGGAGATCAGCCCTGGGATTTGTTTGGAAGGAATGATGCTAAAGCTGAAACTCCAGTACTTTGGCCACCTGATGCAAAGAGTTGACTCATTGGAAAAGACTCTGATGCTGGGAGGGATTGGGGGCGGGAGGAGAAGGGGACGACAGAGGATGAGATGGCTGGATGGCATCACTGACTCGATGGACGTGAGTCTGAGTGAACTCCGGGAGTTGGTGATGGACAGGGAGGCCTGGCGTGCTGCGATTCATGGGGTCGCAAAGAGTGGGACACGGCTGAGCGACTGATCTGATCTGATCTGATCTGAGGTATCTGGGTGCCTGTGTCCTATATTTTCACATCCTGAGTTCCCTCAGGGCTCACCACAGGGAGTGGCTGCAGTCTGATGGAAGCTAGATGGCAGGAATTCTTTTCCTTCCTAAATCCCCTCAGGGCTCACCAGCCCACTGGAGGGCTGCAATCGGTGAGGACTGTGGCAGCTGGTGCTCACTGATAAGGCTGGAAACATTCTTTTCGCCATCTCTAACCAAAAAAAAAAAGAAAAAATCATGCAACTCCCAGTCTCAGAGTCAGTTTCCACCTTAACTAAGACAACTGCCTAAGTGAGGGAAATAGAGGAATAAAGTGGAGATGAAAGGAAATAAATAAAGGCAGCCAAAAGACCTTATATGGACTGATGATTTTAGTGCATCGTGACCTTGGGCAGTGGCGTGGTGCTTGGACAAGCAGCAGCAGCAGCACCTAGAACTCTGTCTGCAGAGGAAGTGTCAACTTAAAAGTATTCACAATCCAAAACTTGAGTTATGTTTTATTTGGTGGGAATTTTTAGGACTTCAAGACCAGGAAATAGCATCTCAAGTAACTTTGAGAGAACTGCTCCAAGGAAGGAGCTCCAAGAGGAGGAACCAGCTTATATAGAAGTTTAGGGACAAAGAGCAGATCATCTGAACATCAGAAGATTATTGTTGATTAAGGGAAACCAGATATCCCAAGTTAAGGAATTTAGCACTTTCCTATGTATGGGAAGATGTAGGGGTCTGGGCTTACTTAAATCATTCCCTTCATATGTCTCAGCTCTCTGGGGCCCGTATCTTGTGTTTTTCACACCCTGAGCTTCCTTGCTGCAGTCCATGGGGTCGCAAAGAGTCGGACACTGAGCTCAACTGAATGGAGCTTCCTTGAGGGTCACCATAGGGACTGACTGCAGGCTGATGGCTGCCAAATCTCAGGTGTTCTTTCCACCTGAATGGTCTTAGGACTCAGAAGTCAGTTTGGAGGGCTGCAGTTGCTGATAACTGCGATCTTTGCTTACTGATATGGCAGTAAATACTCCATTTCTCAGAATTACAGAATTCCCTGGTGGCTCAGATGGTAAAGAGTCTGCCTGCAATGTGGGAAACCTGGGTTTGATCCCTGAGTCAGGAAGATCCCCTGGAGAAGGAAATGGAAACCCAATCCAGTATTCTTGTGTGGAGAATCCCACGGATAGAGGAGCCTGGTGGGCTACAGTCCATGGGGTCAAAAAGAGTTGGACACGACTGAACAACTAATGCTTTCACTTTTTCATGGCAGGAAATACTCCATTTCTCAGAAGAATTACGAAATTGCAAAATTCCCTGGTGGCTCAGATGGTAAAGAGTCTGCCTGCAATGCGGGAAACCCAGGTTTGATCCCTGAGTTGGGAAGATCCCCTGGAGAAGGAAATGGCACGCAATCCAGTGTTTTTGCCTGGGAAATGTCATGGACAGAGAGAGGAACCTGGTGGGCTATATAGTCCACGGGGTTGCAGAAGAGTTGGACACAACTTAGCGACTGAACAACAACAAAAATTCTCAAGCCCCACTTCCAAATGACTTAGTCAGAAACCCTAGGGGCAAGGTTCAGTGATCTGTGTTAATGTCTGGGGACCACTGCTTTAGACCATCACCCCACTTGCTTTCCACTCCCTTGCTGATGAGAACGGGCCTCCTTATCACACTTCTTTGTGAAGCCTTCCCCAAACCCACAACCCTGTTCGTAAAGCCAAACAAATCACTGTGCATTGCTGCGTCCTCTGAGCTCCTAGAGCACTCTGTTCACGCGTACAAGCCACTATCACAGGGCACATCACCTTTTCCGAAAGAGCAGTTTTCCACCCACGTCTGTTTCCAGTTACCCTGGATCCTATGAAGCCCACCGCAGTGAAAAGGTGTCAAAGGCAAGCCTTCTGCTGCTGGCAGTGGTAGCCCAGGACGTCATGAAAGTGGAAGTGAGTCATCAGAGAAAGTCTGAATGGCCCAGTCCTGAAATTTTCATACAAGTTTCTTTCTCTATTCTCAAGCCTCAGGAGAAACACAAACCAATAAAGCAGTTATTAAGAAGAGAAAGAAGTTGATGAGCTGGAGAAGATTAAAAATCAAATCAGTGATCGGTAGGAGTGCTGAACTGTTGCCCTCTTGCTGGGTTTAGATACTTTTCCTCTCCTTTATTAAGCTGTCTTCTTGCCGTTGCTGTTCAGAAAGCTTCCAACATCAGGGCTTCTTGTATGTTGGGTTGTGTATCTTCACGCTTTAAATGAATCATGGGCTTGCAAGCTTATGAACCAGAGATGGGAGCAAACAGATTCCCACAGTTTCAGCGGAATAGCTCCTTGATTATAAATTAGGTACTTTGGGGAACTGCAGAATTCCCTTTTTGCTAGTTGAGTATAATTAGAAAATTACTGCTCTAGCAAACTAAAAACAATTTTTAAAAGTAAATACCAAGGATGCAAATTCTGGGAGAATTCAATTCACTTTCCATTCAGTGTTGATAAAATATAGCTGAATATTTGCAGCCATACCAGAAAGCTCTGCAAATCAATTAATTCTTATTTTTAATTTTTTGTATTGGGATCAGCTCCATGAAATGCTTTTTGTACACTTGGGCTTTGGTGTGCTGGTCAATTAGGCAGACTTTTCTTGCAGACTATTTTTGAAAAACTGAGCGTGGTTCTTCTCTTGGTATTCAAGGAAACGTAATGTCTTCTTTTCTTTAGCATCCACTACTTTGAAGTTTATTGATAATGAAAGCAAATAAAAGGCTTAATTGATAACAATGAAGAGAAATGTTATAAAGTATTCTTACATATTTGCCATCATTCACTTAGTTAATTATGCTATTGTATATTGCCCAAGACAAAAAAAACAAGCACTTCTCATTACTTCTGTTCATTTTTTCACATTAATTTTTATTAAATACTTTGTGAATAGATAACAAAAGGACATTTTCCCATTATGCTACTTTAAAAAGTAATAGTAAAAGGTGTGCATGCCTGTTTTGAATAATTAGGAAATAAAAGGATAAAAACCAAAAAGCCACAGTCACACATGATCCCATCACTAATGAAAAATTAATTATTAATATTTTTGTGACAATTTTTTCAGCTATTTATCTGAATGTGGGCTTAATTTTTTCAGGTTTGGGATCATAAATGCACTATTCTGTTTAATAATGCTTACTGTGTCTTGAGCATTTTTTAATATCTTTCACATTTAAAAAATTTTATGAGGTGGCCTTATTGTTTTCTAATGTCTTTTAATTTTATTTATAACATGACTTTAAAATTATTTTGATTTTAGAAATTCCTCAGATAGAGAAACTCTAGCCCAGAACTATTGAAGAGAAAATATGGGCTATGCATATAATTCAAAATTTTCTAGTAATTGCATTTTAAAAAGTCAAAAAAATGTTGAAAGTAATGTTAATAATACATTTCACTCAACCTAATATATCTCAAACCGTTATTTTGAAGTGCAGTTAATACAAATATAATTAAGGTGCTATTTTACATTCTTTTCCTCCGTCTAAATCTTTGAAATTTGGTGAGTATTTTGCACACAATACACCTTAATTCTGATAAATCACGTGGTGTCAATTGCCCAAAGCCACGAGTGGACGATGGTCACCATACTGAATAGGGTAGCTCTGTATCTTCTTGCAGTTAGAACCGGACATGGAACAACAGACTGGTTCCAAATAGGAAAAGGAGCTCGTCAAGGCTGTATATTGTCACCCTGTTTATTTAACTTCTATGCAGAGTACATCATGAGAAACGCTGGGCTGGAAGAAACACAAGCTGGAATCAAGATTGCCGGGAGAAATATCAATAACCTCAGATATGCAGATGACACCACCCTTATGGCAGAAATGAAGAGGAACTCAAAAGCCTCTTAATGAAAGTGAAAGTGAAGAGTGAAAAAGTTGGCTTAAAGCTCAACATTCAGAAAACAGAGATCATGGCATCCGGTCCCATCACTTCATGGGAAATAGATGGGGAAACAGTGGAAACAGTGTCAGACTTTATTTTTCTAGGCTCCAAAATCACTACAGATGGTGACTGCAGCCATGAAATTAAAAGACGCTTACTCCTTGGAAGGAAAGTTATGACCAACCTAGATAGCATATTCAAAAGCAGAGACATTACTTTGCCAACAAAGGTCCATCTAGTCAAGGCTATGGTTTTTCCAGTGGTCATGTATGGATGTGAGAGTTGGACTGTGAAGAAGGCTGAGCGCCAAAGAATTGATGCTTTTGAAGTGTGGTGTTGGAGAAGACTCCTGAGAGTCCCTTGGACTGCAAGGAGATCCAACCAGACCATTCTGAAGGAGATCAGCCCTGGGATTTCTTTGGAAGGACTTATGCTAAAGCTGAAACTCCAGTACTTTGGCCACCTCATGAGAAGAGTTGACTCATTGGAAAAGACTCTGATGCTGGGAGGGATTGGGGGCGGGAGGAGAAGGGGACGACAGAGGATGAGATGGCTGGATGGCATCACTGACTCGATGGACGTGAGTCTGAGTGAACTCCGGGAGTTGGTGATGGACAGGGAGGCCTGGCGTGCTGCGATTCATGGGGTCGCAAAGAGTCGGGCACGACTGAGCGACTGATCTGTTTTGTATCTATTTGCACTGTTTGCTTGACTACAATAGATACCAAACAAGCAAAATATTTAAACTAGTGTGTGAAGATATGTGACTATCTCTACCTGGCTCCTCTGCCACACTTCTTTTTCCTCTATCACATTTTGAGAGTCTAAGAGAAGTTTCACATAAAAATCCCCAAAGACCTGAAGATGACCTCTCCTTAAAGACCCGCCATGGGACTCCCCCAATCCCATCCCCAGCAGCCCAGGTTTGTAGAGCAACGTGCCTGCGCTGCCCGCTTTAACCACTCCATGCCCTTGTTCTAAAGAATTTCCTTTCTCTCTGTGCTTCACTCTCCCATCTCGTGCTTCCTTTGAGGTTATGCTTCCAGAGGGTATTTTCCCGTTACTCATTCATTGCCCCTTCAGACACTGAGCAACTGGGCAGTCTGTCCTTCTAAGCAGTAATCTTCAGATTGGGATCTGGGAACCACTGGATTCCAAAGGCTACATGGCCCTATGGGCTTCCCTGGTGACTCAGCTGGTAGAGAATCTGACTCCAATGAGGGAGACCTGGGTTTGATCCCTGGGTTAAGAAGATCCCCTGGAGAAGGGAACAGCTACCCACTCCAGTGTTCTGGCCTGGAGAATATACAAGACAAAAGACAGAGTGTTAGTCTGACTCTTTGCGATCCCATGGACTGTAGCCCACCATGTTCCTCCATCCATGGGATTTCACAGGCAAGAGTTCTGGAGTGGATTGCCATTTCCTTCTCCAGGGGATCTTCTCAATCCAAGGACTGAACCCAGGTCACCTGCATCGCAGGTAGATTCTTTAGTATCTAAGATAGAATGGAAGCTTGGTAAACACAGCCATATAGATATTTCTAAAAGAACCAATTTCCAAATCCTCAACTTCCAGACACATGCCCAGCTGAAAATACTGCTTGATCATATTTCCCAGGTTGTCCTCTCTCCCCTCCTTTTTTACAGACACCCCTCAGCACAGTTTTCATGCATGCTCGGCATCTGCTGCTGTACCCAAGGTGGGAATCCTCAGGTGTGCACCACAAAATCATTTCTAAACGACAGTGCAGGTGCCCGGAATGGATGCTTACATAGCAAACCCTTTCTCAGGTTAGGTGCTTTCTAATTCTCTGCTTTTCACAACTCCTCTGAGTTGTAGCTTATACTTATTAAACATAACCTTTGATGATAGATCACTAAGAAATTTTTGTAATATAACTTTAAAGATATGTCAAAGAATCAAAGAGTCGTTGCTAGTTACATAACTTTTTATTCTCATCTATTTATGCAAACACTCACAGAAAAAAAATGCTAAACAGGAATAAAACTGGCACTAAACCCTGTGTTTTTTAAAAAATAAGTAAAATTTACCCTGCATGCATGATGAAAATCCCTATTCATCTTCTTAAGAAATGCAATAAATTTTACATTTTATGTTGATTATTTATTAACATTTGTACTATTACTCTGTCATTTTTTTAGCTATATATTAATGATAACTGTAAGGAAAACTCAGTCTGGAGGCTTAATGTCATAAGAAATAAAATATTAAAATGAATCCACCACAAATTTGATATTTGGCAAAACTAATACAATTATGTAAAGTTTAAAAATAAAATAAAATAAAAAAAAAAAGAAATAAAATATTTAAATTTCAGTTTATAACAAACACCATGGTGATTCAGAGAATTCTGAATCAATCCTTTCAAATATAAAATATATTTTAAAGAAAAAATCATGTGAAGGAAATAGAATGGAAATATGAATTGAAAGAAAAAGAAATTCAATATGAAAAAATATGTCAAAATTTCCTTCTGTTAAAGAAAAACTTGCTTACATATATACTTTAAAAAAACAATAGTGGGTATCAAAAGGCTTTTATATTCAGGTTGGATTTGTTACACAAAAGAAAAATGTCAGATTTCCATTATGCTAGAAGTTACAGCCTTTGAACTTCTTTAAATGTATAATGAAAAATTTTTAGTTATCAAGTAAAAAATGTGCACTGTGACACTGTTTCAAAAAAATGAGACAGTGTACCTCTTAGTGGAGAAGGACATGGCAACCCACTCCAGTGTTCTTGCCTGGAGAATCCCAGGGACAGAGGAGCCTGGTGGGCTGCCGTCTATGGGGTTGCACAGGGTTGGACACGACTGAAACGACTTAGCAGCAGCAGCAGCATACCACTTAGAATGGCCATTATCAAAAAAGTCTACAAATAATAAATGCTGGAGAGGGTCTGGAGAAAAGAAAACCTTCTTCACAGTTGGGTGGGGATGCAAGTTAGTGTAGCTGCTATGGAGAACAGTATGGGGAATTCCCTGGCTGTCCACCACTTAGGACTCCATGCTCTCACTGCTGAGGGCCCAGGTTCAATCCCTGTCCCCAGAACTAAAATCCCACAAACCCCCAGCAAAAAGAAAAAACCACAGCAGTGTGGAGACTCCTGAAGAAACTAAGTCTGTCATGTGCCCTATCATATGGTGGATCTACCATGCAATCTCACCCCAGGGCATACATCTGTAGAAAACTCTAATTCAAAATAATACACGCACCCCTGTGTTCATAGGAGCACTGTTTACAATAGCACAAACATGGAAGCAACCTGAATATCCATCAAGAGATGAACGGATAAAGAGGATGTGCGTACATATATGTATGTGTACATGCTGGAATATTACTCAGCCATGAAAAAGCATGAAATGCTGCCATTTGCGGCAACATGGATAGACCTAAAGATTATCACACTGAAGGTGAAGTCAATCAGAATTAGAAAGAAAAATATCTAATATCACTTATATATAAAATCTAAAATTACAATACAAATGAGCTTATTTACAAAACAAAAATAGACTCACATACATAGAAAACAAATTTATGGTTAGCAAAGAGAAACAGAGGTGGGAGGGGAAGGGATAAATTAGGAGTTTGGGATTTACAGATACACACTATTATATAGAAAATAGAAAACAAAGTCCTGAAGTACAGCATAGGGAACCATATTCAATATCTTATAATAACCCATAATGGGAGAATCTGAAAAAGAATAGCTATGTTTAACTTAATCACTTTTGTACACCTGAAACTATTACAAAACTGTAAATCATATATTTACATTTATATGTATAATGGTGAGACAATACAAAAAAAATTTGAATACCTCCTAAAATTGGTTTAGCTACCTTGCATGTGGTCTTCAGGGAGACTTCATCGGTAAGATCTTTTAACTTTCTGCAGCTCGGTCTCCACTTGAAATATTATGATTATCATCACGTTAACAAAATGCACTAAGACCACTTACCTGACTGCGTTGTAAGGTTAGAATGAGATAACCTGCGAAAAAGCATTTTGTAAACTATAAAGAATTAAGGATAAGTTTGGGATTAACAAATTTTTTTATTCATGAATTCCTTCACCAAAAAAATATGTCTTAAATATCAGTGACATGAACTCTTTCATGTTTTAGGTACAAAAATGAAATAGAAAGAGGAAATGTTTTGTAGATCTTACATTTCAGTAGGAAGGGCAGAATATAAACAAGTAAACAAGTGAATCAGTTCAGTTCAGTCACTCAGTTGTGTCCGACTCTTTGCGACCCCATGAATTGCAGCACACCAGGCCTCCCTGTCCATCACCAAGTCCCAGAGTTCACTCAAACTCATGTGACTCAAGTCAGTAATGCCATCCAGCCATCTCATCCTCTGCCATCCCCTTCTCCTCCTGCCCCCAATCCCTCCCAGCATCAGAGTCTTTTCCAATGAGTCAACTCTTTGCATGAGGTGGCCAAAGTACTGGAGTTTCAGCTTTAGCATCATTCCTTCCAAAGAAATCCCAGGGCTGATCTACTTTAGAATGGACTGGTTGGATCTCCTTGCAGTCCAAGAGACTCTCAAGAGTCTTCTCCAACACCACAGTTCAAAAGCATCAATTCTTCGGCGCTCAGCCTTCTTCACAGTCCAACTCTCACATCCATACATGACCACAGTAAAAACCATAGCCTTGACTAGATAGGAACCTGGAATGTCAGGTCCATGAATCAAGGCAAATTGGAAGTGGTCAAACAAGAGATGGCAAGAGTGAATGTCAACATTCTAGGAATCAGCTAACTCAAATGGACTGGAATGGGTGAATTTAACTCAGATGACCATTATATCTACTACTGTGGGCAGGAATCCCTCAGAAGAAATGCAGTAGCCATCATGGTCGGTGAAAGAGTCCATAATGCAGTACTTGGATGCAATCTCAAAAACGACAGAATGATCTCTGTTCGTTTCCAAGGCAAACCATTCCATATCACAGTAATCCAAGTCTATGCCCCAACCAGTAATGCTGAAGAAGCTGAAGTTGAACGGTTCTATGAAGACCTACAAGATCTTTTATAACTAACACCCAAAAAAGATGTGCTTTTCATTATAGGGGACTGGAATGCAAAAGTAGGAAGTCAAGAAACACCTGGAGTAACAGGCAAATTTGGCCTTGGAATACGGAATGAAGCAGGGCAAAGACTAATAGAGTTTTGCCAAGAAAATGCACTGGTCATAGCAAACACTCTCTTCCAACAACACAAGAGAAGACTCTACACATGGACATCACCAGATGGTCAACAGCAAAATCATATTGATTATGTTCTTTGCAGCCAAAGATGGAGAAGCTCTATACAGTCAACAAAAACAAGACCAGGAGCTGACTGTGGCTCAGACCATGAACTCCTTATTGCCAAATTCAGACTTAAATTGAAGAAAGTAGGGAAAACCACTAGACCATTCAGGTATGACCTAAATCAAATTCTTTATGATTATACAGTGGAAGTGAGAAATAGATTTAAGGGACTAGATCTGAGAGATAGAGTGCCTGATGAACTATGGAATGAGGTTTGTGACATGGTACAGGAGACAGGGATCAAGACCATCCCCGTGGAAAAGAAATGCAAAAAAGCAAAATGGCTGTCTGGGGAGGCCTTACAAATAGCTGTGAAAAGAAGAGAAGTAAAAAGCAAAGGAGAAAAGGAAAGATATAAGCATCTGAATGCAGAGTTCCAAAGAATAGCAAGAAGAGACAAGAAAGCCTTCCTCAGCGATCAATGCAAAGAAATAGAGGAAAACAACAGAATGGGTAAGACTAGAGATCTCTTCAAGAAAATTAGAGATACCAAGGGAACATTTCATGCAAAGATGGGCTCAATAAAGGACAGAAATGGTATGGACCTAACAGAAGAAGAGGTGGTAAGAATACACAGAAGAACTATACAAAAAAGATCTTCACAACCCAGATAATCACGATGGTGTGATCACTGACCTAGAGCCAGACATCCTGGAATGTGAAATCAAGTGGACCTTAGAAAGCATCACTACAAACACAGCTAGTGGAGGTGATGGCATTCTAGTTGAGCTATTTCAAATCCTGAAAGAGGATGCAGTGAAAGTGCTGCACTCAATATGCCAGCAAATTTGGAAAACTCAGCAGTGGCCACAGGACTGGAAAAGGTCCGTTTTCATTCCAATCCCAAAAAAAGGCAATGCCAAAGAATGCTCAAACTACTGCACAATTGCACCCATCTCACACGTTAGTAAAGTAATGCTCAAAATTCTCCAAGCCAGGCTTAAGCAATACCTGAACCGTGAACTTCCAGATGTTCAAGCTGGTTTTAGAAAAGGCAGAAGAACCAGAGATCAAATTGCCAACATCCGCTGGATCATCAAAAACGCAAGAGAGTTCCAGAAAAACATCTATTTCTGCTTTATTGACTATGCCAAAGCCTTGACTGTGTGGATCACAATAAACTGTGGAAAATTCTGAAAGAGATGGGAATACCAGACCACCTGACCTGCCTCTTGAGAAATCTGTATGCAGGTCAGGAAGCAACAGTTAGAACTGGACATGGAACAACAGACTGGTTCCAAATAGGAAAAGGAGCTCGTCAAGGCTGTATATTGTCACCCTGTTTATTTAACTTCTATGCAGAGTACATCATGAGAAACGCTGGACTGGAAGAAACACAAACTGGAATCAAGATTGCTGGGGGAAATATCAATAACCTCAGATATGCAGATGACACCACCCTTATGGCAGAAATGAAGAGCAACTAAAAAGCCTCTTGATGAAAGTGAAAGTGAAGAGTGAAAAAGTTGGCTTAAAGCTCAACATTCAGAAAACAAAGATCATGGCATCAGGTCCCATCACTTCATGGGAAATAGATGGGGAAACAGTGGAAACAGTGTCAGACTTTATTTTTCTGGGCTCCAAAATCACTACAGATGGTGACTGCAGCCATGAAATTAAAAGACGCTTACTCCTTGGAAGGAAAGTTATGACCAACCTAGATAGCATATTCAAAAGCAGAGACATTACTTTGCCAACAAAGGTCCATCTAGTCAAGGCTATGGTTTTTCCTGTGGTCATGTATGGATGTGAGAGTTGGACTGTGAAGAAGGCTAAGCACCAAAGAATTGATGCTTTTGAACTGTGGTGTTGGAGAAGACTCTTAAGAGTCCCTTGAACTGCAAGGAGATCCAACCAGACCATTCTGAAGGAGATCAGCCCTGGGATTTCTTTGGAAGGACTTATGCTAAAGCTGAAATTCCAGTACTTTGGCCACCTCATGGAAAGAGTTGACTCATTGGAAAAGACTCTGATGCTGGGAGGGATTAGGGGCAGGAGGAGAAGGGGATGGCAGAGGATGAGATGGCTGGATGGCATCACTGACTCTATGGACGTGAGTGAGTGAACTCTGGTGATGGACAGGGAGGCTTGGCGTGCTGCGATTCATGGGGTGGCAAAGAGTCGGACACGACTGAGCGACTGAACTGATCTGAACTGCATTTTGGATTCTTTTGTTAACTATGACGGCTACTCCATTTCTTCTTCTTTTTTTTTTTTTTTTTTTTTGAGGAGAAATAATCATTTATTTTTAATGTCCTTACTTGGCAAAAACAAACATTAGCCCATTTCTTCTAAAGGATTGTTACCCACAGTAGTAGATATAATGGTCATCCTAATTAAATTCATGCATTCCAGTCCATTTTAGTTCCCTGATTCCTCAAATGCTGATGTTCACTCTTAGCTTCTCCTGTTTGACCACTTGCAATTTGCCTTGATGCACGGACCTGACATTCCAGGTTCCTATGCAGTGTTGTTCCTACATCTCCAGTCACATCCACAGCAGCACATTATTTGCACTTTGGCTCTGTCTCATCATTCTTTCTGGAGTGGGTAGCCATTCCCTTCTCTAGGGGATGTTCCCAACCCACAGATAAAATGCAGGTCTCCAGCATTTCAGGCAGATTCTTTACTGATTGAGTCACCAGGGAAGCCCATGATCAACCTAGCCAGCATCTTAAAAAGCAGGCATTATTTTACCAACAAAGGTCTGTCTAGTCAAAGCTATGGTTTTTCCAGTAGTCATATGTGGATGTGAGAGTTGGTCTATAAAGAAAGTTGAGGACTAAATAATTGATGCTTTTGAACTGTGTTTTTCGAAAAGACTCTTGAGAGTCCCTTGGACTGCAAGGAGATCCAACCAGTCCATCCTAAAGGGGATCAGTCCTGGGTGTTCATTGGAGGGACTGATGCTGAGGCTGAAGCTCCAATCTTTTGTCCACCTGATGCAAAGAACTGACGTGCTGGAAAAGACCCTGATGCTGGGAAAGATTGAAGGCAGGAGGAGAAGGGGATGACAGAGGATGAGATGGTTGGATGGCATCACTGATTCGATGGATATGAATCTGAGCAAGCTACAGGAGTTGGTGATGGACAGGGAAGCCTGGCCTGCTGCAGTCCATGGGCACCCAAAGTGTCGGACATACTGAGCGACTGAACTGAACTGAAACAAATGAACAAAACATGCTAATTTGTTGGAAGTGATAAGTGTTAGGAAGGCAATATCAGGTATTTCAACTGTTGCTGAGTTTCCGTTTCACAGTTTTGGAAAAAAAATACCATCACTTTCAAGAGACAAAACACCTCTTTCTCAATGTTTTAGAATAGCCACAGATCTCACCATGGTTTCCATCCTGCCCCTGGCTGCCAACACCATCTCTTTCCATGCTCCACATTGTCCCATGTGTCCCAGCCACCGTGACCTCCCTGCTGAACCCCGGCCAGTCCAGCCATGCTCTGTCCTTTCAGTGTCTGGACCGGCCATGTCCTTCCTCTGGGAGTGCGTGGATGCTCCACCCACAGTCTTTGTTTTCCCATTGGACCGTACATTCTAACAAACTATCGTTTCTGTCTGCTCCTTCTAGGCTGTAAGCTCCACAAAGGGATTGGTCTCTGGAATTCTGACTCACTGTTACCATCCAATCACTAACAAGAGTTGAATTTAACTGTAATTCTCCCCCATATGGTAATCCTTATTTTAGTATATGATTGCTGTCTAATCACAGGAGATAGATTCTTTTTCTATTTCAGGTACCCATTGCTACCTAAGACACACCTCCAGAATGGCAAGGATTGATGCACAATATCAGTCATTTCTCACTTTCCAGAGGGTCAGAAATTTAGTTCCTCTGAGCTAGATGGTTCTCCTACTGCCTGGGGCTCACACACTCCTCTGACTTCAGCTCATGGTGGGGCTGATCCATGTGGACTCCACTCAGCTCTCTGGGGGGGGGGTCTGTGTTCTACCTATGACCTCTCTGCCAATCCTGATTTCTCCTCTATCTAATCGTCTCATCTGAATGTCTTTGTAGCACGGCAGCTGGCTTTCCTAAGCAGAAGCTACCTTAGCAAAGCTTCCTAAGGTTTGTTACTGGAAATGGCACAGAGTCATTTTCTCCATAATCTATTGGTAAAAGGAATTCATAAGGCTGGCCTATTTTCAAGGGGTTGGGAAACAGAATCTACCTCTTAATGGATGGAACAGCATGGATTCAGAGAAAAAGAAATGATGGCAATCCACTCTTGGTGACTCTCAACTGCAATTGTTCTCACTTTTCAGATGAAGAAATTGAGACTCAGAGAAATTAGCCTGATGAATTAACAAGAGGCAAAGATGTGAGCCAAATCTCGTTTCACTGACTCCAGAGCCTTCATCCTTCAGCACTCTGCTTTACAGGCTCTAGAAGAGGCCTGGGTCTCATAAGACACGCCGCAGGGGAGGCAAATAGTAACTGCTTCAGGGTTCTCTCCTTGCGTCAGTCAGAATTCAACCTCAAACTGATTTACCCACTGAGTTTCCACAAAATTCAATTTAGAGAAGGGATTCCATTTATTTAGAACACTGTCGAAGAATACAAAACAAATCTCTGAAATAAAAGTGAGTTTAGATTTCTATGAGTTTAAGTCTCTGCTGCTGCTGCTAAGTCACTTCAGTCATGTCTGATTCTGTGCGACCCCATAGACGGCAGGCCACCAGGCTCCCCTGTCCCTGGGATTCTCCAGGCAATAACACTGTAGTGGGTTACCATTCCTTCTCCAATGTGTGAAAGAGAAGTCACTCAGTCGTGTCTGACTCTTAGTGACCCCAGGGACTGCAGCCCACCAGGCTCCTCCGTCCCTGGGATTTTCCAAGCAAGAGTACTGGAGTGGAATGCCATTGCCTTCTCCGAGTTAAAGTCTCTAACATATTCCAAAAAAAATGTAACTTTGTCTTTATGGTTGTTATTATCATTATTTTGTTTATAAAGATGTGTCTTAAAGAAATAACAGTTCACCATTTCAAATAGGCATTTTATGCCTAAGATGAAAGTGGTTTTTATACAGTGATTTAAAAATACTAGTTTTTATACTAGGTCTCTTTTGAGCTTTTTAAAAATATTGTAATATGTGATATATCCAATTTCAAACTGTTAGGGAAACTGTACATTTCTGTTGTGCTCTTTCTAGGAATATAATTTGGGGAGAAATTTTTCATACAGGTGATGGACATGTTACAATTGTGTGAAAGTTAGACATGACATTTTTGTAAATTTTAATCATTCTGTTTCTTTGTAATGCTGCAGATATGGGAGGAGAGGAAAATGATGAGCACTTATGCCGCATGCTTCATTCAGAGGAATGCTCTTTTTTTTCTTCTACACACGGCATTTCTAGGCGAGATTTTGTTTGAAGAAATGTACTTGCTTCAAAAGAAAAATACAAGTTCAAAGCAGTCTCACTAAATGATCTCTAAGCCAAGGAGTTCAACTACAAAGGCTATGGCTTGTTAGTTACCAAGTAACTCCTTTGGCAAAAATTCATACCAAGTATATTCCTGGAGTGCTCATAGGATTTGATAGTTTTATGAACATTTTTGGCAGTGATGACATTAACTGGAAGTAAACAAGATAGAATGAAAAACTTCCCTCCACATGCTGCTTATGAGGTGGTATTGTAAAAATATTTTGCCCTGGTAAAATAACTTTTGGGATTCCCAGGTGGTGTAGTGGTAAAGAATTTGCCTGCCAATGCAGGAGACACATGAAATGTGGGTTTGATCCCTGGGTTAGGAAGATCTCCTGGAGAAGGAAATGGCAACCCACTCCAGTATTCTTGCCTGGGAAATCCCATGGACAGAGGAGCCTGGTGGCTATGGTCCATGGGGTTGCAAAAGAGTTGGACACGACTGAGCACACACGCACTTGTAACTTCATTAAGGACCTCTCAAAGGTAGTTCAGGTGCCCACAATTTCTGTAGAAAAATCCTGAACTTTCTAGAAAACTGCTCTAGTTGAGAAATGCATTGGTTTTCCACTCAAGAAAGCAGTGTAGGGCAAGAATAACTGGCTTATTGCTCATCAAGAACCACTGGGGAACAGAAACTGTCCTGATTCACAAGTGCCACAAGCTCAAACTTAATTAGAAATCCATTCCACCTTCTTGACTAGTTTTACTTTGTTTGCAACCAAATCACATTTTCAATATCTGATTTTAATGAGCACAATTTTCTAGG
The DNA here is from genome assembly GCF_029407905.1 of Bubalus kerabau. NCBI lineage: Eukaryota > Metazoa > Chordata > Mammalia > Artiodactyla > Bovidae > Bubalus > Bubalus kerabau. The sequence continues at coordinate 202,597,562 of NC_073625.1, forward strand.
AACAATTCCTTTTTGTTCCTGAGGTAGCAACCTGAGAAGACAGGGATCACTTGAATTTCTTCTGGACTGGACAAGAGTGTACTGAAACTCACCCCACAGAGAGAGTGCTGGAGACTGTCAGGATCGTCAAATCACTAAAGAAAATACAGTTGCTCTAGACCTGGTTTGACACTGGCAATTGATGCACATTGGAGCTAGAAAATATAAAATATTTCATATAATCAAAATCGATCAGTTCCCATAGCCTGGGGATAGTCTCTTCAAATGTTAGAACAAACAAAGGGATACCGAATTTCTAGCAGAGAGAAACTTTGGTCTCAAGGCAAAACATATACAGAACTAGCTTCAGAAAGCTAGGTTTAGAAGCCATGCATGCATGAAAGCTGTGCCTGTTCTGGGTTCACAAACTTGAAAAGGAGCGCTAAGATCAACACTGTATGAGGCCAGTGACAAAAGCAATAAATTCAGTTAGCAGGCTACTGCAACAATCCAGATTAAAATTTTCAAGGGAATGAACTAAGTTATTAATAGTAGCAAAGAGGATAGAAAGAAGGGGGTGGATAAAGAGAAAAGTTGATGTAGGGTGACCAGCCATCCGGGTTTGTGTGGAACTGAGGAGTTGCCCAAGATGTAAGACTTTCTGTTCTAAAACCGGGATATTCCTGAGCAAATTGCCCAGTTTTGAGGAAATTGAGGGTTTCCAGGTCTGCAGGGCTAGAACTGGGAAAATCCTAGGCAAAAGGGACAAGTTGGTCATTTAATCCAACCTGCCTCCGTTTTCCTGTAACGACACAGCTGCTTCCTGCCTTGGCCTCCTTGTAGAAGCTTTTCCCGCTGCCAGTGATTTGAGCTTATCCCTCTAAAATACTCAGTTACATCTGGAAAGCTTCAGACAATTCTATTCTAAATGTCATGAGAACATCTTGAGATGAGCCAGAGATGGAAAAACACATTATGTGAGTAAACAATGATAAGCATTATAACTGCTTTCTATCTAAATCAGTGAAAACCAGAAGACAAAGGTCTGGCATCTTTGAAATGCTGAATAAAAATAAAAGAAAATCTAGAGTTCTACCCCCACCAAAGTATCCTTCAAAACTGAAGATAAAATACATTTTCAGGTAAATAAAAACTGAAGGGCCACCAGATGAGCTACACGACAGAGTATGATAAAGAAAATTCTTCGGCCTGAAAGAGAGTGATATAAGATAAAAATTCAGGGAAATCAAAGGAAAGAAGAGCACAAAATATTAGAAACATGTATATAAATAAAAGTAGCTATTTTCCATGCTTCTTAACTTCTCTTAAAGAGGACTTATTTATAGAAATAGTAATAATAACATACTGTGATTGACATCTAGTTTCTACTCAGAATTGAAAAAGCTGGAAAAGGTTTCGTTTTCACTCTTACAATAAACACTTTAAAAACAGATAATCTGCAAATTCACATTTTTCTTCTCAAGCCCAACAAGATAACTGAGGTTACAAAGCAAACTAAAAACCTGAAATCTAAGGAAAAAATGGGCTCCTGGGATAAAGGGGACACGAACAGCTGCCTACCTGGATCCCATACAACCCAAGAGAAGAATTCAAGCAAAACTTAAATCACTAAAGAACATATTTGAACTAACAGGATATTATAGGACCTTTGGGAGAAACAGCGGCAGTAGTTTGACCACCTATTTGAAGTCTTTTATCAGTAGATCTCCTGAGAGTCAGGAGATTAGGAGCAAGGAGAGAACTCTGGGAAAGCCCTCCCTGCCATGGGTGCAGGACTGGAAAAGGGGTATGGCAGTCATTATGAGAAGACCAGCAGGTCCTGCCCTGATATTTCACCCCCTTCTCCCATCCTGAACAAAAACTTCCAACCCCTGGGAGAGAGGCATCAAATTCTGTCACCCCCAGACCACAGGTGAGAACTCACTGTCCCCAGAGCAATAGAACAATAACCTTACAATGGCGGAAAGGCAAGGGAACATGCTGAGCTCAGACTGTTAGAGATTATTGAGCAGTAGGAGAGAGGCAGGGCCGCAGAGGAGACCTCATGCCTGATGCCCAGAATCTTGGCACCTGCCTGAGACTTAGATCAAACCCAGTAACACGGGACACACACGCTGCCCAGCACAGCCACACCAGCAAAAGCTGAGTAGTCAGTAACAGAGCTCTAATTCTGGGAGAGAGGCAAGAATACGGACAGAGACTCTCTTTGAGCAGCAGATTCAAAGAGAGGACCTGAGGCCAAAGGTAAAGAGGACAGAGAAAGGCTCTTTAATACACCAGCTTTCAGCTAAGCCAAGAGGTAGAGCTAAAAGCATCTGAAGGAACTCAGAGACAAAACTCAAATCCAGATCAAAACCTCCATACCAAAACCCAGTCAAAACACAGGGCACGCCTAAAGCCCGGTCAAAACACAGGGCACGCCTAAGTCCACCCAATACCATTTGCGTCACCTCCAGTATTCTGTACAATATGTCAACTTTTAGTCAAAAACTATGCACCAAAGAAGCAATAGAGAAAACCCTGTTTAAACACACACACACACATACACATACACAAGACTCCCCTGGGGGCACAGTGGGTAAGAATCCACCTGCCCGTGCAGAGGACACAGATTCGATATCTAGTTTGAGAAGATTCCACATACCTGACCTCCTCCACCACTTTGGGGATCCCAGAGCTTTTTTATATCAAAGTAGGTAAAATGGACAGGGAACAGGAAAAGAAGAAAAAAGTCTTCTAAAAACCCTCCTCTAAGACCAAAGTTTGTTACCTGGATCCTGATGGAAAGTAAAGCTAGAGGTATAAAAGTTGGCAAAATTTGGATAAAAGTATATAAAACAGGCATATTTAAATGGGCTTCAAATAAGATGGCTACACCTCTTGTTAAATTATATTGTGGGATCGACAAGGTATGTAGATTGCCAACTGGAGAAGGAAATGGCAAGCCATTCCCATAATCTTGCCTGGAAAATCCCATGGACATGAATCACAGAGTCAGACATGACTGAGGGACTAAACCTACTACCTAACCTAAAGAAATAATAACTGAATGTACTAGCCAATTGGAGAAGGCAATGGCATCCCACTCCAGCACTCTTGCCTGGAAAATCCCATGGACGGAGGAGCCTGGTAGGCTGCAGTCCATGGGGTCGCGAAGAGTCGGACAGACTGAGAGACTTTCACTTTCACTTTTCACTTTCATGCATTGGAGAAGGAAATGGCAACCCACTCCAGTGTTCTTGCCTGGAGAATCCCAGGGACGGGGGAGCCTGGTGGGCTGCCGTCTATGGGGTCGCACAGAGTTGGACATGACTGAAGTGACTCAGCAGCAGCTGCAGTACTAGCCAATAGAGTTACCTGATTTATAAAAAATAATTAAAAACTGGGAACTAACGTGGAAGGACTAAGAAAAGTAGAATAGTGATACTGCTTTGGTTTAATTTGTAAACTCAGAACGGTCTTTGTTGAATGCCTTATACAAACCTTTGAAGACATGATAAATTAAACTCTAACGTTATAGAACATAGAACTTTGCAAAATAAATTTCAGTTTAATTAAAAATCTTGTCACTGGCTTTAATATCTTTAGGTGACAAAACTGTTCTTTGGAAAACTAAAAGCAACTGTCTTTGTCTTGCAAATGTCTAAAACCCAGAAATATAAACACAGGCCACCAAGACCTGAATTAGATCAAGAAGGCTAGACTTCAAAAAAAAGAGAATAAAAGTGGCAGTTTTAAATCCAAACCACTGAAAATGCTCCCTCGGCCAAACCTAAAAGATAGTAAGCCTTAATCATCTGAGCAGGCTTTAAGGTATTCCAACAGATTGTAAAGTAGTCAGTTTATACTGCAACACCTGATTCTCACCTAAGCTGTTAGGTGAAGCCACGAGATCTCTAGTTTGCCTGTTTATGTCCATGTACACATTTCACATGAGCTATCTCTACTTCTAAAAGTACTGGTCAACTTCAGCTTCTTCAGCACGTCTTTGGGGCAGAGACTTGCATCGTTGTGATGTTGAATGGTTTGTGTTGGAAACGAACGGAGATCATTCTCATTCGTTTCTGAGATGGCACCTAAGCACTGCCTTTAGGACTCTTGTTGACTATGAGGGCTACTCCATTTCTTCTAAGGGATTTTTGCCCACAGTGGTAGAGATAATGCTCATCTGAATTACATTCCCCCATTCCAGTCCATTTTAGTTCACTGATTCCTAAGATGTTGATGTTCACTCTTGCCATCTCCTGTTTGACCACATCCAATTTACCTTGATTCATGGACCTAACATTCCAGGCTCCTATGCAATACTGTTCTTTATAGCATCGGACTTAACTTCCCCAACCAGTCACATCCACACTGTGCGTCCTTTCTGCTTGGGCCCAGCCGCTTCATTCTTTCTGGAGCTGTTAGTAATTGCCCTCTGCTCTTCTGCAGTAGCACAGTGGACACCTTCCCCCCTCAGGGCTGCATCTTCTGGTATCATGTCTTTTTGCTTTTTAATACTGTTCATGGAGTTCTTGGGTTCTCACCACAAGAACACTGGTGTGGTTTGCCATTCCCTCCTCCAGTGGACCACGTTCTGTCAAAACTCTTCACTATGGCCTGTCCGTCTTAGGTGGTCCTGCACAGCATGGCTCATAGCTTCACTGAGTTATGCAAGCCCCTTCACCATGACAAGGCATTGCCAATATTAAAGAAAGTGTTTGGTATTACCTGAGATGTTCTTTCTTATCTCTCCTTGCTATTCTTTGGAACTCTGCATTCAGATGCTTATATCTTTCCTTTTCTCCTCTGCTTTTTGCTTCTCTTCTTTTCTTAGCTATTTGTAAAGCCTCCTCAGACAGCCATTTTGCTTTTTTGCATTTCTTTTCCATGGGGATGGTCTTGATCCCTGTTTCCTGTACAATGACACAAACCTCTGTCTATAGTTCATCAGGCACTCTATCTATCAGATCTAGTCCCTTAATTCTATTTCTCACTTCCACTGTATAATCATAAGGGATTTGATTTAAGTCATACCTGAATGGTCTAGTGGTTTTCCCTACTTTCTTCAATTTAAGTCTGAATTTGGCAATAAGGAGTTCATGATCTGAGCCACAGTCAGCTCCTGGTCTTGCTTTTGCTGACTTTATAGAGTTTCTCCATCTTTGGCTGCAAAGAATATAATCAATATGATTTCACTGTTGACCATCTGGTGATGTTCATGTGTAGAGTCTTCTCCTGTGTTGTTGCAAGAGGGTGTTTGCTATGACCAGCGCATACTCTTGGCAAAGGCTTGGAGTGCTGCAATTCATGGGGTCGCAGACTCAGACACAACTGAGCAACTGAACTGAACTGAGATGTTTTTTATTAAAAAAAAAAAGTTTTTTTAAAAATTATCACTGGTGTTTATGCTCTCCAATCTATAAAATGCTACTGTAAAAACAGTTTAGATTGCATACTTTTGGCTTTTACTAAAAGTTAAGGTTTTCAGAGTTGTGGATTCTTATTTAAAGTGTAGCTAAACATTAGGAATAATACAGCAAGATTCCAATGTTGTATAAGAAAAAAAGTATAATTTCAGTAAAGAAAATATTAAAAATGTAATTACATTTTATTTAAAAAAAAAGGAAAGAATGAGGTGGTAGATTTTATTTTGATGAGAACTGAGAGAAAGGGTACATAGAGGAAGTAATGAGAGACTGTGGAAAGAAACCCTGAGGAAAAAGTTTTATGCATAGTCAGGATTAACGAAATTTAGATTCAGTTCAGTTCAGTTCAGTCACTCAGTCGTGTCTGATTCTTTGTGACCCCATGAATCACAGCACGCCAGGCCTCCCTGTCCATCACCAACTCCTGGAGTTCACTCAAACTCACGTCCATCAAGTCGGTGATGCCATCCAGCCATCGCATCCTCTGTTGTCCCCTTCTCCTCCTGCCCCCAATCCCTCCCAGCATCAGAGTCTTTTCCAATGAGTCAACTCTTCACATGAGGTGGCCAGGGTACTGGAGTTTCAGCTTTAGCATCATTGGGCACAGAAGAGCACTGATCTCCTTACCATGATACATCTGTAATGTTCAGACTGGCTGCCCGTCTGTTACAAACTTTTTATAACCTGACTCCCTCCCCTGCTCCTCCGAGGAGTTCCTCAGAGCCCCTGAGACGACGCCTCCCACACCTGAAGCCCTAAAATCCACCAAGTGAAACAGCTCTCTCTTGTCAGGTTGAGAAGATTTTTTAGTCAACAGGTACCGCGATTTTGGAAGACCATCATTTTTCATGAAATTACATATATACCCACTCTCCATGACCCAAAAATTCCTAGGTATATATATACCCAAGAGAAATGAGTACAAATATCTTTACAAAGGACTTTTATGAGAATGTATCTTACAGATTTGGTAACAATAGCCCAGGGCAGAGACCAACCCAAACGTTTATCAAGAGTTCAGTTCAGGCACTCACTTGTGTCCAACTCTTTGCGACCCCATGAACTGCAGCACACCAGGTCTCCCTGTCCATCACCAACTCCCAGAGTCCACCTAAACCCATGTCCATTGAGTCAGTGATGCCATCCAACCATCTCATCCTCTGTCATCCCCTTCTCCTCCTGCCCTCAATCTTTCCCAGCATCAAGGTCTTTTCCAATGAGTCGGCTTTTCACATCAGGTGGCCAAAGGATTGGAGTTTCAGCTTCAACATCAGTCCTTCCAATGAATATTCAGGACTGATTTCCTCTAGGATGGACTGGTTGGATCTCCTTGCAGTTCAAGTGACTCTCAAGAGTCTTCTCCGACATCACAATTCAAAAGTTAGTTCTATTTTACTTCACTCAAAATCCCGTCTCTGAGATCTGATTCTGTGGAGAGGCTGATTTTGGTATCAATAATTTCTTGATCTGTGTAATAATTACCACATTGTGACAACTCCTTACACTGTACACTTAAGATTTGTGAACTTCCCTGCATGTATGATAGAATTCAATAGCATGTATATATTTAAAATAATAAAAATTAAATAGAGCAAAGTAAAGCATATTGAATTCCAAACTTGCGTAAAGTTAATGACTGTAAGATGGGCAGCTCCCTTGTCAGTCACTCTGAAGGTCTCTTGGGAACCCACATTCTGCACTGGTACATGGGTGTGGCGGGGTTCTGTCTCCATCAGCAGCCCTGTGGAGCTAGGAGCATGAGTCAGTCCAGGTGACAGAGCCTCCCTCGGAATGAGCGGTGCCCAGCGGGAGGCTTCCCTTTGCCCTTTTCCAGCATTCCCTCCCCGCTTATTTCATGCTCCCTTCCTGCTGAGAGGTCTCTGGTATTAACAACAAATAAATGGGCAGCTGTAAGCAACACAAAGGAATGCCTTAGGTAATCCCTTTGTGGCAAACCGTCTAATTTCTTATTCATTCGTGTCCTTTTTATTTCAGGGGAAGGCAGAAGGCACTGCCCAGAATCTCACCACTGACGAATACTGCTTGCTGTTGATCTGCCAAAAACGCAGGGGATCAGTTTTTCTAGCCTGTATGGTGACTATAGCTATGCCTGTGCTCCTTTGTACGCAGCATTCCTGTGTGCGTTATCTCACTTATCTTCACAGTAATTATGACAAAAGAGGGGGAAACATTCTTATCTCCCTTTTAACCAAGAGGAAACCCAAGTTCAGATAAATTTTGCAAAATAAACATTTTATTTGAATTGAGTAAGAAAAGGCGAAGCTTTCTTTTTTAAAAAAAATGTGTATTGTGGTAAAAGTCACAGAATACAAAACATACTATTTTAACCATATTGACTGGACAGTCGGGGGCACTAAGGACATTCACATTTTTGTGCAATTCTCACCATAATCTCCTGAATTTTTCACTTTCCTAAACTGACTCTCTGTCCCCATTAAACACTAACTCCCCAGCCTCCCAAACCAACACCCACCTTGGCCCTGGCGTCTACAGATATATTTTCTGACACTATGAATTTGACTATTCTAGGTTCAGTTCAGTTCAGTCGCTCAGTTGTGTCCGACTCTTTGCGACCCCATGAATCGCAGCACCACAGGCCTCCCTGTCCATCACCAACTCCCGGAGTTCACTCAAACTCATGTCCATTGAGACGGTGATGCCATCCAGCCATCTCATCCTCTGTTATCCCCTTCTCTTCCTGACCCCAATCCCTCCCAGCATCAGGGTCTTTTCCAATGAGTCAGCTCTTCACATCAGGTGGCCAAAGGATTGGAGTTTCAGCTTCAACATCAGTCCTTTCAATGAACTCTCAGGATTGATTTCCTTTAGGATGGACTGGTTGGATCTCCTTGCAGTCCAAGGGACTCTTAAGAGTCTACTCCAACACCATAGTTCAAAAGCATCAATTCTTCGGTACTCAGCTTTCTTTATAGTCCAACTCTCACATCCATACATAACCACTGGAAAAACCATAGCCTTGACTAGATGGACCTTTGTTAGCAAAGTAATGTTTCTGCTTTATAATATGCTGTCTAGTTTGGCCATAACTTTTCTTCCAAGGAGTAAGTGTTTTTTTATTTCATGGCTACGATCACCAACTGCAGTGATTTTGGAGCCCCCCAAAATATAGTCTGTCCCTGTTTCCACTGTTTCCCCATCTATTTGTCATGAAGTGATGGGACCAGATGCCATGATCTTCATTTTCTGAATGTTGAGCTTTAAGCCAACTTTTTCACTCTCCTCTTTCACTTTCATCAAGAGACTCTTTAGTTCCTCTTTACTTTCTGCCATAAGGGTGGCACCTAATATATATTGGAATGTATTTTTAAGGTTAACTTAATACATGTCCTACAAACAGATTGTATGATTTTTTAAGTCAGAAAAAGAAAACAAATATCAAATATCAATGTATATATGTGGAATTGAGAAAAATACTACAGATGAACCTGTGTGCAGGGAAGTAGAGACAGACATAGAGAACAAACGTGTGGACACCAAGGAGGTAAGGGTTGTGGGTGGGGTGGATGGGTAGGTCGGGACTGAGTCAGTACACTATTGTCTATGGGATAGATAGCTCGTGAGAACCTCCTGTATGGCACGGGGCGGAGCGGGGGCGGGGGGGGGGGGGGTGAAGCTTTAATATCAAGTTTGGGGATATTCATTAAAAAGGGCATACAAATGAAATAGAGTGATTAAGATAATCCTAAAATGCATTCCCATTTAGAGCCAACTCTGCTCAAATCATCATCATAATCCATATGTTCCTACCAGATATTTTCCTTGGGAACACAGATTTTCTTGTATGCCCAGAAGTTGTGTTTCTAACTTCCTCTATGCCCTACACATCTATTCTTCAAGTTTTAATATTTACTCTTTCTTGTGTATGATGCTGCTGCTAAGTTGCTTTAGTCGTGTCTGACTCTGTGCGACCCCATAGACGGCAGCCCACCAGGCTCCCCCATCCCTGGGATTCTGCAGGCAAGAACACTGGAGTGGGCTGCCATTTCCTTCTCCAATGCATGAAAGTGAAAAGTGAAGTCTCTCAGTTGTCTCCGACTCTTAGTGACCCCATGGACTGCAGCCTACCAGGCTCCTCCATCCATGGGATTTTCCAGGCAAGAGTACTAGAGTGGGGTGCCATTGCCTTCTCCGCTTGTGTATGATAGGCAATACTATTAATAAAAAAAGTCACACATCATCAACCATGGATTTCTTCAAGAATCTCATAAAGCGTTTGGTTGCAGCTTTGCAAGAAAATGTAGAACGGGTTTACTCTCCCAGTGGAAATATTTGCTTTGCAAGTAGCAAATTCATGCCCCACTACTTTCTCCTGTTCTTTTCTACGTAGACAATAACTTTTCACCTTTAAATCATAGTGAAAATTTTAAAAGACAGCAACATAGGATTTTTCAGTAATGTCCACAGCTCAGTTGATGTCATGAAAAATAACCAATTGTGATCAAGTTTTGGTCATGTACACAGGCAAGGAGAACTATGTCATGATTGTGGTCTGGTTGACAACCATTTGAAGATGCCTTAGATGGTATGTCACAATGCAATTTCAGAGGTATTCAGAGTGAATGAATGGAAAGATTCACATCTTATAGTAGATGAAATATGATGTCACATATCTAGTAATGCAGAATCAACTCAGCTCTACTATTCTGGTCTCCTTTCAATGCACTGCATGCCTTATTCAATTAAGGATGTTTATCTCCCTCCATTTCATCACTATAGTTAGAATTCTTTTTAAATTCTTATTGTTTATATATTAATATTTTTATATTATAGATATATATGTTTAACTCTTTGGACATGAGAATTTGGTGTTCATTAAAATACATTATAAAGTCTAAGAATTTTGATTATTTTAAGTCTTTGTGAAACCACACAAGTCAGATTTGGGACTTGAACCCATGGTCTCTTCGCTAAGATCACATAGCCAGTCTCAGACTTAATGAAGCTCAGGTTTTTTATGGCTCATTGTAGGAAGAAATCAGTGAGAGACAAAGTGACAGTTAAGTGGACTTATTTAGGGAGATATACATTCCATAGGCAGAATGTGATCCCTCTCTAAAGGCAAGAATGGCCTTGGGAGAAATACATTCCATAGAAAGGAGCATGGGCCATCTCAGAAGGCAAGAGGCTCCACAATACAATATGGTCCATTTTCTTTTCTTTTTTTTTTAATTGGAGGATAATTGCTTCATAATATTGATTGGTTTCTGCCATACAAAAACATGAATCAGTCATAATTATATATAAAACTCCTCCCTATTGAGCCTCCTTCCCTTCTCCAATCCCACCCTTCTAGGTCATCAGAAAAATAAGCATCATATATTAATTAATAAATGTGAAATCCAGAAAAGTAGTACTAATGAACCTATTTACAGGGAAGAAAGGGAGGTATAGATGTTGCATGGTTAGCCTTTTTCAGCTGGGTAATTTCACAGGCTAACAAGTGGGGTTCATTCCAACTATTTTGGAAAAGGGGTGAAGATTTCCAAGAATTGGGCCACTGCCCTCTTTTCAGCCTTTTATGGTCAGCCTTAGAAGTGCCATGGTGCAGGTGGGTGTGTCACTTAGCAGTTAATGTATGCAGTGAACATATAATGAGACTCCAGGTCCACTGAAAGTCAAGCCTTCTGCTTTCTTGGACCTAGTTGGCTCTAGCCAGTTTTCTTGTCATGTCCTTGGGTTATGTTATTCTTTTCAAAGTTGTGTCCTGCCCCCTTCCCTCCTGTTTCAGTTGGACATGATTATTTGGTGTTCCGTAAAATATATTCTAGCATCTAAGAATTTTAATATTTTTTGAATAAAATAAGATTTGAATAAATTGAGATGAACGTCCAATACAATAGATGCTGCACTTTCTCTCACCGTGACCTGGTGTCACTGGCTGACTCAGAAGACGGCAGACTAACGCCTCAAAATAACCATCTTATCTGGGTCTGGATGCCAGGCTCTTTTATAGAACAGAGATTGAGGGGAAGGGAGGAAACAAAGTAAAAAGACCATTAATCTTGGAAATATCTCCTAGAATGGCAAGTCTCAGGCAGGGGATGTGTAATTTCTTCCTTTCTGCCATCTACAGATGGACAGGGCTCTGAACAGTGGCACTTTAACACTTAGGTAGAGGGGCAGGTTGCTCTAAGGCAAGACATTACGCATGATTATAATAGCAAAGGCAACAGAAAGCAAGTCAAAGAAACAGTTCCAATGAGGAGTCAGAATTGACTTTTCCCTCCAATACACAGAGGTGGAACAGGGGCAGGATACTGTCAGGAAACTCTGCCATTAGGAAGGGCAAAAATGGGGGACACAGAGCTTGCCCTGGCTGATGGCAATTCTGAAACCCTGCCCCACTTCCTACCCTGGATGCACATTTATGGGGCCCTCACTCAGCAATTAGGGAGGACGTCCCTTGACCAGTGTTTCTCAGGGCTTTCCTTTTCAGTCTGTGTTCTGTGCCTTGAAGTTTGGGAGCCTAAGGATTATTATGCTTTGAATAATCACAAATATTTTTGTATCAAACTCTTGATTTCTATAAAAGTGGAACTCTAAAACATTCAACACTTTCACTCTTTGTTTGCTCACAGTCACACCGTGCCATAAACCACTGCTCTCAGATTCCTTACATTTTATTGCTTTCTTACCTTTGTCTTACCTCCATAACTGCTCACTTATGAGTAAAATGCGGGCTTCCCTGGTGGCTCAGCTGGTAAAGAATCTTTCTGCAATGTGGGAGACCTGGGTTCGATCCTGTGTTGGGAAGATCCCCTGGAGAAGGGAACGACTACCCACTCCAGTATTCTGAACTGGAGAATCCCATGGATTCAGAAGGACTGATGCTGAAGCTGAAACTGCAATTCTTTGGCTGCCTGATGGGAAGAACTGACTCATTGGAAAAGACCCTGATGCTGGGAAAGATTGAAGGCAGAAGGAGAAGGGGATGACAGAGGATGGCTGGATGGCATCACTGACTCGATGGACATGAGTTTGAGCAAGCTCCAGTTATTGATGATGGACAGGGAAGCCTGGCGGGCTGCAGTCCATGGGGTCACAAAGAGTCAGACACGACTGAGAGACTTTCACTTTCCTACCCTTCTCTAGCTCCTCTGGCTTGACGTAAAGGGGAGTACCTTCTGATTATTGGGCTGAATCATTTTAACTGGCTGCCTATATTACATTTATTGAAAACAGCCTTCTTAAATGATGTATCTTATACACTGGTGTCTAGAATCAGTCACCATTTCAATCTTAACAAGGTATTGAATTTCTGGACTCTATTTCTTTTCATTTCAACTTATATCCCTGCCTTTTCTTAAAAAAAAAAAAAACACCTCAATATTTTCTTGAAATAAGTTGCCAAATGTAATCAACACCACCGCCTCTATCACTAAGTTTTACCAAGTGTTCTGCCACGGATAACACGGATTCCCATCTTTCTAGGCTCAGTATACTTTGTTTTTTCCACTTTCTACTGCCCATCTATTAACCTAATGGCACATATTTTAGAGTTTTATATTTCTTTGTTTTTACGGCAGAACTCACTTCTAGTCATTAATATTTGTATGGGTAAGTATATAGTTAGTTGAAGCTGAAGTGAGAAACAAATCCGAAACCTCAGTGGCTTAATAGAACAGATTCATTTTTCACAAGGGTATGTTCTGTTGCTCTTTGGTGACTTTCCTGGTCAACAGGTGTCTATAAAGAATGTCTTTCTCTTTTAATCTTGTGATGAGGTTTCCAGTTTACTGCAGAAGGGAAGAAAGATCTGCAGAGTAACACCATTAACCAAAATTCATCACAAGATCATGCAAACAGAAAGAGAGCTGGAAATTGTAAGGAAGCTTGTGGATATTTGTGAGTAATAAATGTCTCTGTCACCACATATGATGTGCATTAGTTATAAGTACTGAGCATTACATTGAAAAACCTAAATCCATTTTATACAAGTTATTACTGCCTCTCCCAGAAAGAAAAAATATACAATTTAATATTTAGAAGTCTATCAAGGAAGGAGAAAAAGCTAAAAGAATTTATTCAAAACTGATAAATGAAGAAATACCTGATGTTCAGAGAACTATATTCTGATTTTATTTGCTTGTCAAATACATAACACAAAACTGACAACTACTTTAGGATACGTATTTAGACAACTTAACCTTTTAAAATTTTAGCTTCCTTGATAGCATAAACATTTATATTTGCAAATAATAATAAGATTAATGTTTTAAATTATGATATAACTTTAAACTTTGTTTTCTCATGAAAATACTTGTAAATTATGAAAATATAAAACAGAAAACTGAAGAAAAGAAAACAACTATTGTAACCGTTAGCAGTTACATTTTTCTTTAAGTTTTCACTTTCATACATAGCTTACACTATAGCTACAATATTCTAATACTATGTGTTATCTTTTCATTTTGCTATATATTTAATATAGTATTTTCTTTTACTAGTCAAAATCATTTGTGAACATCATTTAATAGCTATTCAATCAAACACAGACATGTACCATATTTTATATAATTATAATCTATTTATTGGACGTTAAGTTTTCCTTCTAAGTTTTTAAATTGAAAGTTAAAAGAAATGAGTCACTTTACACATAAATCTTTGGACTTGTGAATATTTCATTAGCATAGATTCTAAGGAGTACAACTAACTACTTGATCAGTGGGTATACATATTCAGAAACTAATGAACTCTGGTAAGTTTACTTCCAGAAATATACTAATGTGTACCTCCCACCATTGGTGTACAAATACATCCATCTTACCAAACCTTTATTAGCACTGAGGTATACACACACACACACACACACTCACACACACACACACACACACACTCACACACAATATATATATTTATCTTTGCTTAATGTGAGAGAAATAAAATATTACATCTTGTTGCTTTGACTCTATGTTTGTTATTTTTTGAAGTAAGTTTTTATGTAACGGAAGAACACTTTCATAGAATAAAGTACGCACTCTAGCGTCGCAGTTAGATGACAAATGTGTGCAACAGAGTAACTGCTATCGCAATTGAGATAAATATTTTGATCAGTCCAGAAAGTTCCCTTGTGCCCATTTCAGGTCAATCCCCCCTAATAGACATTATTCTGATTTTATAGTTTTTAACAACAACTATATCAAAGCTGACATCAAAATGCAGCCATCTTAAGTGTATTGGTCAAAGAGCTTTATATGTTTGTGTAACTAACACGCCAGTGGAGAAAAGGAACAGTTATCCCAGAAAAGCCTCCCTGTTCTCATCAGCTCCTTTACTTCTGGCCTTGGGCAATCACTGATCTGCTTTCAGTCACTGTAGATTATTTTTGCCTATTTTAGAATTTCTTCTCTATTGAATAAATATTTAGGGATGGAATTGATGTGTCATAGAGTCAGAGTATGCTTAACTTGAGCTCCTGCAAAACGGATTTCTAAAGGGCGTATTGATTCTGACTAGCATGTAGACATTTTCCTTTATCCAACTTCCTTGCCAACATGTGAAATTGTCGATTTTGTTTAAAAAAAATTAGTTATTCCGGTGTGTGCACAGTGGTGTCATATCAGCCTTCAACTTGCCTATGATACTAATGCTGTTGTGTGTCTTTCCACGTGCTTATAAACCACTGGAACAAGGTATCTGATTCTGTGAGGTGTCTGTAGATATTTTGCCCATCTTTTTTCTTTTTTAATTAAGTTTGAGCAAACTGCTTTACAGTGTTGTGTTACTTCCTGCTGTACAACAACATAAATAGCTGTAACTACACATATATCTCCTCCCTCCTGAGCCTCCCTCCCACTCACCCCCTATCCCAGCTCTCTAGGTCATCACAGAGCACGCAGGTGAGCTCCTTGTGTTATACAATAGCTTCCCACTTTGTTGTTCTTCAGTCACTCAGTTATGTCCAACTCTTTGAGACCCCATAGACTGCAGCACGTCAGGCCTCCCTGTCCATCACCAACTTGCTCAAACTCATGTCCATTGAGTGGGTGATGCCATCCAACCATCTCATCCTCTGTCGTCCCATTCTTCTCCTGCCCTCAATCTTTCCCAGCATCACAGTCTCTTCAAATGAGTCAGTTTTTCACATCAGGTGGCCAAAGTATTGGAGTTTCAGCTTCAACATCAGTCCTTCCAATGAACACCCTGGACTGATCTCTTTTATAATGGACTGGTTGGATCTTCTTGCAGTCCAAGGGCCTCTCAAGAGTCTTCTCCAACACCACAGTTCAAAAGCATTAATTCTATGGCACTCAGCCTTCTTTATGGTCCAACTCTCACATCCATTCCTGACTACTGGAAAAACCACAGCTTTGACTATGCAGACCTTTGTCAGCAAAGTAGACTCTGCTGTTTAATATGATGTCTGCTGCTAAGTCACTTCAGTCGTGTCCGACTCTGTGCGACCTCATAGACGGCAGCCCACCAGGCTCCCCCGTCCCTGGGATTCTCCAGGCAAGAACACTGGAGTGGGTTGCCATTTCCTTCTCCTTAATATGATGTCCAGGTTGGTCATAGATTTTCTTCCAACGAGCAAGCATCTTTTCATTTCATGGCTGCAGTTCCCATCTACAGTGATTTTGGAGCCCAAGAAAATAAAGTCTGTCACTCTTTCCATTGTTTTCCCATCTATTTGCCATGAAATGATGGGACCAGATGCCATGATCTTAGTTTTCTGAATGTTGAGTTCCCCACTAGTCATATATAGATAACTAGTTATCTATATACACATGGTAAGGTACATATGTCAATGTTACTCTCTTAATTTATCCCACTCCCTCCTTCCCCTGTTGTGTTCAAAAGTCCATTCTCTACATTTGTGTCTCTATTCCTCCCCTTCAAATAGGTTCTTCAGTACCATTTTTCTAGATTCCATATATATGCATTAATATACTATACTGGTTTTTCTTTTTCTGACTTATTCCACTCTGCATGACAGACTCTAGGTTCATCTACCTCACTATAGCTGATTCAGTTTTGTTCCTTTTTAATGGCTGAGTACTATTTTATGTGTGTATATATATAGCACAACTTAGGACTGAAAATTCTGAAAGAGATGGGAATACCAGACCACCTGACCTGTCTCTTGAGAAATCTATATGCAGGTCAGGAAGCAACAGTTAGAACTGGACATGGAACAATAGACTGGTTCTAAATAGGAAAAGGAGTACATCAAGGCTGTATATTGTCACCCTGCTTATTTAACTTCTATGCAGAGTACATCATGAGAAACGCTGGGCTGGAGGAGGCACAAGCTGGAACTAAGATTACTGGGAGAAATATCAATAACCTCAGATATGCAGATGACACCACCCTTGTGGCAGAAAGTGAAGAAGAACTAAAGAGCCTCTTCATGAAAGTGAAGGAGGAGAGTGAAAAAGTTGGCTTAAAACTCAACATTCAGAAAAATAAGATCATGGCATCTGGTCCCATCACTTCATGGCAAATAGATGGAGAAACAGTGGAAACACTGGCAGACTTTATTTTTCTGGGCTCCAAAATCACTGCAGATGGTGATTGCAGCCATGAAATTAAAAGATGCTTACTCTTTGGAAGCAAAGTTATGACCAACCTAGACAGCATATTAAAAAGCAGAGACATTACTTTGCCAACAAAGGTCCATCTAGTCAAGGCTATGGTTTTACCAGTGGTCATGTGTGGATGTGAGAGTTGGACTATAGAGAAAACTGAGCACCAAAGAATTGATGCTTTTGAACTATGGTATTGTAAGACTCTTAAGAGTCCCTTGGACTGCAAGAAGATCCAACCAGTCCATCCTAAAGAAAATCAGTCCTGAATATTCTTTGGAAGGACTGATGTTGAAGTTGAAACTCCAATACTTTGATTTCCCCAAGACCCTGATGCTGGGAAAGATTGAAGGTGGGAGGGGAAGGGGATGACAGAGCATGAGATGGTTGGATGGCATCACCGACTCAATGGATATGAGTTTGAGTAAACTTTGGGAGTTGGTGATGGACAGGGAGGCCTGGTGTGCTGCAGTCCATGGGCTTGCAAAGTGTTGGACACACTGAGAGACTGAACTGAACTGAACTGAACTGAATACCACAACTTCTTTATCCTTTCTTCTGTCAATGGACAGTTAAGTTTAATCCATGTCCTGATTATTGTAAATAGTGCTGCAATGAACATTGGGGTATATATGTCTTTTTCAATTATGGTTTTCTCAAGGTTTATGCCCAGTAGTGGGATTTCTATGTCATATGTTATCTTTATTCCTAGCTTCTTAAAGGATATCCATACTGTTCTCCATAGTGGCTGCATCAATTTATATCCCATGAACAATGCAAGAGATTTCCCTTTTCCTTCACATTCTCTCCAGCACATATTGCTTGTAGATTTTTTTGATGATGGCCATTCTTACCAGTGTGAGGTGTGCCCATTTTTTAAATTTGTATTTATTTTAATGTTTTTAAATTAAAAAATTTTTTATTGGAATATAGTTGATTCATCATGTTTTATTTCAGGTGTACAGCACAGTAATTAAATTGTACATATACATATATTCACTCTGTTTCAGATTCTTTCTTCATATAGGTTATCCCAGAATAATGAATAGTGTTCCCTATGCTATACAATAAGTCCTTGCTGGTTACCTTCTATTGAGTGGTATTATTATAGAGTATATGTTATTTCCAAGCTCCTGGTTTATGCCTGATCCACATCTTCTCTTTGCTAAACATGTTTGTTTTTGATATGTGTAAATCTGTTTTTATTTTATGAATAAATTCATTTCCATAATTAAAAAAATAAGACTTCATATATGCACCCATCTTTTTAAAAATTGTTTGTCTTTTATTAAGTCACAACAGCTTTTGTTTTGCTGGATACTTCTATCAGATATAAGTATTGTGAATCATTTCCCTAATCAGTGGCTTTTCTTTTTATTTTCATAACAGTGTCTTTCAAAATGCAGTTCATTTTTTACAACTGTTTTAAAACTATTTTTCTTATATAGTTGGTGCTTTTTGTAACCTATCTAAGAAGTCTTCTCTAACCCCATGCTAACAAAGATTTTCTCCTTATTACCCTCTAGTAACTTTGTAGATTCAGTTTTTATGCTTGTGTCTATGTTTCATTTTGCATGAATTTTAGTGTATGGTCTGAATTAAAGATCAAGGCTCATTTTTTAACCTAAATGGGAAAAGACTCTGATATATGCATATGTATAAATAAATCACTTTACTATATATCTGCCTATAAATCAGCTATACTCCAATATAAAATTTTTAAAAATAAAATAAATACCTACCAGGTAAGAAAAGATACAGCATAGTACTAAAGAATGTGTTACCCATTGGACAATTGCATTCACCTTCCATGCTAGTAAGATCATGTTTAAAATCTCACATACTAGCCTTCAGTTCAGTTCAGTTCAGTTGCTCAGTCATGTCCGACTCTTTGAGACCCCATGGACTGCAGCACGCCAGGCCTCCCTGTCCATCACCAACTCCTGGAGTCCACCCAAACCCATGTCCATTGAGTCAGTGATGCCATCCAACCATCTCATCCTCTGTCGTCCCCTTCTCCTCCTGCCTTCAATCTTTCCCAGCATCACAGTCTTTTCAAATGAATCAGCTGTCTGCATCAGGTGGCCAAAGTATTGTAGTGTCAGCTTCAACATCAGTCTTTCCAATGAACACCCAGGACTGATCTCCTTTAGGTTGGACTGGTTGGATCTCCCTGCAGTCCAGCGTTATGCAAACCAAGAAATTCCAGATGTCGCAGCTGGGTTTAGAAAAGGAAGAGGAGCCAGGGATCAAATTGCAACATTCTCTGAACTGAAGAGAAAACTAGGGAATTCCAAAAAAAATATCTACCTCTGTTTCATTGACTGTGCCACAGCCTTTCACTTTGTGAATCATAATAAACTGTGGAAAACTATTAAAGAGAGGGGAATTCCAGACCATCTTACCTGTCTCTTGAGAAACCTGTATGCAGGTCAAGAAGCAACAGTCAGAACCCTGTACGGAACAACTGACTGGTTCAAGATTGAGAAAGGAGGACGACAGGGCTGTCTGCTGCCACCCTGTTTGTTTAATCTGTAGGCTGAGCACATCATGAGAAATGCCAGGCTGGATGAGTTACAAGCTGGAATTAAGATAGGCAGGAGAAACATCAACAACCTCAGGTAGGCAGATGATACCACTCTAAAGGCAGAAAGCAAAGAGGAACTAAAGAGCCTCTTGATGAGGGTGAAGGAAGAGAGTGAAAGAGCCAACTTAAAACTAAATATTAAATAAACTAAGATCATGGCCTCCGGCCCCATTACTTCATGGCAAATAGAAGGGGAAAAGGTGGAAGTAGTGACAGATTTCCTCTTCTTGGGCTTCGAAATCACTGCAGATGGTGACTGCAGCCATGAAACCAGATGATTGCTTGTTGGCAGGAAATAGATGATAAACCTAGACAGTGTGTTACAAGCAGAGGCACTACTCTGCTGACAAAGGTGATATAGTCAAGGCTACGGTCTTCCCAGTGGTCACATAGGGAGACCTGGACCAGTGAGAGCTGGACCATAAAGAAGGCAGAGCGTGGAAGAATTGATGCTTTTGAACTGTGGTGCTGGAGAAGACTCCTGAGAGTCCCTTGGACTGCAAGACCAAACCAGTCAGTCTTAAGGGAAATCAACCCTGTATACTCATTGGAAGGACTGATGCTGAAGCTGAAGCTCCAGTATTTTGGTCACCTGATGCGAATAGCTGATTAATTGGAAAAGTCCCTGATCCTGGGAAAGATTGAGGGCAGAAGGAGAAGAGGGCATTAGAGGGTAAGATGGCTGGATGGCATCACCAATGCAATGGATATGAACTTGGGCAAACTTCAGGAGATGGCAAAGGACAGGGAGGCCTGGAGTGCTGCAGTCTGTGGGGCTGCAAAGAGTTGGACACGACTGGGAGAATGAACAACAACAAGAAGAAGAAAAGATAGAGCTTGGAGGCCCAGAGGAGCTGCAGGTCCTCAAAGATCTTGCTTTATGAGCTTGGCACATGATACAGCATCATGTGTTATGTTTTCAAAGATAGTTATTTCCTGTGATTGTCCTACTAGGACCCACTTATAACAGTTTGAAGTTAAATCCTTATGAGACCACAGTCATAGAGGTTATAAAATCAGAATGTGTAATTTCAAAGGCTGCTGCTTCCAAATCGTGCTTAAAGAAGTAAAGTTTAAAAATAAAATTAAAAAAAAAAGAAGTACTTTTATGATTGGTTTACATGATTGTACAGCACAATACAACACTGGAAAGCAATTTTCCCTCAATTAAAAATAAAAAACTTTTAAAAAGAAAGAGACAGGGAGATTCTATCTGCTTCTGCAACTTCTCTGAATGTCTTCCACCAGTAAACTCTATATCTGAATGGAATGGTGGTGCAACAAATAAATAAAAATACAAAAAAAAAAAGAAGTTAAGAAGAAGCAACTCTTAGCAAGTTGAGGGCTGAGAAAATCCAGCCAGAAAGAACCTCTGTGCTTGGGCAGGGAGGGGACACACACTTGGGAGTGAAGGTAAAGCACCAAAGAAGCATCTCTGACTCAGCAGCTCTCTTCACTGTCTTTCCTCTGGCATGTATCACTTCTCCCCTCCTTCAGGAAGGTGAGTGAGTGGAGGGTGAAGAAGGCCCACCAGTCTGAAGCATCTGGGACTTCTGCACAGGCTCCCTCTGGGGCTGGTTAGACTCTGCCAAAGAGCAGATCAGTACATGATGGGCAAGGTCTCCCAAGTGAAAGAGCAGGGCCGTGCTTACCCTCGCACTCCTAGGACACCAAGTAGTGCAAGCTGGACACTCGGCTAAAACTCAGTGAAAATTTCAGGCAAATGACGGGGGAGAGAGAAAACCATTTGACTCGCTGACTTGATTTTATGGAATAATGGCCTTGAAGAGTCAAAGAAGTGGGCAGGAATTTAAAGCTACTTTATTTTCCATGATAGGTTATTACAAGATATTGAATATGATTCCCTGTACTCTGCAGTAAATCCTATCTGAAATAGAGAGATAGACAGGTAGAAAACCGAATTACTTTGCTGTACACCTGAAACAACACAATATTGTACATTAGGTATACTTCAATAAAAAATAGTTTATTGTATCTTTTAACTTAAAAAAATAAAAGGCATATCTAGTTGTTTCTGTATTATTAGTTTAAAGGATTTTACTTCCCCTATTGAAACATTTTGGTATCTTTATTTAAATTCGGTTAACTCTATATAAAGGGAATTATTTCTGCACTCTCTATTCTGTTGTCTTGGTTTATATGTCTGTCTTTGCATGAATAATGTGTGGAATTGACTCAGTGATCTCTTTGGAGGTGGCATGGATGATGGTCTATAGTCATATGCTGGGTTCCATTTAAAAGCCTCTGAATAACTAAGATCTGAAAGCCCTTGAACAGCTAATGTGAAAGAACCCCCACAAACATAAAAATACATTTGGAGGGGGGGAACATAGCTTCAGTTCTGTTCAGTCGCTCAATCATGTCCGACTCTTTGCGACCCCATGAACCGCAGCATACAGATAACTCTTTGCGACCCCATGAACCGCAGCATACAGATAACTCTTTGTGACCCCATGAACCGCAGCATACAGATAACTCTTTGCGACCCCATGAACCGCAGATAACAGATACAACTTAGCAACTAAAACAACAAAATAAGCCACCCTGACTCACTTCTATTAAAGGCCTGTATTTAATACTGGAAGAAACTTCAACCACATGTGTTCTAGCATTTCTCACACTGGGGTTTACATAGCCTAAGCAATATTTATTTCCCAATAATAAGGCTTTAGTATTAGATATTTAATATTGTATATAACCTTTTTCAAAACATAAATTATTTGAAGAAAATAAACAATTTTAGTAACTTACTGAAATGGGAAATTTTTTCTGATGTGTATTTTTGTAGATAATTATTAAACTGATTTTGGTACAGTCTGAAATTATCACAAGCAACTCAGCGTGTCATAATCTGAGAAGTACTAGAGCCTATAAAACAACTAAAGGTCCTCTAGGGAGATTTCCACAGAAAAATGAGCAGTATCTCATCAAGTCAATACATTTCATTTTCAGGAACAAATGAAAATTTCAAGTATTTATGATATGGCTTTTGGGTCTTAAGTACTTAAGTAAGGATAATGTTCAAGTCTCCTTATGCTACATATATTGTTTTATCAACTATTCAGTTCAGTTCAGTCACTCAGTCGTGTCCAACTCTTTGCAACCCCATGTACTGCAGCACGCCAGGCCTCCCTGTCCATCACTAATTCCCAGAGTCCACCCAAACCCATGTCCATTGAGTTGATGATGCCATTCAACCATCTCATCCTCTGTTGTCCCCTCCTCCTCCTGCCCTCAATCTTTCCCAGCCTCAGGGTCTTTTCAAATGAGTCAGCTCTCTGCATCAGGTGGCCAAAGTATTGGAGTTTCAGCTCAACATCAGTCCTTCCAATGAACACCTAGGACTGATCTCCCCTAGGATGGACTGGTTAGATCACATCGCAGTCCAAGGGACTCTCAAGAGTCTTCTCCAACACCAGAATTCAAAAGCATCAATTCTTAGGCGCTCAGCTTTCTTTACAGTCCAACTCTCACATCCATACATGACCACTGGAAAAACCACAGCCTTGACTAGACGGACCTTTGTTGACAAAGTAATGTCTCTGTTTTTTAATATGCTGTCTAGGTTGGTCATAACTTTCCTTCCAAGGAGTAAGCATCATTTAATTTCCAATCACCATCTGCAGTAATTTTGGAGCCCCCCAAAATAAAGTCTGACACTGTTTCCATTGTTTCCCCATCTATTTGCCATGAAGTGATGGGACCGGATGCCACGATCTTAGTTTTCTGAATGTTGAGCATTAAGCCAACTTTTTCACGCTCCTCTTTCACTTTCATCAAGAGGCTCTTTAGTATCTCTTGGCTTTCTGCCGTAAGGGTGGTGTCATCTGCATCTCTGAGGTTATTGATAGTTCTCCCAGCAATCTTGATTCCAGCTTGTGCTTCTTCCAGCCCAGCGTTTCTCATGATGTACTCTGCATAGAAGTTAAATAAGCAGGGTGACAATATACAGCCTTGACGGACTCCTTTTCCTATTTGGAACCAGTCTGTTGTTCCATGTCCAGTTCTAACTGTTGCTTCCTGACCTGCATATAGGTTTCTCAAGAGACAGGTCAGGTGGTCTGGTATTCCCATCTCTTTCAGAATTTTCCACAGTTTATTGTGATCCACACAGTCAAAGGCTTTGACATAGTCAATAAAGCAGAAATAGATGTTTTTCTGGAACTCTCTTGTGTTTTTGATGATCCAGCGGATGTTGGCAATTTGATCTCTGGTTCTTCTTCCTTTTCTAAAACCAGCTTGAACATCTGAAAGTTCACGGTTCACATATTGCTGAAGCCTGGCTTGGAGAATTTTGAGCATTACTTTACTAGAGTCAGCTATACCTCTGTGTTAAAAGTACCTTTTTCTCTTTGTTTACTTTTTGAAACATATATTCAAATTGTTATTACCACAGTTTTTATGAGTGTGGAACCATTATCCACATTAATATAATTATACAGAAAGAGGCCAATTAATAAGTCAAATTGTGCTTTTGAATTTTGTAAATTCATAATGCATGGAGCCCTCAAAATTTTGGTTTGTTTAAATTATGTCTCAGGAAGCAACCAAATAAAGTTGAAATTTTATAAATTTCATTTTCATGATTAACCTTGACTATCTAGTTTTTAATAGAATTTCTGGGTTTTCCTGAGTGCAATCGATATGGTTGAATACAATTTGTCCTTTGAATATAATAACACACTATACATTAATTTTGAAAAAACAGTAAACCTCTAGAAGGGTCTAATCCTTAGGAAAAATAGGGACTAGAGGTGATTTTAGCTCCTCCCCCAGATTCTTCTCCATGTGCCTAAATAAGCATTTGAAAGCAATTGAAACTGTTAGATGGCCCTGTTTTGTTGCCTTTGGCAGAAAGAATGAGTAAGCTTACAAAGTGCTATCTAGGGAAGTGTTTGTTGAAACTTGAACTTGATGTAAAGAAGCTGCAGCGTGGGCTTGTTGGTCGATAAAAATACTCCTCATTTCCAAAATTCAAATAAAGCTACACTTCTGGACAACACTTCAGAAACAGCACGTGGAGTGAAGCCTGGTCAGGGCATGCTTGAGTTCATTCATTCTCTCCCTCCCTCACTCACTGTGGGGGTAACCACAGTCTCCAGGGTTCCTGAGTCACTTTATGAATCATTTCTGTTCTGAATCATTTCATGCACCAAGCACAGCTGTGATACTGATACTGATTATTTTTTTTAATAAGTTAAAACATATTAAATTTTGCAAAGGCAGACTTTGTTTGAATGAGGTGTCCTGGTGACATATCTGTCTGCTGCTGAAGGAGAGCAGTAATGCTAAGGAGCTGCTGTGGTCAGGGGCAGAGTTGAGACCGGTGTGAGTCCTGTGGGGGAAGCCAGATCTCATCCAAAAGAAAATCAGCTGAAAGGACCAGGACACCGATTCTTCACACAATTAAGAGGAGACATCCTCAAAACTGTTGGAGTTAAGTACTACAGTTTTTCTATACCATCAAGGAAAATACAGTTGTTCCTTACCACCTGTTGGGAAAACACAGATAAATATGCTTACTGGCAAACAACTGACAGATGACTCGGTGGTCAGCTGGACAGCCATGCCCTGTGTGACCCGACACACGAGTTTCTTGCCTCCACCACATACACTCCGCTGTTCTGTTTTTTAAAAAAGCCAAGTCCAGTGTCTGTATCAGGTGCAGGGCCTCTGAGTCACCTGAACTTCGTTAAGCTAAGCAATACCTTCTGAGCTTCCCTGGTGTCTCAGATGGTAAAGAATCTGCCAGTAATGCAGGAGATTCGGGTTCAATTCAGGAAGAGAATAGCAACCCACTCCAGTACTCTTGCCTGGAAAATCCCATGGACGGAGGATCCTGGTTGGCTACAGTTCATGGGGTCACAAAGAGTTGGACACAACTGAGTGACTTCACTTTCATTTTTCAACGTGCATTTAAAAGTTACTGAACTTTTTGTTCTTATTAAAGATCATGTGATGTGCATGATAGTTTACTGAACTTTCCCTCTATTTTCTCTCATATCAGCAATTTAAAATGAAATTATTCCTCAAAGTAGCCTGGAAGTTTTTTTCCTAATATTTGTTAGAATATAAAATATTCTCAAAGTGCTGTGCCTTCTCAATTCCCATGATCCCTACTATGGCATATCTGAGCCTTCACATTCCCTGAGGCAGAGTCTGCATGCCCTCGGCCTCTACAAACAGTCCCCATAACTATTTATCATCCTTTACATGTTCTACATTTATTAGGCAACAGATACACACTGTCTCAGTACTTTGCTAACCAGTAAGGAACCCAAAGAGTAAGACTGACAGATAAAAAGTCAAGGCTGAATCACAAGTTTTACAATAATTACAGACAGTTTTATAAACTGCTATTGTGGGTGTTTTTTCAACTCACTTGTTTTGTTACAGTCTCTGCTTCAAGTTTTCTTCTTGAGTTCTGCTAACTTCAAGGCAGCCTGGATGCATATTCCCAGGAGAAGAGCCAAAAGTAGCGGACACCACTTTGAAAATTAAAAAAATCCCTTTATTAAAAAAAAAAAAGTTGCACTTTAATATGAAAATACTTTCTGAAAGATGTGCCTTGTTTATCCTATGGCTTTAGAAATAACTTTACCACATACCATGAATCATCAGAGGCACATATACTCCAGCTTGAGGAGCTTTAAAGGTGATCTACAAAAGAAGAACTGCCATGAATATTTTATCAGAAGAGTTAGAACTCAAAAGAAAAGGAGGAAGTTAATCTTCCATTGCTACATTAGGACTGGAGCATCAAAGGTACCACCTTAACAGTTTGGGAAAAATAATATATATATATTGATCCAAGAAAGAGCAGAGATACAAAGGAAAAGTCACAAGGACACTCTGCTGGGGCCATTTAGATTCAGTGTCCTCTTTCGAGTTGCTTATCTGACCTTGGGCAAGTCTCCGCCTTTCTTAGTGTGCTGTTCTCCCTCTGCTAGAGTACTTGTACCATCTCTACCATCTCCTCTAGTTTTTCCATCCTATGATTTAAAAATGCCCTGAATTTCTTGTCACTTTATAGCACTCCACTTTGAACTAATGAACACAGTAGAGTGGCAAAGATCCCTAAGTGCCAAGCTCGCCACCAAAAATAGCTTCAGTAATGTAATTCTAAAATGTTTGGCTGCCTGCAACTTTGAGGCTGCCACAAAAGGAAGAAACGAACCTTCATTGAGCTACTACAACGCGCAAGTCATCGCATACTCCACAATGGGAAGGAAATGGCTGCACTTTGCTCCTTACAGTCTATTTAGAACCAAAGTGGAATTACAGAAGAAACATTCCAAAAGTGGGTACCAGCAACGGAAAAAAACAAATCTTGAAATTTAAAGTGATAGCGAACATGAGAAAGAATTAATGTTAGAAGTCTTTTGGAGAAGGCCCGTTTTTCACCTGAATTTTGGGGAAAATGATAACTAAGTAATAAAAAGAAGGAAGGAAAAGTAGATGTTGGAAAAGTAACAAAAATGCACTTGAATTTGCAGCATAAGAATTTTTAATTAAGTAGTAGAATGAAGAAATTGGCAACATGGAGGCCATAGTTTAGCTCCTTAAGTGAGTCCACACGAAGTAAATAACACTCTCTAGTCAGAGGACATAAATCTATATTGAAAATCTAAAAACAAACAAACAAACAAACAAACAAAAACACATAAGTTCAAGCCAAGGACCACAAAAGATAGAAAGCATCCAAAGCACAACAGTAGCTCCTAAGGTATCTCTGATTTAGCAGAAAACTCAAAGCCCCCAGACCGTGAAAGGTAATAAAGCTAAACTTTACAAGAAATCAAGACATCAAAATAAGACCTGTCTTGATATTTTACGAGACGTTTCCAAATAAAGAGTTTGAGTAACGAGACGACAACTCAGAAAAGAGAGAGATCGGTAACCCAGCACCATGAGATGAAAAAAGAAGTGAGCAGCGTGATGTCTGACCACCAGGAACTTATAATTTTCAAGCAGCTACTTCACCAACACTTAGAAATGCTCCACCCCTCCCTTCCTCCTCAATACCCTTTTATTCCTATTTTCTGTTAGCTGAGTGATGACGGCATTGCCATTTACATCAGCAGTGAGCATCTATTCTCATCTTCTGCTAAAACATTGGGTTTAAAAACATACAAAGGAGCAGCAGGAGACTTGAAAAAGACCAGCTTTATATATATGTATAAATTTATTTTTCTCTTTTATTCTGTGAAAGTCTAAAAACGGAAATCAGGGTAGAATCTAGGGAAGAGAAGGAGGGTGTAAGAGTCACTCTCACATCTTTAATGCACTAGGCAAGACTGAATTGTCTTTATCTGTATATGAGCAAAGGGATACGGTTCTTCTTTCAAGTTCTCAGGGGCAGCAAGGATCGTTGCCAGGGTTGGATTTTCAAGTGGAGAAAGATAATTCCTAAGCTTATTTTGAAGCTGTCTACCTGAACATGGACTGTATTATTTAAGCAGGAAGGAAACTTGGAGATCCAAAGCTATTCTTTCTTCTTTTTCTCTATGTGAATCCCAAAGATAGGAAATGTTGTGTTCAAAATCACAAACTAGATGAAGATGAGCTTCAGGTGACACTTGAAATTTCAATGCTTAATACTTTGCTATTTCAATAAAATCAAGTGACAGATTTTTTCCTTGAAATTTAATTCTAGGCAAGATTTTGATCTCACCCAAATGACTGATGTTTACAATCAATGGGCCTTGGTTTGGCCTTGTCTTAAGACAGAGTATAATACTCAGATGAATATACCATATTTATTGTCTGCCAAATTGTCCCTTCCTTTACATGACTTCTGATTTTTAATGTTGATTTTTCAGTGTAATTTGTACTTTATCATAAAATAGTGATATAAAAAATCTGCAAAATATGTCAGACTGGAAAGAAAAAACTCTATCTCATCACTCCTGTTAACTTTATTTGAACAACATTTCCATATATTTTTTTAACTATTAGTATAAATGGCCTTGAAATAGTTTAAGAAGTAGGAACAGCTCCCTTTATGAATACATTTCAGTTCAGTTCAATCATGCAGTCATGTCAGACTCTCTGTAACCCCATGGACTGCAGCATGCCAGGCCTCTCTGTCCATCACCAACTCCTGGAGCTTGCTCAAACTCACTTCCATGTAGTCGGTGATGCCATCCAACTATCTCATCCTCTGTTGTCTCCTCCCACTTTCAATCTTTCCTAGCATCAGGGTCTTTTCCAATGAGTCAGTTCTTCCCATCAAGTGGCCAAAGTACTGGTGTTTCAGCTTCAGCATCAGTCCTTCCAACGAGTATTCAGGATTGATTGCCTTCAGGATGTACTGGTTGGATCTCCTTGCAGTCCAAGGGACTCTCATGAGCCTTCTCCAACACCACAGTTCAAAAGCATCTATTTGAGAGAGAGAACAAGATGGTGGATGATTAGGTGGACGTGGAGTGCCTCTCTCTCTCTGTGGATACATCAGGAGCACGCCCTCAGACACAGAAGTGCATGCAGAACACCAGCTGAGAGCAGACAGGGGGACCTGACCAGCGGAAAAGAAAATAAGGAACCACACAAAACTTGGTAGGATGAAGGAGCTAGGGGAAAAACAGTAGAGTTGGTAGGACTGGACCTGCCCTTGGCAGGTAGGGGAACTGAAGCAGGGGTCTGATCCCTACATGGGGGCAATTGTCTGAGTCAGAGGAGAAACAATTAAGGCTGAGAGTGAAACAGCTGAGCTGTGGCAGCCTAAATAGAAGGAGAATCAGACAGTCCTTGTTGCAGCCATACATACCCTGGACAGGGACACAGGTCCCCTAGAAGGGGCAGTGGCTGGGAACTGAAGTTTAGGGGCTGTGAAGCAGTTCCAGGGTGAAGGCTACAGAGAAAGACTGGCCAAAGAGGCCATCTGATCACCAGCTACAAGAGGCTCGGAAAAAAGACTCTGATAGGGACATAACCCGTGCGGTGGAGGCAGCCCATGTCCCTGCACACTTGGTGCCACCAGGGTCCCCACAAGCCAAGCTGCTGTGCCAGCTTCACGCTCCACCCTCACAGGGGCAGAGCTGCCACAGGCAAAAGAAGTCCTGCGTCTGGGCACGCAGGGTCCCTTCGGGCGTGTCCAACTCTTTGCGACCCCGTGGCCTGTGGCCTGCCAGTCTTCTGTCAGGGAGGGGCTCTCCAGGAAAGAACACTGGAGCGTGTTGGCCAGTACTGTCGCCACGCCCTTCTAGAGCACTGTGTTTCCCGCTGCCCCAGCGGCCAACTCCCCTGAGTCCCTGGTGCTGCCGGAGCCCCCGTGGCCCCAGCAGCTGCCCCGCCTCCACACCTGGCCCTCACGGGGGCAAACCCAAGTCCTCCAGGGCAGCCTCAGGAGCAAACCCCAGTGGACGACCCAGATGCAGAGGTGGAAATAAAACCACAGCTGAAACCCAGGGGCAGTGTGACTAAAAAGAAGAGGCAGTGAAATGCTACACAAATGAAGGAACAAACTAGAAACACAGAAGTCCAAATAAATGAAGAGGAAATAGGCAAACCTGAAAAAAACCTGAAAAATAATTCAGAATAATGATAGTAAAGATGATAAAAAAAAAACCTTGAAAACAGAATGGAGAAAATGTAAGAATCAATTCATAAAGACCTAGAAGCATGAAAGAATAAACATATAGAGACAAACAACACAATTACTGAAATTAAAAATACTCCAGAAGTAATCAATAGCAGATTATCTGAAGCAGAAGAATGAATCAATAAGCTGGAAGATAAACTGGTAGAAGTAACTTCTGAAGAGCAGAATAAAGTAAAAAGAAGGAAAAGAACTGAGGACAGTCTCAGAGACCTCTGGGATAATGTAAAACACACCAACATTCAAATTATAGGGAGTCCCAGAAGAAGAGAAAAATAAATGGTATGAGAACATTTTTGAAGAGATTATAGTTGAAAATTTCCCTAACATAGAAAAGGAAATAGTCAATCAAGTTCAAGAGGCACAAAGAGTTCCATACAGGATAAACCCAAGGAGACACATACTAATCAAACTAACAAAGACTAAACACAAAGAAAGAATATTAAAAGCAGCAAGAGAGAAGCAACAAGTAACATACAAGGGAAACCCCATATGCTTAACAGCTGATCTTCCAGCAGAAACTCTACAGGCCAGATGGGAACGGGAGGATATATTTAAAGTACTGAAAGGGAAAAATCTACAGCCAAGATTACTGTACCCAGCAAGGATCTCATTCAAATTGATGGAGAAATCAAAAGCTTTTCAGACAAGCTAACGTTAAGAGAATTCAGTAGCACCAAACCAGCTTTATAACAAATGTTAAAGGAACTTATATAGTCAAGAAATGCAACAGAAGAAAAAAGATCTACAAAATCAACCCCAAATAATTAAGAAAATAGCAATAGGAACATATATATTAATAATTAATTTAAATGTAAATGGATTAAATACTCCAACCAAAAGACACAGACTGGCTGAATGGATACAAAACCAAGACCCATATATACTCTGTCTACAAGAAACCAAATAAAGACCTAAAGACACGTATAGACTGAAAGTGAGAGGATGGAAAAATATATTGCATGCAAATGGGAAGTAAAAGAAAGCTGGAGTAGCAATCCTCATATCAGACAAAATAGATCTTAAATAATATTACAAGAGATAAGGAAGGACACTACATAATGATCAAGGGATCAATCCAAGAGCAAGACATAACAATTGTAAATATCTATGCACCCAACATAGGAGCACCTCAATACGTAAGACAAACACTAACAGAGGTAAAAGGAGAAACTGGCAGTAACACAATAATAGTAGGAGACTTTAACACCCCACTTATGCCAATGGACAGATCATCAAAACAGAAAATTAATAAGGAAACACAAGTCTTAGATGATACATTAGATGAGATGGATCTCATTGATATCTGCAGGGCATTCCATCCAAATGCAGAAGAATACACCTTCTCAAGTGCACATGGAACATTCTCCAGGATAGACCACATCTTGGGTCACATATCAAACCTCAGTAAATTTAAGAAAATTGAAATCATATCAAGCATCTTCTCCAACCACAATGCTATGAGACTAGATACCAATTACAAGAAAAAAATTGTAAGGAACACAAACACATGGAGGTTAAACAACACGTTTCTAAATAACCAACAGGTGACTGAGGAAATCCAAGGGGAAATCAAAAAATTTCTAGAAAAACTGACAATGCAAACAGGACAACTCAAAACCTACGGGATGCGGCAAAAGCAGTTCTGAGAAGGAAGTTTATAGTAGCACAATCCTACCTCAAAAAAACAAGAAAAACATCAAATTGACAACCTAACTTTACACCTAAAACAACTGTAAAAAGAAGAACAACAAAAAGCTAAAATTGATAGTAGGAAAGATATCATAAAAATATGAGCAAAAATAAACAAAAAAGAAATGAAAGGAACAATAGTAAGGATGAATAAAACTAAAACCTGGTTCTTTGAGAAGACAGACAAAATTGACAAGCGTTTAGCCAGACACATCAAGAAAAAAAGAGAGAAGAATCAAATCAACAAAATTAGAAATCAAAGAGAGGTTACAACAGACAATGCAGAAATACAAAGGATTATAAGAGACTATTATGAACAACTATATGGCAATAAATAGATAACTTGGAAGAAATGGACAGATTTTTAGAAAAATTCAATCTTCCAAGACTGAACCAGGGAGAAATAGAAATTATGAACAACCCAATTACAAGCACTGAAATTGAAGCTGTGATAAAAAAAAATATCCCAAAAAACAAAAGTGAGGACTAGATGGCTTCACAGGAGAAATCTATCAAACATCTAGAGAAGAGCTAATGCTTTTCCTTCTAAAACTCTTCCAAAAAATTGCAGAGGAAGAAACACTTTCAAACTCATTCTATGAGACCATCATCACCCTAATACCATAACCAGGCAAAGACAACACAAAAAAAAGAAAACTACAGGCCAGTATCCCTGATGAACATAGATGCAAAAGTCCTCAATAAAATTTTACCAAATAGAATTCAGCAACATATCAAAAAGCTCATACACCATGATCAATTTGGTTTATTCCAGGGATGCAAAGATTCTTCAATATATGCAAATCAATCAATGTGCTACACCATATTAACAATCTGAAAGATAAAAAAAAAAAAATTGATAATCTAAATAGATGCAGAAAAAGCCTTTGACAAAATTCAGCACCCATTTATGATTAAAACTCTTCAAAAAATGGTCATAGAAGGAACCTACCTCAACATAGTAAAGGCCATATATGAGAAGCCTACAGCAAACATTATTCTCAACGGTGAAAAACTGAAAGCACTCCCCCTAAGACCAGGAACAAGACAAGGGTGTCCACTTTCCCCACTATTATTAAATATAGTTCTGGAAGTCCTAGCTACAGCAATCAAAGCAGACAAAGAAATAAAAGGAATCCAGATTGGAAAAGAAGAGGTAAAGCATTCCCTGTTTGCAGATGACATGATACTGTACAAACAAAACCCTAAAGATAGTATCAGAAAATTAATAGAGCGAATCAGTGAATTTAGGGAAGTTGCAAGATACAAAATCAATACACAGAAATCACTTACATTTCTATATACTAACAATGAAAAATCAGAAACAGCAATTAAGGAATCAACCCCATTCACCATTGCAGCAAAAATACCTAGGAATAAACTTACCTAAGGAGACAAAGGAGAAGGCAATGGCACCCCACTCCAGTACTCTTGCCTGGAAAATCCCATGGGCGGAGGAGGCTGGTAGGCTGCAGTCCATGGGGTCACTAAGTCAGACACGACTGAGCAACTTCACTTTCACTTTTCACTTCCATGCTTTGGAGAAGGAAATGGCAACCCACTCCAGTGTTCTTGCCTGGAGAATCCCAGGGACGGGGCAACCTGGTAGGCTGCCGTCTATGGGGTCACACAGAGTTGGACATGACTGAAGCGACTTAGCAGCAGCAAGGAGACAAAATAACTATACACAGAAAATAATAAGACATTTAATTAATAATAATGAAAGAAATCAAAGATGACATAAACAGATGGAGAGATATTCCGTGTTCCAGGGTAGGAAGAGTCAATATTGTGAAAATGACTATACTACCAAATGCAATCTACAGATTCAATGCCATCCCTATCAAATTACCAATGGCATTTTTCACAGAATCAAAACAAAAAATCTTACAACTCATATGGAAACACAAAAGACCCCGAATAGCCAAAGCAGTCTTGAGAAAGAAGAATGGAGCTGGAGAAATCACCCTTCCTGATGTCAGATTATACTACAAAGCTACAGTCATCAAGACAGTACAGTTCTGGCAGAAAAACAGAAATATAGACCAATGGAACAAGATAGAAAGCCCAGAAATAAACCCACACACCTATGGGTCCCTTATTTTTGACAAACGAGGCAAGAATATACAATGGGGCAAAGACAGCCTCTTCAATAAATGGTGCTGGGAAAACTGGACATCTACATGTAAAAGAATGAAATTAGAACAATTCTTACCACCATACACAAAGATAAAGTCAGAATGGATTGAACACCTAAATGTAAGACCAGAAACTATAA
Source organism: Bubalus kerabau (assembly GCF_029407905.1). NCBI lineage: Eukaryota > Metazoa > Chordata > Mammalia > Artiodactyla > Bovidae > Bubalus > Bubalus kerabau. The sequence goes on from NC_073625.1 coordinate 202,631,718, forward strand.
AACTCTTAGAAGAGAACATAGGCAGAACACTAGATGACATAAATCAAAGCAAGATCCTCTATGATCCACCTCCTAGAGTAATGGAAATAAAAACAAAAGTAAATAAGTGGGACCTGAGTAAACTTAAAAGCTTTTGCACAGCAAAGGAAACTGTAAGCAAGGTGAAAAGACAACCCTCTGAATGGTGGAAAATAATAGCAAATGAAACAACTGGCCAAGGGTTAATTTCCAAAATATACAAGCAACTCATACAACTCAATAACTGAAAAACAACCCAATCAAAAAGTGGGAAAAAGACCTAAACAGACATTTCTTCAAAGAACACATAGAGATGGCTAACAAAGACATGAAAAGGTGCTGAACATTTTTCATTCTTCAGTTCAGTTCAGTTGCTCAGTCGTGTCTGAATCGCAGCATGCCAAGCCTCCCTGTCCATCACCAACTCCCAGAGTTCACTCAGATTCACGTCCATTGAGTCAGTGATGCCATCCAGCCATCTCATCCTCTGTCATCCCCTTCTCCTCTTGCCCCCAATCCCTCCCAGCATCAGAATCTTTTCCAATGAGTCAACTCTTCGCATGAGGTGGCCAAAGTACTGGAGTTTCAGCTTTAGCATCATTCCTTCCAAAGACATCCCAGGGCTGATCTCCTTCAGAATGGACTGGTTGGATCTCCTTGCAGTCCAAGGGACTCTCAAGAGTCTTCTCCAACACCACACTTCAAAAGCATCAATTCTTCGGTTCTCAGCCTTCTTCACAGTCCAACTCTCACATCCATACATGACCACTGGAAAAACCATAGACTTGACTAGACAGACCTTTGTTGGCAAAGTAATGTCTCTGCTTTTGAATACACTATCTAGGTTGGTCATAACTTTCCTTCCAAGGAGTAAGCGTCTTTTAATTTCATGGCTCCAATCACCATTTTGGAGCCCCAAAAAAATAAAGTCTGACTGTTTCCCCATCTATTTGCCATGAAGTGATGGGACCAGATGCCATGATCTTCGTTTTCTGAATGTTGAGCTTTAAGCCAACTTTTTCACTCTCCTCTTTCACCTTCATCAAGACGCTTTTTAGTTCCTCTTCACTTTCTGCCATAAGGGTGGTGTCATCTGCATATCTGAGGTTATTGATGCTGCTGCTGGTAAGTCGCTTCAGTCGTGTCTGACTCTGTGCGACCCCATAGACGGAAGCCCACCAGGCTCCCCTGTCCCTGGGATTCTCCAGGCAAGAGTACTGGAGTGGGGTGCCATTTCCCTCTCCAATGCATGAAAGTGAAAAGTGAAAGTGAAGTCACTCAGTTGTGTCCGATTCTTCACAACCCCATGGACTGCAGCCTACCAGGCTCCTCCATCCATGGGATTTTCCAGGCAACAGTACTGGAGTGGGGTGCCATTGCCTTCTCCAGAGGTTATTGATACTCAGTCATAAAAAGGAATGTATTTGAGTCAGTTCTAATGAGGTTGATGAACCTAGAGCCTATTATACAGAGTGAAGTAAATCAGAAATAGAAAGATAAATATCATATTCTAACACATATATATGGAATTTAGAAAAAATGGTACTGAAGAATTTATTTACAGGGCAGCAATGGAGAAACAGACATAGAGAATAGACTTATGGACATGGGGAGAGGGGAGGAGAAGGTGAGATGTATGCAGAGAGTAACATGGAAACTTACATTACCATATGTAAAACAGATACCCTACAGGAATTTGCTGTATGGCTCAGGAAACTCAAACAGGGGCTGTGTATCAACCTAAAGGGGTACGATGGGGAGGGAGGTTCAAACAGAGGGGATATATGTCTACCTGTGGCTGGTTCATGTTGAGTTTTGACAGAAAACAGCAAAGTTCTGTAAAGCAGTTCAGTTCAGTTCAGTTTTTGTTCTGATGGGCAGGGCCATGCTCAGTAAATCCTTAATCCAATTTTTCTGTTGATGAATGCGGCTCTGTTCCCTCCCTGTAGCTTGACCTGAAACCAAACTATGGTGGAGGTAATGAAGATAATGTCAACCTCCTTCAGAAGGAGGAGTGCCCCTGACCCTGCAGCAGGCCAGGGCTTATTTTATAAAATAAATAAGTTTATTAAATGATAGGCTTATTTTATTAAATAAGAATAGTACCACCTTACACTTCATGAATATCCACCCATCTGTTAATATGGATAATTCCTTTAGTTTAATAGGCATCCAACAAATGGAGCCCTCCTTTTTAAAAATCCGCATGTCATAGAGATGGGGATCCTAATGAAGGACAGCACCACCTTGAATTCTTAGTGAATGGTTATAGATTTAATGAATATTCTATAAGTTTAAATTAATGTGACTTAAGGAATATACATTATTATTAAGTACCTGTTTGATAATTTGAACAGAGAAGTTTGGATCACCTACCAAGCCCTCCCTTCATTTCTTGCATGTAAATGAACAATCCAGCAAAATTATGGAAAGCACTCAGAATATTCTTTGAAGTTCAAATTTCTGTGATTTGTAGATCAATAAATCAAAAGTGAACGCCCACATCCAGATCCTACTTTCAGGATATCAATCAACAAGGGGAAGTACAAGAGAAAGTACAAAAGAAATTGTAATGAAAGTCCTACAGTTACTGTTGACTCTTGCTTCAGGGGAGGGCCTGCTTTAGAAAAATTTCACTCACCCATTCATTTATTCCTCATTCATTAAACATTTAGAAATACATCATCTGTGCCAAATAGCCTTAAATAAAACATCGTATAAGCTAATCTCCTTAAGATAAACTTTAAAGAGCTTAGTGTCAGGTATAAGAGACAGAGGAATAAACTGACAGATATCAAACCATGTAATCAGATCAGATCAGTCACTCAGTCCTGTCCAACTCTTTGCGACCCCATGAATTGCAGCATGCCAGGCCTCCCTGTCCATCACCAACTCCTGGAGTTCACTCAGACTCACGTCCATTGAGTCAGTGATGCCATCCAGCCATCTCATCCTCTGTCGTCCCCTTCTCCTCTTGCCCCCAATCCCTCCCAGCATCAGAGTCTTTTCCAATGAGTCAACTCTTCTCATGAGGTGGCCAAAGTACTGGAGTTTCAGCTTTAGCATCATTCCTTCCAAAGAAATCCCAGGGCTGATCTAGTTTAGAATGGTCTGGTTGGATCTCCTTGCAGTCCAAGGGACTCTCAAGAGTCTTCTCCAACACCACACTTCAAAAGCATCAATTCTTCCATGCTCAGCCTTCTTCACAGTCCAACTCTCACATCCATACATGACCATAGGAAAAACCATAGCCTTGACTAGACGAACCTTTGTTGGCAAAGTAATGTCTCTGCTTTTGAATATGCTGTCTAGGTTGGTCATAACTTTCCTTCCAAGGAGTAAGTGTCTTTTAATTTCATGGCTGCAGTCACCATCTGCAGTGATTTTGGAGCACCCCAAAATGAAGTCTCTCGCTGTTTCCACTGTTTCCCCATCTATTTCCCATGAAGTGATGGGACCAGATGCCATGATCTTCGTTCTCTGAATGTTGAGCTTTAAGACAACTTTTTCACTCTCCACTTTCACTTTCATCAAGAGGCTTTTTAGTTCCTCTTCACTTTCTGCCATAAAGGTGGTGTCATCTGCATTATCTGAGGTTATTGATATTTCTCCTGGCAATCTTGATTCCAGCTTGTGTTTCTTCCAGTCCAGCGTTTCTCATGATGTACTCTGCATATAAGTTAAATAAACAGGGTGACAATATACAGCGTTGACGAGCTCCTTTTCCTATTTGGAACCAGTCTGTTGTTCCATGTCCAGTTCTAACTGTTGCTTCCTGACCTGCACACAAATTTCTCAAGAGGCAGATCAAGTGGTCTGGTATGCCTATCTCTTTCAGAATTTTCCACAGTTTATTGTGATGCACACAGTCAAAGGCTTTGGCATAGTCAATAAAGCAGAAATAGATGTTTTTCTGGAACTCTCTTGCTTTTTCCATGATCCAGCAGATGTTGGCAATTTGATCTCTGGTTCTAAAACCAGCTTGAACATCAGGAAGTTCATGGTTCACATATTGCTGAAGCCTGGCTTGGAGAATTTTGAGCATTACTTTTACTAGCGTGTGAGATGAGTGCAATTGTGCGGTAGTTTGAGCATAGTGAAATGATTAAGATAATAATTAGGATCACTGACTTGTATCCTTTCAACAGGTGTTTCTGTGTCATGATGTGCTGGAGCCCAAGTTAGCCACTGGGAATACAATGGTGAACAGCACTGGATACTGTCCGAATCACCTTTTTCAGTTGCCTCACTTACCCCTCACAATTGCCCTGTGAAATGTACACTATTATCATTCCCGTGATACTCAGAAAAGATAAATAAGTCACCCAGAAATACACAGGTAATACTAGGTCAGATCATATTCAACAACTGATGTACAGCTGTTGTGACATCTGAGCTCTCTTTTAAGTGGCATCCAAATTCAGCTGGAGTAGAAAGTAGGTTTAGATATGGTGGCCATGCCCAGGAAGTGTGGGACGCACCTTCCAGTAACTGAGGATAATATAATCAAAGTCACACCCTCTAGAAGGCCACTCTACATTTTGGAAACTTCTAAGAATTTGGGACTCTTTGAACATAACATGTGAAGATGATAATAAATGTGTTTTGAGAGCTGAGCTGAGCTCAAACAAAGACCTTTGACTTTATTTCATAGGTAGCAAGATAAGTGACATGATCACATTTACCTTTTGGTGGGTCATGTCAGCCTGGAGTGCAGAGAAAGGATTCAGGAAGAAAAAACTTCAGGTCAGGAGAGCATTGCAGGGGTTTCCTCAAGGGGTGCTGTGCTGTGCTCAGTCACTCAGTCATGTCTGATGCTTGTGACCCCATGGACTGTAGCCCGCCAGGTTCCTCTGTCCATGGGGATTCTCCAGGCAAGAATACTGGAGTGGGTTGCCATGCCCTCCTCCAAGGGATCTTCCTGACCCAGGGATTGAACCCAGGTCTCCAGCATTGCAGGCAGATTCTTTAACATCTGAGCCACTAGGGAAGCCCCCCCACAAGGGATGGCAGAGCCCTAAAGTAGGGCATTGATTGGATGGAAAAGTTAGACATTCTTCAGAATATAGTTAGGATCCCAAGTAAGGGGTTAAGGATCTGAAGGATGTTGGGAATAAGGTATAAGAAGGATGCCTTTCTAGAGTCTCACATAGATTAGCTGACAAGAAGGATAAGAGTTCATGTGGGAGGAACATTCAAGGGGTGAAATAAAGCTTGATACTGTTTGACACCCCAGTTTGACACTGTTAGTCAGAAGCTCAGAGGAGAGTCTTTGGGCTTCAGCTAAAGATATGGAAGGTATCCTCCTAGAACATATATTTAAAGTATGACAAGAATTGAGATGTAGAAGTTTAGTGGTCCAGTTCATGGAATCTTGACGAACACTAGGAATGGGTGAAGGAAGAGAGTCTTTTGAAGAATACTGAACGTTTAGCAGGGAAGCATCTTTTTGTCCAAGAAAAGAATGCTTGCTGTCTTAGAAACTTATGAAGTAGGGAGTTTTAAGAAGGAATTTGTTGACAGAATCAAATGCAGCAAAAAAAAAAAAAAAAAAAAAAAAAAAAAAAAATCAGGGATATAAGGATGAAAAATGGGCATTAGTTTAAAAAAGCAGGTCATTGATGACTTCAAAAGAGAGTAGAATGGTTGAAGATGAATCCAGTTTATAGAGGGTTGAGGAGGGAATAAGGAAGTAAGAGAGCAGTCCTGCTGGTTATAGACTAATTTTCAGGAAACCTGCTAAGAAGGAAATGCAAGGATTGACGAGGTCAAGGGAGGCTATTTCTTAGAATCAGAGAGTCTGGATTATCAGAAGGAGCCAGTAGGGAGGAAAAACAAAGATATAAGAAAGTCTTGAGAAAGAGCAAGATTCTAGACTATGGAAAAAGTATAGGTGGCCGTATGATGCTACGGACAAGAACACATAATACCCTGGCAGCAAAGAAAAGATGGTGGAATGGATGCAGGTATAAATTCACTGGCAGATGAGAGAGCAGGAAATGGAGGGTGTTCATCGTGAAGGTCTGATGAGACTGGGTGGCAGCCTTTGCTGTAGGAGGCCTGAGCAGAGTGTTGGAGAGTCGAAGTAGACACTGAGGGGCACAGAACATCTTCAAGGCAAGGGAGAGATGAGGCTATAATACATGAATAAAGCCAATATTAACTCCAGGCTCACTTCCTGCCCTCCCAAAGAGGCTCACATTCATTGAATGGCAAAAAGATATGGGTTGTATTCTTGGCCATGTGACTTGGCAACTTGGCAAGATTTACTCTAGTTGAGGATGCTATTGCTGTGCTAAGTCACTTCAGTTCAGTTCAGTTCAGTTCAGTCGCTCAGTCGTGTCCGACTCTTTGCGACTTCAGTCGTGTCCAAATCTTTGTCACAATTCGGACTGCAGCCCACCAGGCTTATCTGTCCATGGGATTCTCCAGGCAAGAATACTGGAGTGGATTGCCATGCTCTCCTCCAGGGGATTGTCCTGGCCCAGGGGTCGATCCTGTCTCTGGTATTGCAGGCAGAATTTTTTTTACCATTTGAGCCACTAGGGAAGCCTCTACATAAGCATCACACAGTATTTCCTCAGCTGTGTCTGGCTTCAGCTTTGTTTTGGTTACTCCATGTTTATGGCAGGCTCATGCCTATACCTACAGGGCAAGTGTTAAGGTTTCAGTGGGAGCGATGTTGAAGGTGACCTTTGGGTTGAGTTCAGTTGGTGAGGAAAGTTGTAAGGTGGTCATCTGAGATACAGGTAACACACTGTTAAAAGAGGAGGCCTGAAGGAGAGCAGTTCATTCTGGAAACTGAACACAATTCAGCATGGATCCGGGGCAGGATGATGCAGCCTCTAGACCACCACGTGTGCTGGCAGATGAGGCTGCAGGTCTGTGCAGAGGTCAGCGGCAGATAATTGCCCCCCATAGGAGAGGGGATGAAATTATGCTTGTCTTCTAAAATATAGGGGTTTTAAGGAGGGGACCATATGATTAATTCTTATTATAGAAAAACTTTATGCTAGCTGCAGAACAAAGGATCAAATAAAGAAGAATAGTTTTTATGCAGGATGACCAGCTGGGGAAATCATCCTAGTGAAAAACTCTGACTATATCAACCAGGAGGCCGACAGGAGAAAATGCAGAAACGATTTCGCAGATGTGATGGCTCAAAGGCAGAGATGAGTGGTAGATGACTGGGCTGTAGGAGAGGATGCTTTAGATTGGTTTTCGGATTGCAGTTGGGCTAATGGTGAATCAGAGCTGAAGAGGGGAAAGACAAAGGAAAAGTAGACGCTGGAGGAAGGCAGTGGGAAATAAATGACGCTTTTTTCTTTTTCTGTTTAAGATTCATTGTCAGCACTAGACTCTAGCAAATATGCTCATGGGTCTCTCTTCTCAGGAAACCTCCCACCCTGATGTGTCCAGGTCAGTTCAGATCCCTTGAGAAGCAGACACTAAGACAGGGTTAGATGTGCAAGGCAGGGAGGGTCTTCAGACGGTGATGCAAAGTTGATACCCCTGAAAGAACAGGAAGGCAGGATGATGGGTAGGAAGTAGGATACATAATTGAGTGTCCATCAAGATATGAGGGATCCCGGAGCAAAGGTTACCTGTTAGGAGAGTCCCACATTGGGCACCGTTGGCCAAGCTGTAATTCTTGCATACTGTTGGCCATTGGCACGTAGTAGTCCTGAGTGAGCCTGGCTCAGCGTGGAGAGAGTGGCCGATCCTAGCATAAGAGCTAGATGCTGTCACCAGTGACGGTCCTCCCAGCAGACGCTCTAAAGAGGGCACCCGACTGGCACACTTCCTGGCACCAAATATCTGCCCAGAGCTCCTTTTCTTCCAACACCATGCTTGGATTGCTTTCTCTGTTTTCTTACATTCTGTATTTGTCTATTTGACATCCATTCATCACAGGGCCAATGATATTGACCATATTTTCTTACTTTCTGTATTCTTGATGCTCTGATACTTGGGGGCCTTACAAACTCTAGGGAGACTGCCCTTCCCAGGGCTCAGTTCAGTTCAGTTCAGTTGCTCAGTCGTGTCCGACTCTTTGCGATCCCATGGATCACAGCACTCCAGGCCTCCCTGTCCATCACCAACTCCCAGAGCTTGCTCAAACTCATGTCCATCAAGTGGGTGATGCCATCCAACCATCTCATCCTCTGTCGTCCCCGTCTCATCCTGCCTTCCATCTTTCCCAGCATCAGGGTCTTTTCAAATGAGTCAGCTCTTCACATCAGGTGGCCAAAGTATTGGAGTTTCAGCTTCAGCACCAGTCCTTCCAATGAATATTCAGGACTGATTTCCTTTAGGATGGACTGGCTGGATCTCCTTGCAGTCCAAGGGACTCTCAAGAGTCTTCTCCAACACCACAGTTCAAAGCATCAGTTCTTCGGTGTTCAAGCTTTCTTTGTGGTCCAAGTCTCACATCCATACATGACTACTGGAAAAACCATAGCTTAGACTAGACAGACCTTTGTTGGCAAAGTAATGTCTCTGCTTTTCAATATGCTGTCTAGGTTGGTCATAACTTTTCTTCCAAGGAGCAAGAGTTTTAATTTCATGGCTGCAGTCACCATGTGCAGTGGTTTTGGAGCCCCCCAAAATAAAATCAGCCACTGTTTCTGCTGTTTCTCCATCTATTTGCCATGAAGTGATGGGACTAGATGCCATGAGCTTAGTTTTCTGAACAATGAGTTTTGAGCCAACTTTTTCACTCTCCTCTTTCACTTTCATCAAGAGGCTTTTTAGCTCCTCTTCACTTTCTGCCATAAGGGTGGTGTCATCTGCATATCTGAGGTTATTGATATTTCTCCTGGCAATCTTGATTCCAGCTTGTGCTTCTTCCAGTCCAGTGTTTCTCATGATGTACTCTGCATAGAAGTTAAATAAGCAGGGTGACAATATACAGCCTTGACGTACTCCTTTTCCTATTTGGAACCAGTCTGTTGTTCCATGTCCAGTTCTAACTGTTGCTTCCTGATCTGCATACAGATTTCTCAGGAGGCAGGTCAGGTGGACTGGTATTCCCATCTCTTTCAGGATTTTCCACAGTTTATTGTGATCCACACAGTCAAAGGCTTTGGCATAGTCAATAAAGCAGAAATAGGTGTTTTTCTGGAACTCTCTTACTTTTTGGATGATCCAACGGATGTTGGCAATTTGATCTCTGGATCCTCTGCCTTCTTTAAATCCATCTTGAATATCAAGAAGTTCTTGGTTCACATATTGCTGAAGCCTGGCTTGGAGAATTTTAAGCATTACTTTGCTAGCATGTGAGATGAGTACAATTGTGCGGTAGTTTGGGCATTCTTTGGCATTGCCTTTCTTGGGGATTGGAATGAAAACTGACCTTTTCCAGTCCTGTGGCCACTGCTGAGTTTTCCAAATTTGCTGGCATATTGAGTTCAGCACTTTCACAGCATCATGTTTTATGATTTGAAATAGCTCAACTAGAATTCCACCACCTCCACTAACTTTGTTTATAGTGATGCTTCCTGATGCCCACTTGACTTCGCATTCCAGGATGTCTGGCTCTAGGTCAGTGATCACACCATCGTGATTTTCTGGATCGTGAAGATCTTTTTTGTACAGTTTTTGGTGTATTCTTGCCACCTCTTCTTAATATCTTCTGCTTCTGCTTCCTAGGGCTGACTAATCCCTAAAGATAATGATAACTTAACTATGAGTGTGCTTTTTATAGGAAAACCAACCAGTCTCACGCTTATATCACCAACCACCTCCTTATCTAAGTCTCACACTCTAAGCTAATGTTTCCCCTGCTCTCAATCAACTGGGGGCATGTACCATGTAACTTAAAGGCAAAGCAAAAGGCCCTCAGAATTTCCTAAACTAGCCAGCCCTAAATTGCTCAGCCTGTCCTGCCTTGTCCTCCTCAGAGAGGCTCCAGGAGCGGCTGTGGCCTGAGCCCGCTCTCCACGTCTAACTGCAAGCTGCTGCTCCTCCTGGGAGCCGTCAGTCACCTCACAGGTCCTCTCCAGTGGCACCGACCTCTGCCTGTTGTCTCTCAGTCTGGAGCACGGTAACTCGAGAGTAGCCTCTTGAAAGGTTGTTGTTGAATCACGCGAATACACCAGGATTCTTGGCTCCCGGAGGAGAAGAATTCAATCCGGGGCCAGAGACAAGGCTTGATTGCTCAGAGCTTTTGTGTAATAAAGTTTTATTAAAGTATAAAGGAGATAGAGAAAGCTTCTGACATAGGCATCAGAAGGGGGCAGAAAGAGTACCCCCCTGCTAGTCTTCAGCTGGATGTTATATAGTCACTAGCAGTCTGTTAATGAAAGAAAGGAATGTCTTAAAATTTAGAATGGCACCAAATGGTTTATCTTGGGCCATAAAATAATTAACTTGAATCTTAAAGAAGGACAGACCACCATACAAATAGTTTCATTTACATAGATTAGGGGAACAATATCTGAGTATAACATACTGGTTTGTCAAGTAGGTTTTGGGCCAAGAGGCGGAACCGACTTGGAGACAGAGTTTGGGGTAAAGGCGTAGTACATTAGCATAGCTTAAGACAAACATTTCCATAAGAAAAAGGCATTGGTTATCTCTAGGCTCAAGAATAGCTAACTTCAGGTGAAACCAGGTGTCATTATGGCAACACAGTATTTTAAGAGAAACCTCTCTTTAAATTTGTATAGAGAAGGAAAAAAATATTGTTAGTTTGTTTCCTCCTGCCGCTTAAGAGAGATAAAAATGTCTGACACTTGCAGGCTATTTCTTCCATTTGGAGACCCCTGGCCTTCCTGCCTGTTACCCTCTCACTCTGCTCACTGCAGCTAAAGAAAACCCTTGCAGCAAGGAAGACCCAGCACAGCCAAAAACAAAACAAGTAAAAGTTTTTTTTAAAAAAACACTGATTTTCCTTCTGAGCTCTGGAACCATTCATGTTTAGAAGTAAAAGCTCAGAAGCCGTGGGTTGTGACAGGTTATTATATATGAATGTGTTCTTAGTTATTCCCTCATCCAGGGGATCTTCCAAACCCAGGGATCGAACCCAGGTCTCCCACATTGCAGGCAGATTCTTTACCAGCTGAGCCACAAGGGAAGCCTGTTCTTGGTTAATAAGACCACACATTACAACAGTCAGTCAACAGTATTTATTGTCAATAAAGGACTGAATTAGGTGTGCTAGAATACCAAAAATGGGCCTTCCCAGGTCCTTCAGTGGTAAAGCATCCGCCTGCAATGCAAGAGGCACAGGAGGCTTGGGTTCAAGCCCTGGGTCACGAAGATCTCCTGGAGGAGGAAACGGCAAACCACTCCAGTAATCTTGTCGGGGAAATCCCATGGACAGAGAAACCTGATGGGCTACAGTCCATGGGGTCACAAAGATTCGGACACGACTGAGCAACAGCATACACGCACAGAGACACAGAATACCAAAAAAGGAGAAATACTTAATAGACGACAATAATAGTCCTTTATGACACATGCCACTTGTTATAGGCTTCAAAGATTTTGCACAAATATTTTTTTTCTACCCAGTGAAGTAGGTAGGAAAAGTATTATCCTCCCTTTACAGGTGAGGAAATGGAAACTCATAAAGATTAAATGAGTTGCCCAAGGTCACAGGAAAATTACAAAGGGGATAGTGGTAAAGTCACATCTAGATCAGACACTTCTGAGTAGATGTTCTTTTATACCAGTCTCTTAATTAAAATACTTACTTCTCTTGAGGGCTAAAATTCTTGTTGCCAGAAAAAGTTTAAGAATATTTTCAAAGCCTATAGTCAAACACATGAATGTATAAGAAGCATTCGTCTGTATCATGGCACTGGATGAGTGCTATGGTCTAGAAAATGTGCCTGAAGACCTAAAATCATCAAACAGGTACGGGGGTTTCTAAAGCCCCTTGCAGTCTCATCCAGACTGAAAAGATAGCATGGAGCACAGGGGAGATGCTGGTTCAAAACCACAGGAGCTCCCAAAATGAAACCGGAAACTGGCCCCAAAACAGTTGTAGGCAGAGACCAAAGAAAGAGGCAGATCCCTCCAGCTGGGTGGATGAGAGGCGAAATAAGCATGAGAACTTACATACAAGGCTCGTTTAGAGTGGCTGCAAGACAGCAGAACCTCATACTCGCCCACTAGAACCTTGAATATTTATACAGAGGCCCCAATGGGGTTCGGACTTCCCTGGTGGCTCAGATGGTAAAGCGTCTGCCTACAGTGCAGGAGACCAGGGTTCAATCCCTGGGTTGGGAAGATCCCCTGGAGAAGGAAATGGCAACCCACTCCAGTATTCTTGCTTGGAAAATCCAAGGACAGAGGAGCCTGGTGGGCTACAGTCCATGGGGTCGCAGAGAGTCAGATATGACTGAGCAGCTTCCCTCACTCACACTCAATGGGGTTCAGTCCCAGTGGTTTCAATACCAGGTTCCTCTATCAAGCCTCTGTCTTTGAAAACAGCTCTAGCTGTGTGCTGGTGGGGAGGTTGGACTGAGATTGCCCAGGTCTGGAGTGCAGGTGATGCAGGGCTCAAGCCCTCTCCTTGACTTCTCCCCAGCAGGAGAGAATCAGCATTAAAGGAAACAGTGGTACTCCCAATTTGGCTTTCCTTCTCAAGTGATTTTCCTGTATGTTTTTCACTTGCGTCTTACATTTTCCCTACAAAATTCATCGACTTGAGCCCAGATCTTGTAACCTAAACTCTTATGAAAACACACAAAGTGAAAACAGATTCTTAAATTCTGGAATACTACCATAAGGCAACCTCCTTTGAAAGTGGGAATATTAACAAGTTGATGTGGAGATTCTAACACGTAGACCTGTGTTCCCTCCCACTGAATCTGGGCTCTGTGCCTGCTTTGTTCCCAGTTTGTAGACAGGCCTTAAGAAATGGGTCGCTCCTAATTCCTGTCTCTTGGGATTCTGCACACCTGAAGCCCAATCACCGTGCTCCAGGGACGCCTGGAGAGATTCACATGAAGGACAACTCAGGCCCCCAAGCCTCAGCCCTGGTTCAGTCCCCAGCTGACAGCCAGCACCGGATTCCATCCAAGTCAGGGAGCCATATCAGAAGAGATTCAGAAACGCGCTGTCCCAGTGAGCCCTGCCCAAATGGCAGATCTAGGAGCAAAACAAAAATATTATTATTGTGGGTTTTAGGGTGATTTGTGACATGGAAAATCAGTGAAATTTGTTTGGGTTGGTTTGACCTAGAGAGGCCTTCTATCGAACATAAGGCAGAGTCCCCTGGTCTGAGTTGAGGGATTTTGTGTCCTTACATATGAGTCAAAGAAATGATCTCTTCTGTGAACATGAGTCTCTTCATGTGGGCCTTGGGCTTAGTGGGTTTGTGGTCGGCCTGTGTGCTTGTGGTGTGGTCTTACTCAGGTCACAGGGAAAGGTCACGGTTTCCACAGGATGAGAAGGTATTCAGTGAGACGAGCTGGGTTCCTTTTTGTCAACCAGTCCTGAAGATCCCTTGGAGGAGGGCACGGCAGCCCACTCCAGTATCGCCTGGAGAATCCCACAGACAGAAGAGTCTGAGATGCTACGGTCCATAGGGTGGCAGAGTCGGACCCGACTGAAGTGGCTTGGCACATACAGGACAGTGGGAACATTTCCTTTAAGGAAAGGAAGTGAGATTTGTGACAGATGACACTGGAATTCCAAGTTTCCATTGTGTCTCCTTCATTCTTGAGCCTCTTTGACTTCAAGGTGCCAAAGCATGTCTCAGGGGACTGGGATAGGCTTCAACTCTCAACAAGGTCATGTTTTAAAGTCACAGTTTGGCTTCATCTGCCTCACAAGCACTTAGGATTAGGTCCTTGACTGGGCCAAAGCTTAGAGATGGCCTGGACCCAGTGACTTGAGTGCTGATGACTTCCGTAAGAAAGATTTCATCTTGGTAGGGAAAAACATGGGACTTTCCAGATGGTAAAGAACCCGCCCGCCAATGCAGGTGACATAAGAGAGGAGGGTTCCATCCTTGGGTCGGGAAGATCCCCTGGAGGAGGGCATGGCAACGCACTCCAGTGTCCTTGCCTGGAGAATCCCATGGGCAGAGGAGCCTGGTGGGCTACAGTTCACAGTGTCGCAAAGAATCAGACAGGACTGAAGGAACTTAGCAGGCACTCGGGGGAAATACCTAAGGGGCGGTGAGATTCACTTGCTACAGACCAATAGGACCCCGGTCTTGCATAAGCATTTCGGACAGGAGTCTTGTCAGGTCTCAGAGTAGGTGCTGCAGGAAGGACTAAAGCAGCCAGTGACATGCCGGTTCCGTTAGCCATAAAACCGATGCGTTCTCGGGGTGGGGGGGGGGGGGGGGGTTGCCCTTCTGAAGTCCTTCCTGTTGCTTGTTTCTTACAAGTGATTTCATGCATTCGGCAATACAGATCAAGCCCACGACACAACAGCTTTTACACACACACACACACGGCCCAAAAGTACAAATTTTCTGAAGCCGAGTCGTGGTTTACACTTCATGTATTTTATATTTCACTTGAGCCTCAGGCCGCCTCAGAGGAGGAGTTTCCCCGGCTTGCGCCCTGACGGCAGCAGGCTGGCTTTTCTAGAGTCCCCTGCACCGTCCAGGCAGCAGGGCGCCCTTCGTCTGTCCGTCTCCGCTCTGCCCGAGAGGGGACCCCGAGCCACTGGCAGGTGGCGGGCGCGCCGCTGGAGGACTCCGCCCGCGCAGCTCGGTATCCGCCGAGCTCAGCTGGCTCGGGCCGGGCGGGCCAGGCACGGGGGCGCGGACCCTGCGCCCCCCGCCAGCCGCTGTCGCCCTGGCCGCCCCCTCACCAATACCCTCCCAGCCCACCCCGTGCCAGGCGCGCCGCCGCCCCTCCGGCCGCTCGCGGAGGCCGGATCTCCTCGAATTTCAACACAAAGGGAATCCTCGGCCGCAGGAAGTGCATCACCAGGAAGGGGGGTCGGGGCGGGGAGAGAGGGGCGTGCCTCCGCCCCGACAGCCCGCCCCCCGGGGGCCTGGACGTGTCGTGACGACAGCCTCGGGGTCCCCCCGGCGCCCCCGCAACCGGAGACCCCGGAGGCCCGGGGCCGGCTCTCGCCCGGCGGCGCGGACCCGGCCGCCCCCGCCTCTGCTCGCGGGCGCCCGCACCTGGGCTGCCCCTGGTGCCCCAGCCCTGGTCCCCTCCCCGACTTGCCTCCCGCACACCCTTCCCCTGCGGACTTTTCGTGGATGCTGGGCTGCGGGGTGCCCCGCTCCCGGCGGCGCTGCGGCCCCAGCCGGGGCCAGGCTTCCCCGGGGCAGGACGCAGGGCGGGAGGGCGTCCCCGGGCCAGCGGGGCGGCGGGCCCGGAGGGCCGCTTTCGTTTCCCGGACGCCGGCCGGGGGCGCGGCCGGGCTTGCTACCCGGAGCCGCGAGCCTACGAGGGGGAAGGCGGGCGAGGCCCCGGCGCGCCCGGCCTTTAGTGTTCTCACTAGGCAGCCTCACGGGTGTTTACTTACGTGGCGATTTTCAAATCGATAGCAACAGCAAACTTTTCTAGAAAGGTTTTGTTCCCCTTTCCCCGCAGAGTGGGACCCCGTTCACCGTCCATATAAAAAGCTATTATATCACTTCATTCTCCTCGCTTAGCATGGCCTGCGGGGACCAGTGGTCATCCGGGGGCGAGGGGCTGAAGGCTGCGTCTCGGGGCCGGAGATGGGAAGGTGCGGAGACCCCGGCGGCGCCCGTGTCCCGGTTGAGACACCCGCGGACCTGGGGAGGGGGTCGAGCAACCCTCTCGGGCCGCCGCCGGGGGCGCGGGCGCGGGGCTCGGCGGGGGCGCCGGGAGGGGCCGGCCCCGGGGCGCGGGCGGCCGGGTACCTGCCCGACCTGTCTCCTCCCCTTCGCCGACACCACACCC
The DNA here is from genome assembly GCF_029407905.1 of Bubalus kerabau. Taxonomy (NCBI): domain Eukaryota; kingdom Metazoa; phylum Chordata; class Mammalia; order Artiodactyla; family Bovidae; genus Bubalus; species Bubalus kerabau. The sequence goes on from NC_073625.1 coordinate 202,647,587, forward strand.
ACGGGACTCCGGGCTCCCCGGGAGAGGGCCGGCGCGGAACAAAGGGGTCTTTGTTCCCCGGCTCCCGGGGCCGGGAGCGGCGCTCGCTCGCGTCTCCCCGCGCCCCGAGCCTCACGCAGCCCCGAGCGCCGCCCTCGCGACCCCCGCGCCGGCGGTCAGGGCGCGGCGCCCGGCAGGGAGGGGGCCCGCGGCGGGGGGACGGGGCTCCCGCGGCCGCGGAGGTGGAGGGCGGGCCAGGCGGCCTCGCCAGGCGGGCCGGGCGCTGCGGGCCGGGCCGGGCGGGCGCCCCGGGGCTGTCCCCGCCGGAGCCGCGCCCCCGCCCTCGCGTCCTCCCGCCGCTCGCAGCGGCCCCTCGCCGGCGCCGGCCCCCTCCCGGCCGGCCCTGCGCTCCCCACTCCGCTTCTTGGCACTTTCCTCCCGAGCCATCCTCCTGCACAAACTTTGATGGAGAATTTCACACCGCGCTGGAAAGATGCCGGTTATGAAAGGATTGCTGGCGCCCCAGAACACCTTCCTGGACACCATCGCCACCCGCTTTGACGGAACACGTAAGTCTTGCACTTGGATGAGTTGCATATATATATTTTTTTAAACGATCTTTTCTCATATAAATTACTTTCGTTCCCACTGTCCATTTTGCACCAGGGGAGTGTGTTTCCCTCGCTTCCTGCCGAGGTGTCTTTTGTGGGGAGAATTTTTTTTTTTTTTCAGTGTAATGTTAACACTTGGTGTATTTGGCCCCCTTGATTCTTGGGTTTGTCAAGGCTGGAAAAGAATCTGAAGAAAGATCTACATCTGTGTTCACTGTGGGACCCGTAATGCCTCTTTAAAAAATCGGTTTTTATTAATTTTATGAGGTGAAGATGAAAATTGTCCATATTGGTGAATTGCCAATCTATCTAGAGTTTCAAGGCTCCGTGGACAGAGGAGCCTGGCGGGCTACAGCCCATGGGGTCGCAAAGAGTCAGATAGACTGAGCGCGACTAACACAACAACAAATTATAGGGAGAGTTTGGAGTGTTCTTTTTCGGTGGAGCTTCATTCCGAAAAGTCTTTTGGATAGGCATGATCCCATCTGAGTTTAAGAAATGCAACTAGAATCAAGATCACCAAGTGTAAGCTTCCTGTAGAATTCTAAGCGTTGTGAGTTGATCAGAATATCGATTCCTACTTCTCAGGTAGAATAAAATACCTTTCGATCTGGAATTACCCTAGCACTCCAGAAGAGACTGTTGTGGAAAGAGATGCCGGGCATGCTAAAGGCTGATCTATCATAAGAGAAAGTTTCAACATACACATATGTATTTTGAGGGCGAAAATCACTGGACGTTTAGCTTGTTTAGGCTTCAGTTTAAAAGCAAAGATATGCGCTGTGGATTCTTGGAGACGTGATCACATCTGCGAATGGTTCTCTTTCAGGACCACGGTCAGGTCCCCATTACTTCCGGGCTTCTCAAGCCCTCCTTCTCCAGGGGCGGTTGGTTTTCCTTGCAATGAGCAGTCTGTGCTTCGCCCGCAGCAAAAGCTATCACTTGGTTTCTCTATGAATGCCCACACCGGCCTCCTGGCTTGCGTTGCTTCTGCGTGTTGTCTTTCCTTTTCTGCCTATACACAAAACTCGTAGAAACTCATTTGTTCCAAAGGCTTGTAGTGATTCCGATATCACTTTTTAGGATGATAGCATATTTCTCGGAGTTGATGGGGGAGCACACATGTAACAATTTTCACTCCAGGAGTCTGGATACACGGTCTTACTACCGGTGGGAAGTAAATCCTGGACTTATGCGCTTCAGGAGTAGTTAGGAAAGTTTATGTGAGGGAGAAATGAAATATTTACTGGATTTTGTTCAGTTTTTATTTTTGACATCCAGCCTACTCGGGGTGGTTGTTGTGAACATTCTTTCCGGTGGTTTTATCTTTATCTTTAGCCTTTCCCTCCCCTGTTATGTTCTAGATGTGTCAGGCGGTATGAGTGAAGAGCAATGCTATGGTCTTAGTCAGATGATAAGAAGAGAAAATATCATTATTAGGCTTTCAAACCCTTGCCAATGCCATCATACCCACCACCCAACCTCTACACAACATCACCACCGCTGTCTTCATGCATGATTGTGGTTACTACTATTTATTAAATTAGGAACTGATTAGTTTCTAGTGGATGTTATTCTTGAAGTTGAAAATTTAAACCCCAAAGACTTTTGATATTGATTACAAATACATCTATTGAAAATGAACTAATTGGCAAACGGTGGTTGCTTATTTCATTGTCATTTAAAGTTGAATGGAATGCGGTGTGTTCCCAGCATAGCCCTGGGAATTTCAGCAGGGCTATTTTTAGATATCAGTTGCTAATGAGGGGAGGCTTTGGATCATCTGTGAGAACACCTCTGCCTCTTTCACTATAACATTTGATAAACAGAGGACATGTAAGAGAAGGAATGGTGTGCTACTAAATAGCTCTTTTTCTATTTTGACTACACATCCATGTGAATAAAATAGAAGGTTAGAGGTTTTAAAGCCTTGTTTGGGAAGATCAGCATCACATAACCAGCATTCAGTATAACAGCAAAACCGAAACTGTAGAGGGAGAGCATGCTTGGTCTGTGCTCCGAGGGTCTGTGGAATTCCTGGAGGGGACCACTGTGTATGAAATCAATCTGAAAATCAGTGGAGCACAGCATATAATGATACCCCTCATCCCAAAAACCCCATTCGAGGAATGAGGAATCTGTCTTCTCATTTGCACTTCCTTAGAATTGCAAGAAGACCTGAATAATCTGAAACTTAAAAAAATACTTTAAGCAAAAGTTAGCCACACATTTTGCTGTATCTAGCATCATGGCAAACCATTTCAGCTAAATATTTAATTTATCTTTTTCTATTTTTATGTATTGACACAATTTTATTAAGTATAATTACTGTCCCTGAAACTCTTTTCCTATGATCATCCTTCTCTCTCTTGATATTTTTTAGAACAGTCATTTATTTCCTTGGGAAAGATAAAACTACTTGCAAGTTTTAAATTTGCAAAATTACCACTTGCCCAAATAAAAATTATACTGGAGAAAGAATAATGCTACTGTACTCAAAACATAGTGTGTTTATTTGGTACATTTTCTGCCTTATTTGTTAGGTATACTTTATAGTCATGTTAACTTCTTACTCTGTTTTATTTTGGGCAATAACATTGAAAAAAAAAGAGACCAAACAATAACCCTAGCAAGCCCCCTTAGTTAACCACCATGCAGTATTATTATTATCCTTATTGACTTAATACTGTAGTGAAAAATAATAAATCTTGAAACATCATCTAAAAATTTCTCCCAGGAAAAATTAAATATATGACAATAAAAGCCTATAACATAATCTATAATTTATCAGTTGCTGTATTATCACAGAACAACATCAAAGAAGTTAATAATGCTTTTCATCACCTACTGATGCTTTCCCTGGGTTTCCCTGGTGGCTCAGTCAATAAAGAATCCACCTGCAATGCAAGAGACCAACTTCAATGCAGGAGACCTGAGTTTGATCCCTGGATCGGGAAGATCCCCTGGAGATAGAAATGGCAACCCACTCCAGTATTCTTGCCTGGAAAATTCCATGGACAGAGGAGCCTGGTGGGCTACACTCCATGGGGTCACAAAGAGTCGGACAAGACTGAGCGACTAAACCACCACCAGAGACACTTTATTATTTGGGATAATAGGATATTTTTTCTTTTTAATATTTAAGAAGTGACCTCTTTGTCAGGATTGAAAGACAGTAGTGGACCGTTAACTGAAAGTTTTTCCTCGTAAACAGTATAATTTTAACAACTACTGGAAAACACAAATCTTTTCATATAAAACTACCCTAGCATATATTTACTCTTGAAGTATGTTCTCCTGGTAAATTGAATGTAAATGAGACTTAGAAAAACTAAGAACTTTGCAAGTATTGAATATGTGTACCCCATTTAGGGGGAAAAAATAATTCCAATGAATTTCTTTGACTCAGCATATAGCCGTACTTCTCACTTGAAACAGTTAAACATACATACACACAATCTTAACATTATGACTGCATAATGTTTTATTTTTACACTTTTAATGTACTTAAAAAATTATTTTCGGAGTCGACAATTGCTTTAAGTACATGAATATTAATCTGGACAAAGGGAAGGTATAATAACAGAACACATAAGTGCATATTTTAAAAAACAGTTTTTCAGTGTGACAGATATTTGCCACAGGGTACCATTTGAGAAAAACACTTTTTTTTTTTTTTTGAGTATATAAAACTTTCAAAGAAAAGTGTCCATTTCCAAACAAAGTGGTGCATCAGCCTACATTTTCCAGTCACATCAAAATTTGGCCGGAAAACTTCTTTCCCTTTGGGGTTAGTGAAACAAGGTCGAAGCTCTAGAGGAAGTCTGTAGCCCACTGGACTCTGTCAAGGAGCTTCCAGTCAAAGTATTCAGAGATAATTGAGGCTTAGACACTCATTCGTATTTGCATGTTTTATGTATTCCTGTGCAAAGTGGTCCAACGACATTTGTTAACTTGGAATGCTTTCTGTACAAAGGCAGTTCTTAATGGCTTTTCGTCTTTATAGTGTCTTCAAAGTATGTAGATCTCATAATATTAGAAGCACAGAGAGAAGGTAAGGTACCCAGTGCTGCAGGAAGGGAGCACAGTGAAAAGGGGGGCACTGGGGACTTCCTGAGTCTTTTCTGGGCTATAGTGTGGAAAATATCATCAAAGGCATGTAGCCGATGGAAAGAGGGAGCTCCACCGTGTGTGGGTCTGGCTGTAACAGGCTGTCCCAGGGAAACATTGGCAGAAACACCCAGCGCCGCATGGATGTCTCCCCACAAGCGGCGATTTGCAGAGGCTCGTGTGTGTTTCACACGCCACGGGAAGTCGCTGTTACTCCCGCTCTTTATGTTCGGAGGGATGGTTCCCGCGCTGGGTTTCTGCTTCTGGGCAGTGAACTGCCGCGCCCTCCGTGACTTGCCTTCTCACGCGTCCTTTAGGTCAGACATCAGGCAGGGACCAGCTGGGCCCTGTGCCCAGGGCTTCATAGGCCACAAGGTGGCAACCAAGTCATCAGCTGAGGCTCGAGGCCCTCCTTCAAGCTCACGTGGTTGTTGGAGGAATTTAGTTCCTTGGGGTTTTAGGACTAAGGCCAACGCTTTCGTGCCTGTCTTCAGCTGGGGACCGTTTTCAGCAGCTGGTTTCCTTTGGTCTCCTGGTACAAAATCCCTCCCCAGGCGCTCCCACAGCAGAGCGGCTTACTTCTTCACGATGGAATATAAGTCAGCCATAAAAAAAAACACTAAATAATGCCGTTAGCAGCAGCATGGGTGGACCTAGAGACTGTCATTCTGAGTGAAGTAAGTCAGAAAAGGACGACTATCATGTTTGTCTAAAATGCGGGATCTACAAAAGAATATAAATAAACTTATTTACAAAACAGAAATAGACTCACTGATATAGAAAATAAAATTATGATTACCAAGGGGGAAGGGTGAAAAATGAAAGTGAAACTCACTCAGTCATGTCTGACTCTTTATGACCCTGTGGACTCTAGCCTGCCAGGCTCCTCTGTCCATGGAATTCTCCAGGCAGAATACTGGAGTGGGTTGCCATTCTCTTCTCCAGGGGCATCTTTCCAGCCCAGGGACTGAACCCAGGTCTCCCACATTGTAGACAGATTCTTGACAGTCTGATCCACCAGGGAATATTCCCAAGAATACTGGAGTAGGTAGCCTATCCCTTCTCCTGGAGATCTTCTTGACCCAGGAATCGAACCAGGGTCTCCTGCATTGCAGGTGGATTCTTTACCAGCTGAGTTACCAGGGAAGCACAGCAGGGAACGGGGAGAGGGATAAATTGGAGATTGGGACTGACATATACACACTACTATATAAAAAATAGATAAGGAATAAGGATTTACTGTACAGCACAGGAAGCTCTACTCGATACTCTGCAATGGCCAAGACGGGAAAAGAATCTAAAAAGAGTGGATATATGTATCTGTATAACTGAGTCACTTTGCAGCAGAAGCTAACACATTGTAAATCAACTATACTAAAACAAAACACAACAAAAAGAGCAAGGATGCCTTTCTTTTAGGAGCTCACCTCCATCAGGTCCACCCAGAATAATCTCCCTTTTGATGTACTCAAAGTCAACTGATGAGGGATCTTAATCATCTGTAAAATCCCTTCTAAGATCACATGACCTGCCCATATGCAAGAGAAAGGAATTAGATGAGGTGTCACACGAGGGGCTGGAAATCTTGTGAGCTGGCTTAGAATTCAGTCTACTAACAGTGCTGACCCCTTGCTGTCCCATCACACAGAGCCTAACATTTTCACCTCTGTCTTTCTGTGAAGCGGGTTTGCTGAGCACAGTCTCTGTAATTCTGTAGGCACATAAACTCGCATCTGAATCCCGGTGAGTACATGGCCCAGCTGACGGGGCTGAGGGCGTTTCTTTATGTTTGGTGATGATGTGTGAATCAGCCCAGCCTAGGACGTGTGTAGTCAGCTGTGTTATCAGATTCTTCATTCTCTGATCTAGGAAAAATGTGGGAGACATAAGGATATTTTCAGAATATTAATCCCAGGCTTTTGACAGTGTGTGCACTCTTTCCAGATAAGGCAGATTCCATGGGGTCTGTTGGTCTGTGTACTGGAGGGCGAGCCAGTCCACAGCTGTGGCGTCCGTCCAGGATCCTAGACGAGTCCTTGTGCCCTGAGCTGACCAAGCTGTTTCCACTTTATTTACCTTCAGAACCACTTCTGTAACTGGGCCAGTATGTGGACTGTTTTGAAACAGTATGTTTTCCATCTCTTTTTTATGCCTCTAACCATGTTTCAAATTTTAAGAAACTCCACATTATGCACTGTGTATTGAGGTTGACTATGTTAAGTTAAATAATTTTCTTTATATAAGCTTTATCCTAAGTTTACTAAAACATAGAAAAGAAGAAAAAAAGAGGGAGAGGGAAGAACAAATTGAGAAGAGGGATGAGGAAGGAGGGAATTATTTATTTTCACTCTTTTGACTTGAGAGATGAATTCTTTATCCTGCAAAAGACTTATCATGTAGGTTCTCAAAACTTTCCTGCAATGAACAAAGTGTTTGATTTATAAGAATTTGGATTTAGGTATTTACCAGAAACCGACTTCCCTGGTGGCTCAGTGGTAAAGAATCAGCCTGCAAATACAGGAGATGTAGGTTCGATCCCTGGCTTAGCAAGATCCCCTGGAAGAGGGCATGGCAACCCACTCTAGTGTTCTTGCTTGGGAAATCCCATGGACAGTGAAGCCTGGTGGGCTACATCCATAGGGTTGCAAATGAGTCAGACATGACTTAGCTAACCAGAAATGCATTTCTTTGAATGAGTGAGATATACTAATAAAAGAAAAATTTTGCTACATGACCTTTAAAAGTACCAGATAATTTTGTTTTGACATCATCATACACGATGAAGAGCATGGAGAGGTAAACATGTTAAGGATGGGAGCTATACCCCCAGTGTATTTTTCCTAGGCTCTGGCATTTGGTGTTGCCTGTAGCCCAGACACAATGCTTTTCTGGGAGGGCACATTCTCTCTTAGGACGTCTTTGCTTTATTCAGTGAGTCCAACATTTCCTCGAGGATATTTAATCCACACTGACTCTATACAAAGCCATTATGCTAGGATCCTCGGGGTAAATCAGGCTTGCCCTTCTCTAAAAGAGGACAGTAAATGTATGCACAGATTACCATCGTCGGGTTGGATGCGAGTGTTCAGCAAGTGTAGGGAAGGGCTGTGCACGTTTGGCTGAGGGAGGAATAGCTTCTCCAGGGGGCATCACACAGTAAATGACTCTGGGTGGGCATGCTTGGCTCATATAAGATCAGGGCAAAAAATAATCTTCCATTTACTTTGCCAACTTGTGTACACTTGTCACTGAGCCTAGGAAACTGAAGACACTCCTTTTTTTTCTTTTTTAAACTGAAGTATAGGTGATATACAATATTATATGTTACAGGTGTACAATATAGTGATTCACAAATGGCAAAGGTCATAGTCCACTTACGGTCCTTATAAAACATTGCTGTATTTTCCATGTTGTACAGCATATCCTTGTAGGTTATTTTTTACCTGAAGATTTGTACCGTCTTAATCCCCTCGCCTATACTGCCCTCCCTCCCTTCCCTCCGAAAGTGTTCATTCTTTCCAGCTAGAGATTACTCGCAGCTTCCATGAGAGTTTTGCAATATTTTTCAGCTTCTACCCATTAAGGGTTACAATACTTGGTGTCTGAATTTTAACCTGGGCTCTCTGAACGAAGCTGAGAGTCTCAAGCTCATGGGCTTCCGTGGGAAATAGCTACATTGGCTTGGTCTTGCCTTTGAAAAAGCAAGATATTATTTTATTGTGTGTGTGTTTATCTGGCTCTTATGTCTAGCTGCTTTGAATTAATTCTTATAGGCTGTCCAAGTGTGTAAACCAAATCCCTAAGATCCTTTTTCTTACTGTGTCTTAATAAAGCCTTCACACTTGAGCAAGGGTCCCCTATTACGCAGTGAAATTGTGTGGTATTCATTTGTTTATGGATATCTGCTTTGCCCACGAAGCCAGCTTTCCTTAGGAAAGGGGAAGATTGATTTCTGACTGTGTAGCTGAGTGCCTTTCCCACCCCCAGGGTTGTTCTGCAGGACTACGCCTGTGAAGAGGAAAAGTAATTGAGGGTGTGCTAGCCCCCGTGAAGCGACTGGAGAAACGCCAACCCTCAAAGGGACAGAACTGCCACTTCTTCAGAGACAGTAGGAATAGGCCTATTTGCTGATCCTGTCTAAACACTGTTTTTAAACCCATTTTGGTTTAGAAGTGCCTGCAAACAAAAACGATGAGGTTTCAACTTCATCTGTGGCATAGTTCATACTTAACAACTGCAGCAACTGAAGAGTTTTCTCAGTAATTTAAACAGTCAAATGTGGTTCTTGGCTTATAAATTCCCTGGAAAATTAATTTTGCTTTCCTTTTTAGCTGTTAATACAACTAACTATCTCCCTTAAGCCCTTCAAAATTCACATGACCCCAAGTGAGCAAATAATCTTTTCTAGCCCATGAAACCTATTTGTTCTCTGGCGCCGTCATTGGCGTCCCACCCACCCATTTCTTCAGGCTGGAGCTCTGAGCTAGCCCGAGCGGCCCATCCACCTCATGGGTCATCAGGCTTGAGGTTTCACGTGGAAATGCCCTGATTTGGTGCCTCGCCTCTCTCTCGCTGCTTCCGCTTTAGTTTGGATCCTGTTTCTCCTGGGCACGATGGCAGCCTTACTCTTCTGGACTCTTGTGGGCGTAAGCCTCTATCTGACCCACTTGTGGCCCCTTTCAGTCTGCACTGTCCCGAGAATCATTTAACCCTGTAACAGACGGTTCCCTGCCACCTCTTGGAGGGGCTCTAAAGCTCTCGGTGTCACCTGACCCCAAGGCCACTCTCAGAGTCCTGTCCAGCCGCTGCCTCCTAAGGCTGCAGACACCGTCACCCGGAACCCTCCGGGCCTCTGCCTGGCACCCGCCCTGAGGCTGCAGAGTCAGGCGACCTTTTCCCTAGCCTCCACAGTGCCTTGCTCAGGTCGTGCCTTAGTCAGCTCTTCTGTGTGCGCTGACGACTGGCTTTCAGCACTCAGCCATCAGCTTCTCCCAGCTTCCTCACTTGGGCTTATGCTGGGAAGAAAGTCTGTGCTCAATAAATGTTTCTTTGGGTAAAAGAATTCACATTTCTTAAAGACCAGGTTCGTATATTGACTGCCTTTATTGCCTTTCAGTGATAACTGCTGGTCTATTCATACAGTACTATGTGCTTAAATGCAGTTTTGAAACATAATTCTAGACTGGCTTCTAGCCCTTCATTTCCACATGGGTGAGGTGCTAATTTCTTTTATGGAACTCCGATGGTAACAGGGACTACCATTTGGGGCCTGTCTGCATTCCTGCTGTGTGGTTGGCTGCTGCTTTATCTGTTCCTACACAGCCCGGCTCAGCAAGGAGGCAGGCACTTCAGCGCCCTTTCTGTACCAGATGACAGGACTCAAGCTCGGAATTTTCCCAGCGTTATCACAGTAGCTTGTGATTTTTCTACTACAGCCTGTGATTTTTCTACTATATCACACTGCCTCTAAAATGTGGTTTTTTTTAATAGTAAGTATAAACAGGCTGGGGCAATGTGTGATGGCATTTCTAGTTTCTGACTCTCGCAAGAAGGGATTTCTGCTTTAAAGAGTTTAGCCTTTTCTGGTTCATATACTGTTTTCCCTTTTGATACTTGTCATTTAAGGAATGTTTTTCGATTGGCACTTAAGACTCGTATCTGGAAATACTAAGTGCAGTCACTTGCAAAGCAGTTTTGCTCATCAAAGAATATCTACTGTCCATTTTTTTAAAAGAAAAAAGTAAACCCATCTTCTCTGAGATTTTGGTCCTTAGCATTTACTGACTTGAGAACTTTCTGTGATGTTTTTGTTGTCAGGCTAATCTTTCTACAGAAGATATTCTAATTCTTATGGGTGTTATAGAGACATCCTTTTGTATTTTACACTGTTCGTGTCTTACACAGGAAATTCTTCTACTTACTTTGAGTCAACTTTTATGGGAGGAATATATTCTCCAGTGTTATGCACTTTTCAGTTCAGTTCAGTTCAGTCGCTCAGTCGTGTCCGAATCTACGACACCATGAACCTCAGCGCACCAGGCCTCCCTGTCCATCACCAACTCCCAGTTTACCCAAACTCATGTCTGTTGAGTCGGTGATGCCATCCAACCATCTCATCCTCTGTCGTCCCCTTCTCCTCCCACCTTCAGTCTTTCCCAGCATCAGGGTCTTTTCCAGTGAGTCAACACTTCGCATGAGGTGGCCAAAGTATTGGAGTTTCAGCTTCAGCATCAGTCCTTCCAATGAACACCCAGGGCTGACTCCTTTAGGATGGACTGGTTGGATCTCCTTGCAGTCCAAAGGACTCTCAGGAGTCTTCTCCAACACCCCAGTTTCAAAAGTATCAATTCTTCAGTGCTCAGCTTTCTTCACAGTCCAACTCTCACATCCATACATGACCACTGGAAAAACCATAGCCTTGATTAGACAGACTTTTGCTGGCAAAGTAATGTCTTTGCTTTTGAATATGCTATCTAGGTTGGTCATAACTTTCCTTCCAAGGAGTAAGCGTCTTTTAATTTCATGGCTGCAGTCATCATGTGCAGTGATTTTGGAGCCCAAAAAAATAAAGTCTGACACTGTTTCCACTGTTTCCCCATGTATTTGCCCTGAAGTGATGGGACCAGATGCCATGATCTTCGTTTTCTGAATGTTGAGCTTAAAGCCAACTTTTTCACTCCCCTCTTTCACTTTCATCAAGAGGCTTTTTAGTTCCTCTTTACTTTCTGCCATAAGGGTGGTGTCATCTGCATATCTGAGGTTATTGATATTTCTCCCGACCATCTTGATTCCAGCTTGTGTTTCTTCCAGCCCAGCGTTTCTCATGATGTACTCTGCATAGAAGTTAAGTAAGCAGGGTGACAATATACAGCCTTGACGTAATCTTTTTCCTATTTGGAACCAGTCTGTTGCTCCATGTCCAGTTCTAACTGTTGCTTCCTGAGCCTGTTGTAACCTCAACCCAGAAGGCTGTTTCTCCTGTGACTGCATGGCGCTGGAGGAGAGCGAATGTCTTGGCACCGCAGCCTTCGTATTGTACTGCAACTTTTGGTTTGAATAAAAGTAATGTGGTTAAGTAAAAGATAATGATAATAGCTATTTGCCTAGCATTTCAGTATATCCATTCTTTCATTCCATCGCTTGAATTGCTATTGAACTAATAGATAAAAAGTGGCTTCCTATTGTCATTTTTAAGTACATGTATTTACTGTAAGGGAAGCTGAGCATTATTTAATATATTTAAGTTCTATTTAAATTTCCTTTCCTGAGCATATTTGTTTATTCATATTCATTACCCTTTTTTAATTAAATTGTTTCATTCCCTTTTTGACATTTGTGAGCTCTTTACGTAGTAACACACGGAGCACTTTATTAGTGATGTGAATTGTGTGTGTTTCCTCAAGTTTTGGTGGATTTTAACATTTTTATGTAAATAATCAATTTTCCTTTTATGATTTCTGTTTTCTGTGCCATACTTAAAGAGATGTTTTCTATTCTGAAATTATTAAAAAGATATATCCTATATATATGTGTTCTGTGTGTTCTACCATAGTTTCATTTTGTATATTCATTTTTTCTACTCAATACACTGTATAATTTGATCTACTGAGTACAATGTAGGGATCAGATTCTTCCTTTCTAGATCCATATCCATTTTTCTAACAGTATTCTTCCATAATTCTTTTCCATGCTGATTTGAAATGTCTAGATTATCACATTATACATTTGTCTGTGTAATTCTATTTTTGACTTATTACATTCATTTATCTTCTTCTTAATGTGTAGTTTCAGTTTTAATTATAGAAGTTTTATGATGTGTGTTAAAAGTCTCATTCTATTCTGTTTCCCCTCCAGAATTTTACTTGGCTAATCGTACTTATTTGGAAGTCCACAGGAACTTAAGAATCAGATTATCTAGTGGGAAAAACCCCTCATGGTATTTTTAATGGAATCTCCTGTAGGAAAATGACATTTTTATAATGTTGAAAATTCATATCCAAAAATTTGCTGTATGTTTTTATCTTTCACATCTTTTTGGGGGGATTCTCAATAAAGGTCTTGCATATTTCTGGTTTATTTGATGCCTACTAATTTTATTTTTGTAACTGCTAGATAAAAATCGATTCTTTCCTTCCACTGGTTAGTGTTTCTAATGCAGTCATGTTTATTTATTTGAAGCCTATTGATTCTTACATTTTTTATTTTTCTAACCAGTCAGCTTGCTGAGTTTCTATTATTCTTTGTAATAATTTTGCACTTGGGTTTTTGAGGTTTTCAGATAAGAAATAATATTGCTGTCAAATAATGAAAAGTTTGCTTTATTTTCAATTTTCACAGCTGTTACTTTTGTCCCTTTAATTTTTCTGTTGTCTAGTTGCTTTGGCTAGGATTATAAATACTAAAAAAAATGGTGTTGATAAAGAACATCTTTCTTGTTTTTGACTTCAATGGGAATTATTTTAGTGTTTTTCTAATAAGAATTTTTCTGGTTTTTAGTTTGAGAAATATTTTATTATTAAGAGATTTTGTTATGTGTTCTTATTTTATCAAGCAGTTTAATCAATTCTTTTCATAACCTTTCAAGTAATTCTGTGGTTCTTGTTGAGTCAGTTAATAGATTCTTTTGACAGATTTTATAATTTCAACTGTCCTGGCATTCTTTCAATAAAAATTTCTTGAATGTCTTTCTGGTTTTTACTTGTTAATATTTTATTTAGCACTTCACTTAGAATTTTACTTGTTAGTGTTTTATTTAGAATTTCAGAGTGTGTGTATGTAATATTCTTTTTTTTTTTTTCATTTTTTATGTGTTGAGTTTTTTTTTTCATTTTTTTTAAATTTTATTTTATTTTTAAACTTTACATAGTATAGAATATTCATTTTTTTGTATGTGTATGTTATTGGCTTTTTGGTGGGGGGATCCACACATCCATATTTTTGCCAGTTTTAATGTGATTTCATTGGGTTTAATATTGGTGCCAGATTCTTCTTAATTTAATATATTATCATTCACTGTTACATTAAAACAAGTCAGGATGGGTGGTAGGTCTCCAGTTAGTTCTGCAGCTTTGGCTCATGGCAGTTTTCTAGTGGGGTCTCAGATGTCTGTGTACTGAATGCAGTCCTTACTTTAATGGGTCCTTAAATCTGAGAGATGCCCAGCAACAACACATATCTTGTATCCTGGCATTTTCCAGGTGAGAAATATGTATGCATGTGCTTTGCTAGAACAACACACACGTTGCGCAGCACCCTCCTGTAACACCGGGTCTTCAACACGCGTGACGCTGCAGGGCTACAGCTAGTGCGCTCAGCAGCAGACACGGGCTAAGCGTGCATGAGCGTGCTGACGTTTGCATCCATCGTGGGCACCCATACTGGGGCAGTGTTACTCACCCCTCAACATCAGAAGCCACAAATCTGCTGAATAAGCATCAGCATGTTTTTATTTTTCTAATTAGTATCTGATGTCAGGAAATTATGCCTGCAAGTGACAGTCCATCCCACAGAAAGGAGCTTGGTCATAATTGCTGTGTACCATTGTTACTTAGTTCAAATTCACACTGCTTGCTCCACAACAGGTCAGTAAGTCAAGAGACGAGTTGCTGCGGCAAGGAGTACTGATGTTATTTGAAAAGCCAGCAGACGAAGACGATGGTGGACCAGTGTCCCAAAGAACCTCTTACCTGAGTTAGAATCATTCAGGCTTCATTCATCCTTAAAGGGTAGGAGGCTGTTGCAAACTTCTTGGTGCAAAAGTCCTTTGTTCTTGCAGCTGTCCTTGTAAGTCTGGTACTGCTGCTGCTGCTGCTGCTGCTGCTGCTGCTAAGTCACTTCAGTCGTGTCTGACTCTGTGCAACCCCATAGATGGCAGCCCACCAGGCCCCGCTGTCCCTAGGATTCTCTAGGCAAGAACACTGGAGTGGGTTGCCATTTCCTCCTCCAATGCACGAAAGTGAAAAGTGAAAGTGAAGCCGCTCAGTCGTGTCCAACTCTTAGCGACCCCATGGACTGCAGCCCACTAGGCTCCTCCATCCATGGGATTTTCCAGGCAAGAGTACTGGAGTGGGGTGCCATTGCCTTCTCCCAAGTCTGGTACAGTGTTCCTAAAGAACTCCAAGACAATTGTTCTTTTCAGGTCTGCAATTTGTTAATCTCTATGTGAATGGAAAAGTGTTATACCTCTAAACTTCAGAGCCTCAACAATGGGTTATTCTGTGTATTTTAGGCTCTAGGCAATGCTCTTTTACAAACGTCTGGAGTCAGCTTGACTAAGCTGGGGCCACACAGCACAGATTAGAGGTAAAGGAAAGGAAAGGAAAAAGTCACTCAGTCGTGTCCGACTCTTTGCGACCCCATGGACTGTAGCCTACCAGGCTCTTCCCTCCATGGGATTCTCCAGGCAAGAGTACTGGAGTGGGTTGCCATTTCCTTCTCCAGGGGATCTTCCTGACCCAGGGATCAAACCCTGGTCTCCCGCATTCTGGAACAGGCAGACGCTTTAACCTCTGAGCCACCAGGGAAGCCCAGAGGTAAAGGAACAGACCCAATATGTTTGCTCTTCTCTACTGGAGCATGATTTTCCATTTAGATCAAAGAATTGATCTTCTAAATGAATTTAATTCATTCATTCTATTTTTTTTTTGGTGAAGTTTATAATGGTATAATTCACATGCCATATATATGGAATTTAGAAAGATGGTAACGATGACCCTATATGCAAGACAGCAAAAGAGACGCTGATGTAAATAACAATCTTTTGGACTCTGCGGGAGAAGGCGAGGGTGGGATGATTTAAGAGGGTAGCTTTGAAATGTGTATATTATTATATGTGAAGTGAATCACGGGTCCAGGTTCGATGCATGAGACAGGGTGCTCAGGGCTGGTGCATTGGATGACCCTGAGGGATGGGAAGGTGGGGGAGGTGGAAGGGGGCTTCAGCATGGGGAACACATGTACACCCGTGGCTGATTCGTGTCGATGTTTGGCAAAAACCACCACAATATTGTAAAGTAGTTAGCCTCCAATTAAAATAAATATATTAATTTTAAAAAATTACATGCCATGAAATCATCCCTTGTAAGAATAATTCAATGAAGTTTACAGAAAACCTGTAGTCATAAAACTACCACCACATTCAAGATATGCAACAGTATCTTCCCCTTCCCACCAAAGCTTTTACCCTTCTCCCACCTCCAGTCTCTAAGGACAACCAATTTATTTTTTCCCCTCCTTATAGTTTTACCTTTTCTAGGATACATGGCTGATGTGAAACCGTATAGCGTGTAGCATTTTGGTGTGGGCAGGGTGCTTCTGGCCTCTTTCACTTACCATAATGCTTTTGCAGTTAATTTTTTTGCATGTGTCAGTAGTTCTGTTTTATTGTTGAAAACTTTATTCAGTTTTAAATTTGAGTTTTCTGGTACACAGAAAAAAAATGAAGCCACAGTGGGTTAATGTATTGATTCAATAGTAGAAGAATTTAGTGTTCATACCACCAAAGTTTTCTATGAAAAATCAGTTAATTTTAATAATACTTGAGCTTTTGCTTCAAATTCATGGATGAAGTAAAGCTTTCCCAAGCTTGTCTTATAGAAGATAAATCATATATTAAGTGTTACTGTAAATTCAGTTAAATGAATCCTTAAAAATAAAATTACTTGTTTTGTGGTGACAAGAAAAATGTAAATTCTGATGGAGTATAGTGTCATAGGGAAGATAACACATGTCAAATTAAAAAACATGTGCAGGAGGAAGACATGTGCTTGAACTTGGTTGTACATTTTTGTGTCCAACAAGTTGTATAGTCTAGCAATCATTGGAGAAGGAAATTCATGGAGAAGAAAATGGCAACCCACTCCAGTATTCTTGCCTGGAGAATCCCATGGACAGAGGAGCCTGGTGGGCTACAGTCCACGGGTCGCAAAGAGTCGGACACGACTGAGCGACTTCGCTTTCACTAGCAATCATTATAGAGCCTATAATGCTCATAATTACCAAATATGTTTATATGCGAAGAATTCATTACAGCAGTCACGCTATGTGATGGTTGTTCAATACAGGAAAGCGTGTGGCGCAGAACCTGGGTTTCTTTTTACTGCCACCATCAGCCAGAATTTTAAACTGTCTGAGCCTTTGAATGAATGCTTTGTAAACAGCCTAAGTGCCTGACAATTATTATTCTTTTCTGAATGAGCCTTTTGTATTTTCTTTTTGTTTTGTTTGAAATCACTTGAAAATATTTAGTCAAAGAATTTCATCAGCAGAGTATTAAAAAACTTCATTTTAATGGATAGCAAGTATTGTAAACCAAGCTTAAAGACAGGAGTACTGTGAAATGTATCACTAGATAAGAAAGAGGGAAAGTGAAACAGTAAGAGCTCAAACTATGTGCTAGATTTAAGAATTTTCCTTTGGAATATTCGGAATATTTTAGCTTGGAAGACTGTGCTTCTGTCTTTAATTGGGCACATTGATCAGCACTGAAACTGAACACAGTTGAAAAGGTCTGTCATTTTGCAGCACCTATATTGGACAAAACACTAAAGAGAATCATAGAGATCCTTTTTATGACAATTTCTTGTATTGTAAAATTTGTATTGTACCTTTTTTGAAGGTAATTTCTCTGAGTAATGAAAGGACCAATGAGGGATTTGGACTGAAATACTTAGATGCTCAACATAAAAAGTAGAAATGAGGTTTTCTCAATGTAGTAAAATGTTGGGGACACATAGAATTGAAGATATTCTGTGCATAGCAGACTTTATCATGTGTCTTTAAGGTAGTTCAGCAAGTACAGAGTATTTTTTCAGTTAAAACTTTTTATGGTCTATAGCAAAGAGTTAATTGAAGATGCCTACAATTTCAAATTTATTAAGCATAAAATGCACCACTGAGGAAAATTACAGGAAATTTATTTATTAAAATAATAATATAATATAGATACAAGAGAGATATTATTTAGATTAATACCAGCAACTTAGTGTAGAAGACAAATTTCAGTTCAGTTCAGTCACTCAGTCGTATCCGACTCTTTGCAACCCCATGAATCGCAGCACACCAAGCCTCCCTGTCCATCACCATCTCCCGGAGTTCACTCAAACTCACGTCCATTGAGTTGGTGATGCCATCCAGCCATCTCATCCTCTGTAGTCCCCTTCTTCTCCTGCCTCCAATCCCTCCCAGCATCAGAGTCTTTTCCAATAAGTCAACTCTTCGCATGAGGTGACCAAAACACTGGAGTTTCAGCTTCAGCATCATTCCTTCCAAAGAACACCCAGGGCTGATCTCCTCTAGAGTGGACTGGTTGGATCTCCCTGCAGTCCAAGGGACTCTCAAGAGTCTTCTCCAACACCACACTTCAAAAGCATCAATTCTTCGGCTCTCAGCTTTCTTCACAGTCCAGCTCTCACACCCATACATGACTACTGGAGAAACCATAGCTTTGATTAGATGGACCTTTGTTGGCAAAGTAACGTCTCTGCTTTTGAATACGCTATCTAGGTTGATCATAACTTTCCTTCCAAGGAGTAAGCATCTTTTAATTTCATGGCTGCAGTCACCATCTGCAGTGATTTTGGAGCCCCCCAAAATAAAGTCTCTCGCTGTTTCCACTGTTTCCCCATCTATTTCCCATGAAGTGATGGGACCAGATGCCATGATCTTAATTTTCTGAATGTTGAGCTTTAAGCCAACTTTTTCACTCTCTTCTTTCACTTTCATCAAGAGGCTTTTTAGTTCCTCTTCACTTTCTGCCATAAGGGTGGTGTCATGGCTACGTATATAACAAACGTGTGAAAATATAATGAAAAATCATTTGTTTAGGTTATTTTATTTCTGGTAATATATAGATGCCATCTCATAGAAATAATTTTATGTTTCAAAATAATTTTGGGAAAATGGAAGTCTATAGGTTCACTGATATTGTAAAACAAGTCAATAATAAAAAAAAAGATGCTACAATCATTATATAATTTTATTCTTTGATACCTATTTTCATTTTCAAAGGCATCCTCAAGTCATCATATGTTATGCCCACCTCATAACAAAATCTTCAGAACTTTTTGAAGCCACTTTTTGCCCTGCCTTAGATCTCCAAGTACAAATGTTTTTACATTGGACTTTTAAATTACCTTTGAGATTATCTTCTGTGATAGATTGATGAAGTTGAGGAAAAATTTATCTCCCAATTTTAATTGTTAATATAAATAAAATTAAAAAATAAAAGGGTTTATATAACACTGTCAGCTGTCTCTTTAATTCTGATACACCAGATACCTTGAATGGAAGTGACTTGGGTTTCTCTTGCCCTGTGATTGTTCCTAAAGATTTTTATTGTCTCCTTTTTAGAGAAAAGGAGGCAGAGGACCCTAGAGAGCCTCAGGATTTTGCCTCAGACTATCACATAGAAGGGCTGGGCTCTCCCAGCCTTTAATTGAAAACCCATATTCTTCTTTCAACTTTACTCTGATTACATAGAAAGAAGAAAAGGAGAGAATTGACAGTTAATGAAGCACAAGCTGGAATCAGGATTGCCTGGAAAAATGTCAGTAACCTCAGAAATGCAGATGACACCACCCTTATGGCAAGAAGTGAAGAACTAAAGAGCCTCTTGATGAAAGTGAAAGAGGAGAGTGAAAAAGTTGGCTTAAACTCAACATTCAGAAAACTAACATCATGGCATCTGGTCCCATCACTTCATGGTAAATAGATGGAGAAACAGTGGAAACAGTGAGAGACTTTATTTTGGGGGGCTCCAAAATCACTGCAGATGGTGACTGCAGTCATGAAATAAAAAGACGCTTGCTCCTTGGAAGAAAAGTTATGACCAACCTAGACAGCATATTAAAGAGCAGAGACATTACTTTGTCAACAAAGGTCCGTCTAGTCAAGGCTATGGTTTTTCCAGTGGTCATGTATGGATGTGAGAGTTGGACTCTAAAGAAAGCTGAGCACAGAATTGATGCTTTTGAACTGTGGTGCTGGAGAAGACTCTTGAGAGTCCCTTGGACTGCAAGGAGTTCCAACCAGTCCATCCTAAAGAAGATCAGTCCTGGGTGTTCATTGGAAGGACTGATGTTGAAGCTGAAATTCCAATACTTTGGTCACTGCATGCGAAGAGCTGACTCATTTGATGCTGGGAAAGATTGAAGGCTGTAGGATAAGGGGACGACAGAGGATGAGATGGTTGGATGGCATCACTGACTCAATGGATGTGAGTTTGAGCAAACTCTGGGAGATAGTGATGGACAGGGAGGCCTGGTGTGCTGCAGTCCATGGGGTCATAGAGTCGGATATGACTGAGTGACTGAACTGAACTGAACTGAGTAACCATGTATCCAATGCTGTTTTTGACATTTCATTTATATTAGTTTATTTAATCGCTACAATTCTGCAAGGTAGATGTTTTTATTCCTACTTTGTGGATAGGAAATTAAAACCCAGAAAGCCTGAATAAATTGTCAAAATGACACACTTTATAAGTAGTGAAGTTGGAATGGATACATATTGTTTTGACTATAGCGTTTGTGTTTAATAAGATGACAAACACTTGGAGCTAAATAAAGGCAGGCCATTTATTAGGGTTAAGACCTTAGGGTTAGGGTTGACTTCGCTTTGAGACACAAATCTTTTTTGTGCTTTTTAAGAACATGTCCTTTGGGAAACTCAATTAAGAAAGTTACAAGTAGCATGTTCTCCAAATGGCATTTAGTGGATTACTTCAACAATGGTTCTTTTTATGTGAGGGGTCATGACCACTGGTGTTGGTCACTTGGGTGGCACACATCCAGAGCTGACTGTAGAACCATGTAACATTTTAAAAGTGCTTCTGGCCAGTTAGTGGCTGCTTAGGAGTGGGAGGAGGCGTGGAGAAGGGTGGAATTATAAAGAAGCGTCAGGAAGCTTTTGGGGGCCTCCCTGGTGACTCAGAAAGTAAAGAATCTGCCTATAATTAGGAGACATGGGTTCTACTCCTGGGTCAGGAAGATCCCCTGGAGAAGGAAATGGCAAATAGATGGGGAAACACTGGAAACAGTGTCAGACTTTATTTTTCTGGGCTCCAAATTCACTGCAAATGGTGATTGAAACCATGATGTTAAAAGATGCTTACTCCTTGGAAGGAAAGTTATGACCAACCTAGAGAGCATATTAAAAAGCAGAAGACATTACTTTGTCAACAAAGGTCCATCTCGTCAAGGCTATGGTTTTTCCAGTGGTCACGTGTGGATGTTAGAGTTGGACTATAAAGAAAGCTGAGTGCTGAAGAATTGTTGCTTTTGAACTGTGGTGTTGGAGAAGACTCTTGAGAGTCCCCTGGACTGCAAGGAGATCCAACCAGTCCATCCTAAAGGAGATCAGTCCTGGATATTCATTGGAAGGACTGATGTTGAAGTTGAAACTCCAATACTTTGGCCACCTGATGTGAAGAGCTGACTCACTGGAAAAGACCCTGATGCTGGGAAGGATTGGGGGCAGGGGGAGAAGGGGACGACAGAGGATGAGATGGCTGGATGGCATCACCGACTCGATGGACATGGGTTTGGGTTGACTCCAGGAGTTGGTGATGGACAGGGAGGCCTGGCATGCTGCAGTCCATGGTGTCGCAGAGATGGACATGACTGAGCAACTGAACTGAACTGAACTGAAAGCTGTCAGAATGCTCTCCTGGGCATAGGGGGAAGGGTAGAATTATAGCTATAGTACTAGGAATAAGACACACTTATTCAATATTCTGTGTATCACAACTTCTTGATGAGCAGCCTTTCTGGCATATTATTAGTTGTACTGATCCAAACTATTGAATAGAGGAGCCTTGAGAAACAAGTGAAATTGACAATGAAGCCTATTGAAATTAACAACACAGAGTAATTGTTTGGCAGTAAATTCATATCAATGTTCTTTTTATCAGTAGTACAGACTTGCCTGCTCTGTTAGTTGTCTGTTGGTTAACATAGCTGACAAGTTATGGGCTGGCTGGGAGGTCAGCTAATCCACCATCCAGCCTGGGCTTAGCTGTGCTGCGCTGGGCCCTTGACTAGGCTCGCTGGCTTCTGCATCTTCAGGGTCTGCCCCGTCTGGTCGGTTCACGGGAAGCTGACCCGGAGGCGTTTCTGCTCCATACGTCTCTTGGTATATGCTGATCTGAGTCGGATTCTGTGACCATGGCAAAGGCACCATAAAGCCAGCCCAATAATAGACTTATTAAAGACTTTTCTTATCATGTTTGCTAACATCTCAACAGGCTTCCCTCATAGCTCAGTTGGTAAGAAATCCACCTGTAATGCAGGAGACCCGGTTCGATCCCTGGGTCGGGAAGATCCGCTGGAGAAGGGACAGGCTACCCACTCCAGTATTCTTGGGCTTCCCTGGTGGCTCAGCTGGTAGAGAATCCACCTGCACTGTGGGAGACCTGGGTTCAATCCCTGGGTTGGGAAGACCCCCTGGAGGAGGGCAAGGCAAACTGAGTCATTTGGGCAAACACAGCTGAGGGAATAATGCTCCTCCCACAACGAGCAGGCACAGAGGACGGGGCACCGGAGTCAGTAACAGTACTTGCTTTGTTAATATTATCTCTGTGGGGGTGGGGGGTGCGTCTTTCAAAAATGAAAAGTTAGTTCTTAAAAAAAGGTTGGCCGTGTTTATTTTCTTTGTAAAATGACAGTCTGGTATCCTTAAATGGCTTTGTTTCCTCACATGCTGTCAAAATTTAAACAGAATGCCATAGAATAGAAAATGTGTCATGTTACTTGTTCGATTTATGAAAACGTTACAAAAAAAGAGGGTCCCAATATTGGATTGGCCAAAAAGTTCGTTCGGATTTCTCTGTACGATGGCGTGGATAAACCTGAACGAACTTTTTGGCCAGTCCAAAATTTCTCTGTAATGAGAAAGTACACACGTGAAAAATACACGTTTGTGTGCTGTTCTGCACAGGTCACCTCCTCCGACAAGAGTGGAAGTCACAGGACCGTGGCAATCTTCCCTGTCCTGTTGACGGCATACTTCTTGTTCCTGAGCACAGTCCTTGGACACAGTTAGAATATCAAGTGCATGTTGAATGAATGAAACAGCAAAATGCAAAGAAGTCCATTCTCATTATTTAGATGATTTTTTATAAAGGTATTAATTTATTTACTTGACTGCATGGAGTCTTGGTTGTAGCATACAGGATCTGTATCTCTGACCAGGGATTGAACCTGGGCCCCTGCATTGCGAGCTCAGAGTCTTAGCCTCTGGACCACCAGGGAAGTCCCTTGTCCTCTCGTTTAAAGGTTTCAGGAAGTCAAGGACTTTCCTAGGTATGTGGAACCAAATTTGGTTAAATTACCCATGCTGGAATGCTATCTGGAGAAGGAAATCGCATCCCACTCCAGTATTCTTGCCTGGAAAATTCCGTGGACAGAGGAGCCTGGCGGGCTAATCAAACAGCAGACACAGTCGTACCAGACCTACCTACAATAGTAGGGTGGGGATAACAAGAAAGCCAATAGCTTTCTTTGAAAGTCAAGTTGAAGATGGTGGTGGTATATAATTTTAAATTCTACACTGAACTGGAAGGCAACAAGAGATACCTAGAATCCTTAAGGAACGTTTAGGCCCTTAACAGTTCTCCCAGTGTTTCTGTAACAAAGTCATTGGTGTGTGCTGTTTGACACAGGTGACCAGACCACTCGTGGGTAGTATGATAGGGATGAAACTCCTCCAGCAGTTCAGCTGTGCTGCTGGACATCAGCTGCAAGTGACCAGAAAGATTATAGCCAAATGCCTCTGCTTATTAGATACCTTGATATATCTATATAATACTTCCTAATTTTCCTTGTTACAAGTGCCTCTTATTTATTCTTCACATACAATGAAGTAGGCATGGCAGAAATTTTATCCACATGCTACAAATGAAGAAATTGAGTATTAATTATATCACTGCAATTCACCTTATTCGGATTTCACCAGTGTTACATGTACTTATTTGCATATGAGTGTTTAGTTCTGTGCAATTTAATCGCACGTGTAGATTCGTGGAACAGCCACACAGTGAAGCAGTCAAGATACAGAACCATTTTATCACAAGAATCCCCTCGTACAATCTTCTTACCATCACAGCTACCTCTCTTCCTACCCCCAGCAACCTTTAATCTGCTCCGTGTTTCTATAATTTTGTCATTTCAAGAACATGGTATCAGTATTAGAATTCAATAAATATTTTTTGAGATTGACTTTTTTTCACTTAGTGTATTTCCTTGAGGGTCCATCCATGTTGGTAAAGTTGATACACACGTTTATCAGTAGTTGGTTACTTTTTATTACTGAGCAGTGTTCCATCTATTTGTTTTCTAGCTCCAGCTTCTCCATCTGTAACTGATATGGAGTTGGTTCTTAAGTTGCAACTCTAAACACGATTTGTCTGCACAAATGCTTTGAAAAAAGGCTGAAATACTCCCAAGGAGTCAACAGACCTCTAAGGTATAAACCTTAGAAAACTGGCATGTGCTGCCTCGGGTGTTTAAGTGTCAGCCCAGGCATCTAAGCTGTTGTCAAATATGAAGGATGAAGTGTGACAGCTTTCATTGACGTGTTTAGAGAAGGTGCCTCATTAACAAGTTTCCTCAGAAAAACTTGTGGAGAGGCTGAATCCTCATCTGTCAAATAAAAATAGAAAAGAATTAAAAATATAATTATGAGATCAAAGCCCTATCTGCCTTTTAACCTGACCTTCAGCATCTTTAGGGGACTGAAACTCACCTGTCCTCCTTGTCCGCCTCACACCCCTCTCCCAACTAGAGCAACTCTGTGATCATCTGTTTTGCATGTTGAGCTTTGCACCAACTTTCTTTTGAGGAATGAGTTTTGTGGCGGAAATTCTGAAGACATCAGAACTGTTACCTGCACCTCCTGCGACTGCGATTGTCTCACTGAACTACCTCCCCACCCAACTTCACCCCCTGTTCCAACCCGTCGTTACAGGGTCAGTCCTCTCCGTCTGCTTGGGGAAAATCTAGGTCAAGTTCTGTGACACTTTGGGTCAACATCAGGTAATGGAAAGGTCTTTCCATTACTGTAGCTTAGGTTAACGAAGATGCAGAGCAATGTAATAGCCGCAATTTCCATCTTCCTCTGAAATGACACCTGCTTCCCTCCCACAGCAGTGGCCCAGTTTGGCCTCTGTCGTGGGACAGTCTCCTCTTCACCATCCATTAGACCGTCCCAGGCTCTTCCAGGGCTGAACCTGGAGGAGAGAGGAGAGGTACCGGGTGGAGAAGTTCTTGGCTGACAAGTATTATCATAAGCTGTCGGCATTTGGGAGCAAAGCCGAAGTGAGTTTGCTACGTGCTGTTCCAGCCAAGTGGTAGAAGCCGTTCTGGTCGGTCACTGCCCTTTTCTCATCGGCTGATGGCGGGGCCATCTGAGTATTAAATCTTCAGAAATGATGTGTGCTTTGGGATCATGGTGACGTCTTTCTCTTTGGGGACACTTTTTCAGTTCTTTAAGACCTCTTCCTGTGCACTCACAGCACATGTCCCAGGAGCTTTATCGCCTGCTGTTCTCTTGATCTGGGATGCCATGTTCATCTTTAGCTTATGACTCTTCATCCCTGAGACATCCAGTGGACACTTCTGCTTCTTCTAAGGGGGTCCCTTCAGCCCTGCGGGGATCCCCTTGTACAGGATGTTGGACAACCCCACGCTGGTTCCCTTGCGGGCCTGGATTTTGTGGAGTCTGCAGGGAACACCTCCAGACTCTTTGCCGGCCATGGCCAATACAACAGTCTCTCTTAACTGCACCGGCAGAGGTACTGGTCAGCCAGCCACTGGTGCTCACTGTGTAGACTGGTTTCCCCAAGTTTCCAAAGGACACTCTGTGTTAGTAAAGGCTGGTTTCCTGGGCTTGATGAGAAAGCCACGCCTTTTTTCCCCTTGAAACCACCACCCTCAACCTCCCAACCCCACCCTCTTATAACCTCACTGGATGAAGGATTCAGAGTGAGCAAAACCAGTTTTGCTGACCTCATTTAGAAATCCTGTGTATAGCCTCTCACTTCTTTTGGTAATGTGGGGACACTACCACCTAATATTTTAGGATGTCAACATAAGTGGAGAATAAAATAGATATATCTTATTATCCTGTGGTATAAAAAAGATACCAGGCACATGCTTGTCCTCCACTAAATGGGTAGCTCCAGCTAAAATTGATCTTCTGGAGCCTATCAGGGATCAATAGATTTTCTCCTGATGACTGAAAGATTGCGTAAGCATATCTTTTGGTTTTTTGTCATAGAACTTTAACATCCATTTTTTGTTTTATATTGTGTTGTTGAAAAGCATACAGAAATGCTTTATTACAGAAACACGCATATTACTTCATTTATCTTTCACAAGTACCTGGGTAGTTTAGGAAGTTGTTAGCTATCTGTCCATTTAAGATCCACGGAGAAGATGCATATCCACGTGTTACAACATCATAGCCGATGTCCTTTCCTTGTATCGGTTTGTGTTAATGTTTTGTTCAGTTTTTCTGTGAGACCCTTAATGTGGCATCGCTCCCACCTCGCAGATGCGTCTTCTGAAGGACAGGCACCCGGGTTCCGGGTGACGTGCATCCACTGTGCCCCAACCTCCTGTGTCTTTGTTTTCTTTAACAGGTTCCAAAACTCTGTCCAAACACTGTACACTCACTCACACACACCACTCTCTATAATTTAGTATTGCTTCAGCTAACTGTTAATTGCTGCCAAGGTATAATATCTTATACAGTGTAATAGCTTCTCAAAGCTTAAAGAATTTACAACAGCTTTCAATACCAGAGAATTAGATGGGGAAGAGATTTTGGAAATGTTGTGAAATGGATTGCATTTTTTCTATCAACTGGCTTCAGAATTCTCAAAGTTCGGCCTCTCCTGGCAAATATATGAGTCCTTGTGGCATTTATTTTAAGGACAGATACCATTCCTAGCCACAGAGCCTCTCACTTGCTCTAATCTCATTTATTTGTTTTTATAAATTGTATGTATTTTTGTGGATCATATGAATAATCTCTGTTTCAGTTCATCTTACAATTAAACACAAGTTTTAAGGAAACTTGGGTTGTTTTGCTTGCTGAGAGACTTTTTCACTGGCTTAGAGTTTTCTAGGTTAAATTAGGTCCTTTAGGGGATGCATCTCATATATTTTGCTCTTACTCATTCTTTTCTGTATGGCTGCTTATGACTAGAAGGGTAAAAAGTAAGATTCAGAGAAAAATTAATGACCCCTCCTTGCTATGTATTTTTCAAGCCGTCATATGGTAAGGGTTGATGCAAATAGTAAAGATACATAGCTTTCCTTCATTTCTGCTTCAGTTTTCACATAGATATTTGGTAACTTGAATCTATAAATAAGCCAACCAGGATTAAGTTGCTGTGAATGACAGATCTCCTCTGATCACTAAATTCACCTGAATGATTGCATGTATATTTTTAAATTAGTGTCTGTGATGCTTTTTGAAGTGAGCAGGAAAGCGTGAAGATTGCTTCCATTGCCAAGTTTACAGAGAAAAGTGAGAAATATCTCATTAACCCAGAGTGAGATATGCTTTGGGTAGCCTCTGTAAAGTGAGGAGCTGAGATGGTTTTTGAAATCTAGAATGGCTCGCAGGTAATTTTTGCCGTGATGGTGTGTGATTAACCTTGAAGCTTTCTCTGCTCACTCAGTTGTGAAGGATCATCATTTTCAATGCACTCAGGAACTTGACAGCATTTCCACTGAAAGTGTGGCACTGGGGTCGTCTCATCTGAGCAGGCACTGCCCTGTCTCTGTCACGCAGGAGCCAGCAGGAAAGGCTTGGGACTTCTGTGTAATTGCTGCCTGTCAGTGGGGTCTCTCCCTAAAGCAGTCCTTCCTTTTGTCCTGATGTTTGTTACTTTGCAGTAGTGGGAATACTTTGACTTCCTTCCTGGATTGGGAAGGAAAAAGCAGTACTATTGTAAATCCTTCCTTGTCTCAGTACCTAGATTATCTTAACAAACATTTTATTTGGAACTATAGCTTAGAGAAAGAGGTAGCCCTTAAGCTGGTATTATTTTATTATTATTACTTTTTACTTATATATTTATTTCCCATGCAAGAATGCATACTCCTTGGAGATAGTCTTGTCTTTTTTGATTTTCTTTTATCTTTGCAGAATGTCAAAAACATGATACATATACAAAAAATATTTACTAAACTTTTAAGCTGATCAGTATGAAATTAGAATTTTAATGTTTTTCTATTCAACTCCCAAAGTATTTTTTTTTTTAAGTGAAAGTGCTAGTCGTTCAGTCGTGTCCAACTCTTTGAGAACCCATGGACTGTCCATGGAATTTGCAGGCTCCTCTGTCCATGGATTCTCCAGGCAAAAATACTGGAGTGGGTTGCTATTTCCTTCTCCAGGAGTTCTTCCTGATCCAGGGAATGTACCTGAGTTTCACGCATTGCAGCAGATTCTTTACTGTCTAAGTCACCAGGGAAACCCACTTTTTTTTAAAGACCTGATTGATTGATTGATTTATAAAACTTTTTGGCTACATGGCTTGTGGGATCTTAGTTCCTCAGCCAGGGATTGAAGCTGTGCCCCTGAATAGCAAGTGCAGAGTCTTAAGCCCTGGATTGCCCGGGAGGTCCCTCCGAGGGTTTTTTTTTAAATTCCTGAGTCACTTGTGTTCAGGAATCATTACCATCAGCATTGGCATTACCACCATTGCACGTCCCACTTCTTGGTCTATTATTACGTCCCAGTCGATCTACTAAGCAAGCTTTATACATAAGCTCATTTATTTCACAGCAACCTTATGATGTTAAGCACATTTCCATTTTACAAATGAAGACACCGAAGTTCAGAGGCATCAAGCAATCTGCCCAGTGTCACAGCTCATAAAGTAGCAGAGTCCAGGCTGAAACTGTCTTATTTTAAGCCCGAGCCACCAGATGGCCATGGAAGGAAGTATCCCCACCCCACCTACACAAGTCTTCCTGATTTAAATATGTATTGATTATCTACTGTGTGCCAGACAATGTGTGAAAGCTTGTACTTGCCCAAGTGTGGAAAGCAAGGTATCATTCAATCAATCGAGCTGCTTTATTTTTAGTTAAAACTGTGAGATAGATCTGTTGTGTCTACGGCACGCTTAACTTCTCATTTTTCAGTTCTTTGCTCAATTTGTAAACGTCGCATAGAGATAAAGGCTTTAGAGAAGAGGGGGCCGGGGAGAAAGGCAGAACTCGGTGTGGACACACATCGCGACAGGAGGGCACGCCGTGTCACTGCGGTGTGCTGTTCACAATGTATGATTCATGAGAAATGACAGCGCGTTTAGACCAGTATCTAAATAAATTCACCTAAGAACGAGGGAGTTATGTATGTGACTGTGATTCTCTTGATCAGTGCGTAGTCCATATATTGCAATTCATTCTCAAAGATAATAGTCCTCTTTGCTTCCCCAAGACTGACTTGCGCGCAAGTTCTCGCCGCTGGCAGGCTTGGCACCCAGGACCCCAGGCAGCGCCGCTGATCTCTGATCTGCGCTGGTTCCCGGCACCTGTGTTAGACTTGCATTCCTCTTCTTCCCTGTCGCCACTCTCACATCGCCACATTTCCTTCCTTCTCTCGTCTGTGCCTAAAAAACAGAGAAAGGAAATGGGGAGGAACAGACACCCTGAGACGGACTCTCCCCTCTCCCCTGTCCCTGGCGCCCCTCGAGGCCGCCTCTCCACAAGGTCTCTCCGCTCAGCCCAGCGTGTCTGACAGCTTCACCCCTGACCTTGGTACCAGCCCTTACACAACAACACCATTTTAAGGATTTTCTGTAGATTTTCAAATATATTTGGATAGAATACATTTTTAGTCAATAAACATGGTGATTTCCTCTAAAATTGTATTAAAAATGCCTCCAAAGTATCTTACAAACATAATTAAGTTTTTACATTCCTCCTGGCAAGTTCATAAATCTCAGTGCCCCCTGTACTTTAGGGAAATGAAAAAAGTACCTTGGGTGAAGTCACGCAAGCCAACCAATAGTTAAGGGTTTACTTTAAAAGCTCTCATTTGTAGTTTTTGATTTGCATTTCTCTAATAATTAATGTTATTGAGCATCTTTCATGTGCCTCTTAGCCATCTGTATGTCTTTTTGTAAAAATGTCCATTTAGGTCTTCCATCCATTTTTTTGATTTGGCTGGGTTTTTTTTAATATTGAGGTGCATGAGGTGTTTGCATATTTTAGAGGTTAAGTCTTTGTTTAAATCCACAAATGTCTTCTCCTTTTCTGAGGGTTGTCGTCTTGTCTTGTTTACAGATACTTCAATTAAAAAAAAAGCTAATTAGGACCTTCTTTACGTTTGTAAGAAATACTGTTTTTTTTTTTATGTTCTCAATCTTCAGGACTAAATCAACACTGAACTTTCATGTTTTCATAAGGTGATTTTGCCATTGTGTCTTAAAGCATGTTCCTTATTCTGTTTGCCTGATGTCTGCTTTCTTTCTAATTTCATTAGAATATTTATAAAATATTTATAAAAATATTCACTAGCCTTAAGGAGGTGATGTCCAGCCTACACAATGGATATGCTTGTTATTTCCAATAATAAAATCTGGAAACTATTATAGTGGAGAAATGTATAACATTTGAATCATTTTGACTTCTATCTAGTAAAAAATGTTATGCTTGTTTTCTTTAACAAAAGGAATTTTTGAGTCTATCTAGAATTGTTTTTGTTTCTGTTAGTGAAAAGTGTTGCAGAAGAAAGAAATGTGCCAACTTACTGTGTTGAGTTAGACACCAGTCATTTTATTTTATAAAAGTCTTTGACCAGCTCTTGAGAATATGGTTTCCTCCTCTGTTTTGTTGTAATCTTCTTTCTCTTCTCCTCCTCCTTCTCCTCCACCCACCCCCACCTCCTTTTCCTTCTTTTTTTTAAATGGTGGCTCTGGCCTCCGTACCCCAGAGGAGGTACCACAAGTTTTAAAGGACATCATCACCTGGGGATAAGCACTTTGATTCCACACTTTTGATAATGAGTTAGCGTGTTCTAAGTATAGTAATTTAGGAATACTCGCTTCACTTTTAGCTAAAAATATAAGAACTCTAGTAATTTCATGATTGGAAACACATGCAGAATAACTGTTTTGTTATTTTATCAGTCACACTTTATTCTGTACACTTTTTTATTTTTTATCAGTCCATAAAGTGGTGATAAATATTTCATGTGACTCTAAATAGTTGAGATACTACTTTATGTAATATTTTCTATAAAATCCATGAGAACATAAAGACTAATTTTGCTATACATTCTAGCATGCTTCTTCTGGAAATACTACATTATCACCTTTAATCACTTCTAATATTAAATTTGGGGCTTCCCTGGTGGCTTTGCAAAGAATTTGCTTGCAATGCAGGAGATGGCCTGCAGTGTGGGAGACTTGGGTTTAATCCTTGGGTTAGGAAGATCCCCTGAGGAAGGAAATGGAAACTCATTCCAGTATTCTTGCCTGGGAAATCCTATGGACAGAGGAGCCTTGTGGGCTATAGTCCATGGGGTCACAAAGACTCAGACACAACTTAGCGACTAAATCACCAAACTGGTTTACTGTCTTGATTTTTCTGTGCATCATATATTTATCCAATTAAATGTAAAGGCTGCTTGTAAATTGGTCTCCTAATAATCTCTCTGACATTTTATCAGAGGGAGAAAAAAAATCCCTGTGAGCTATTTATATTTACATTTGAATTCAAGCACAGGTTCCCATATAGTACAGACTTCACCTTAGACAATTTCCTCAACTAATACATTTTTAGCAGCTGTGTGGGAGTTTAGGATCAATTTAGCTACATTAGCTTGTTTAGAAATAATGCTACCTAAAATGATAGAAATTCAAATCATAATGTCAGTACTTCCTCTGGGCTTGTTTCCTGTTATTAGGATTTTCTCAGAAAATGTGTGCTGCTGAGTTAGAGGTAAAGTATTTGTTCACCTCCTGTCCTTTAATATTTCACTCTGATTTTCCTCTCGAATAATTAGATTCAGAGGTCCTCCTCTGGTAAAGCACTACAAGAAGCCAGAAAGATTGTCTTCTTTCAGCTTCTTACTTGCTGATAAGGAAAATGAGGCTTATAAATGCAACTTGTCTTGTCCAGGGTCATATAGCTGTTTAGGACCTGTGATTTTTATCTGGTGTCACATTCATCCTAAAGCTGAATGAGTGCAATTGAGAGAATATTTAACTTTGAGACTCTGAAGTTTCTTTTCTACATAGACTTTTGTTCCATGAGAACTCCATGGGAAATGTCTTTTCTACATAGACTCTTATTCCATGGAAATTGATGTTTACATTTAAAATAATAAATATCTGAGAAGTTGTGAGATTTTTCTTGGACAACAGAGATTAAAATGATAAACTTTAGGTATTTTCTTCATAATGACCTTTTCGTAGACATTGTAAAATTGAGGTTAGGCAAAGGTAGGAAAATGAAAGCATAATAAAGACAATGAAAACCAGAAGACCTATTAAGGGTAAAATAGGATTCTGAGTCTCTCAGATTTCTCATAATAGGCAATGTCTGCCTTGGTAGAAATGGTTCTCTAAGAACATTCTGTGACTTCTTTCTCAGTTGGATGCCAGCATCTTTGATTACTGGCGGAGTTCTAAGCCCTATGTTGAGTGTTCTGCATGTCCCATTGAATACCACTCTTCTCTTGGGTTAGAGTCTTCTTTTTTGGTCTCTGAAGCAGAAGTGACCTTTAGTAGCCATCCTTGAAGGTGGACACAAGTCAGGAAAGGAAGAATCCTTTGTTAATTTTCATTTTGGCAAGTTAAAAGTACCTTACTGAATCAGTGTTTTGGGATTTGGGTTAAGGTTCTAACATCCAAAGCTGGAAACTAATTGACACGGAGTTAAACATTTGTGTCCCACATGGCGTGAATCTGTTGTTGTCTTTGTGGGTAATCATATCCTAGCCACAGAGTGACTTTTCTTCCTGGATTACAGAACTTCATCCAGCAAGATTCCAGTGCCTTCCTTTCGGGATGGGTGTGTGAACGTGGACAGAGGACTATTATTGAATGCTACCTTCCCTGACTACGACTTCCCTGGTGGCTCAGACGTCTGTCTGTCCACAATGTGGGAGACCCAGGTTCGATCCCTGGGTTGGGAAGATCCCTTGGAGAAGGAAATGGCAATCCACTCCATTACTATTGCCTGGAAAATCCCATGGATTGAGAAGCCTGGTAGGCCCCAGTCTATGGGGTCGCAAAGAGTCGGACACGACTGAACAATTTCACTTCACTTCACTTCACCTTCCCTGACTACTTTAGCTTACAGGAATTGCTCCCTTTTTCTCCAATACAAATAGCACCGCATTCTACATCATTCTGTGTTACTTTAATGTATATAACTTGTCCTTTCTTGGTGAGATACTAGTAGCTTTTTTTAGAGCAGTGTTTTTATTTTTGTTATGTTCAGGTGTTTTTTAACCTGTCGTCAAGTCAGAGCAATGATTCCTTCAATGAATAATTATTTAGTGCTTACTATATGTCAGGTGCAGTTCTAGGTACTAGGGATGAAGATGTGAATTGTTGAGAAAATGTCCCTTCCTTCGTGACACTTCTGTTCTAATAGTGAGCGTGGCAGGAAATCCTAAAGACACAAAATGAGTTAAGAGAGAGATACATGATGTTAAGAAAGTAGAAGAGAGAAGAAGTGTAGATAAGGGGGAAATAAGTTATTTCTTTAGATAAGATAATCATAAAAAGCCTCTTTAAAAGTGACCTAATACTTAAATAATGAAAACAATGGAATGAAACCAGCAATGGAAACATTAGAGGTAATGAGGGAACATCCAAGGCAGATAACTCCTAGAGGGGAAAGTGATACGAAGCACGTTCTGAGTAATAAGAAGAGGCTGAATCCCGTAGGGCCGTATCAGGGCCGTGCGGAAAGGAGCTGTACTGGGTTCAGGTGGAAATAGGAAGCCAGGGTAAGGTTTTAGGGAACAGAGTGGTGTTATCACTTTGGCTGTATCGGGAGAAGACGTTGCGGATAGACATGAATGGAAGCCACCTCTTCGCATGTTGAGTCATCCTCTACAGGTGGACGGAGAGGAGTCTCCTGGGGGTGGCCTTTTGGAACATGTGGTTTGTGTGTGTGTGTGTGAGTGTGTCTTGGGGCAGAATAGGATTTGGTTTATTCTTCTAGGTGTTAGATAGGTAGTTATATTAGCTGTTAGGTAGTAGTAGATGTTAGGTGATTAGAGATATGGGAGGCACTGATTGAATCAAAAAGGATCTTGATGGCAGAGGGAACACTGGGACATGAAGGAAAGGGCAGATTGTGTTTGAAAAAGGAGGTCAAAAAGAGATGGGGCAGGCAGGACGTCAGGAAAAGGAAGAGAAACAGACCTGGACCTGGGCGGGCAGGGTCTCACTACAATATGGATGGGTTGAAGCCCCACTTGAGATACTTCAATAAACACAGTGAATTTCCATGTTTTCTCTTATCCTCTTTTTGTTGGGTCAAAGGCAGTATAGACTAGAGTGATATGATCTGATACGTCATCATGCACACATAAAGTACACATGCGTCCTTCTCACATTGTCATGCATTCTTCCCAGCAGTTTCAAGCTGAGTACTCCTCCTCCACACCCCCTTATCCAAAATCCTGGAGGAGAGGTGCATTTTGGAATGAAGGATTTTTCAGGTGTTAGTTAAGATAATATGATGAATGAACTAGATGTTGCATAACACTCCACTGGAGTCTGGGGTGGCACTCTATAATGAAGTATATTAATATTTTTCTAACCTGAGAAAAAATTGACAATGTAGTTTTAGTTTCAAGTAGGCAGCAAAGTGATTCAGTTATTACCGGGGTCCAGCCCCGGTGGAGTCAGGGGTCTCGAAGGGGAGACGGCTTCGGTGATCAGGATACAATAGAATTAAAGATATAAAGAGTGGTTAAATAAGGATAGCTCAGTGAGAAAATTCAATGGAGAAAAGAGACTGAATAACTTGGTTTACGTGGAAAGCTAATAAAATTCCAAAATAAGGAATTTACGTCACCTACATAAGCTGCAGGCATCCTCCCGTTCTCCTGAAGGAGAGGAGACACTAAGGCCTCCCCGGTCAGATCTTAGAAGCCCAGGCATAGTTAGTAGGCTTGATGAGCCTCCACACCCCAGATGAAAATTCAGCCAGAAGGTGAGAGAAAGAATGACATGGGGAGACCAAGTTTTGGTGAACAAGGCCCACACTTTATTTTCCAAAGTAGTTTTTATACCTTAAGTTATGCATAGAGGATAATGGGGGAAGGGGTAGAGTCATGCAGTAAGCCAGGCTTTCTTCCTGCAAACTTATCATATGCAAAAGTTTAGGTGATTTGCATCATCTTCTCGCCTGGAGGGCTGTTAACTTTTTAAGACCCTTTCTTCAGAAAACTTATTTTTCTCTAAAGGTGATTAGTCAGGCGCCACCCTCCGAAAGCATTAGATAAAGTTGCATTCCTATAGGGCAAAGGTATGGTGGGCTATAACAAGAAAAAATTAACTCAAGGGTCCAAGGTTACAAACATTAAAGCTACTACTTACACTAATTATACTAATCAATACACTACCAGGGACACAGTAGGTAAGGGATATGGAAACTTAGCAGCAAACTTTGGCCCAAAAAGTGAAAAACCCGCCACCAATACAATTTCTAATCAATCTTTTAACTGCTCAAAGGAATCTGTATTCAGACAGTTTAGAACATCTCATGCCTCTCAACACTCTTGTCATGCCCAGGACAGTACCCAGTAAAGTCAGAGGTGTAGGTGAGAGCACAAAGAAGTAAAGTAGACAGACTCTGGTTTTGAGGGTAGATGCTCGAGAATTTCCAGGGGGACTCCTGAGGCTCGATCCCGCCATTGCATATGCCAAGCCTCCTTCCTCACGACCTTTGCCACGGGCGGAGTTCCTCACACTGGTTCCCGGCAAGTTATACAATTCTTTTCAGATTCTTTTCCATTCTTGGTGGTTAGAAGATACCGAGTAGAGCTCCCCGTGTTATACAGTAGGTCCTTGTTTATTTTATATAGTAGTGTGTATATATTAATCCTAACTCCTAATTTATCTCTACTACTACTACTAAGTCACTTCAGTTGTGTCCGACTCTGTGTGACCCATAGACAGCAGCCCACCAGGCTCCCCTGTCCCTGGGATTCTCCAGGCAAGAACACTGGAGTGGGTTGCCGTTTCCTTCTCCAATGCATGAAAGTGAAAAGTTAAAGTGAAGTCCCTCAGTCGTGTCCGACTCTTAGTGACCCCATGGACTGCAGCCCATCAGGCTCTTCTGTCCACGGGATTTTCCAGGCAAGAGTACTGGAGTGGGGTGCCATTGCCTTCTCCGAATTTATCTCTACCAAATGTATTAATATTTCTGCATAATAACAAACATATTGTTATTCTCACAAATGGGAAACACTGAGAATATAGATAGCCTCATATCAGTTTAGATAAAGTTTGTATACAATAGAATTTATGCTGAGCTTTCAATAAGTGTCCCATTTTCAGAGCTTTAAAAAAGTTTTGAAATCAAGAGATTTTTACTAAGGAAATAAAAATTTAGAGAATTAAAATGACTTGTTAAATAGTTGGGCTGTAATTTAAACACTGCATTGGCTGACCACAAACTCTGTGATCTTAACCACATTGTAACACTTGTACAGAAATGATGAACCTTGCCTATAAATACCTGTCCTGTATATAAAAGCACATACATGTATATTGAGAAATAGATAGCTATAAAGGAACTATTTAAAATCTAACCATGTTCTGCAGTGAGTACATGCCTATAAATTGTTTTAAGTATACTCTTTCTAGAATGGTACCAGCCATAATATTAATAATGACAATTATCTTGTAGTACTTTGAAGATTTAATTATGATAAATCTAATTAATGGCAATTAAATGACTTTATTTTTGATAAATTATCTAAATTATCATAAACGTTAAGGGCCACATTTTTCCATTATCCTGCTGATTAGCAGAGAAAATTTTGCATAAATTATAGATGAAAGCAATCTTGTTTATTTTAACAGGAATTTGGAACATAAATTCAAGGAGTTGTTTATGCTTGAGGCCATTGTTTTTATTAAGTATCTACTGGAAATCTCCAACTAAACAGTATGAGGGGATGAGGACATTCTAGGTTAAGTAAGAACATTTGTTGTTCAGTAGCTCAGTTGTGGCCAACTCTGCAGCCTCATGGCCGGCAGCATGGCAGGCTTCTCGGTCCTTCCCCATGTCACAGAGTGTGCTTAAGCTCATGTGCATTGAGTTAGTGGTGCCATCCAACCATCTGTCATCCCCTTCTCCTCCTGCCTTCAATCTTTCCCAGCATCAGGGTCTTTTCCAATGAGTCAGCTCTTCCCATCAGGTGCCCAAAGTACTGGAGCTTCAGCTTCAGCATAAGTCCTTCCAGTGAATATTCAGGACTGATTTCTTTAGGATTGACTGGTTTGATCTCCCTGCTGTCCAAGGGACTCTCAAGGGTCTTCCCCACACCACAGTTTGAAAGTGGCAGTTCTTTGGCACGCAGCTTTCTCTGCGGTCCAACTCTCACACCCGTGCATGACTACTGGGAAAGCCGTAGCTTTCACTATAGGGACCTTTGTCAGCAGAGTGATTTCTCTGCTTTTTGATCTGCTGTCTAGTTTGTCATAGCTTTTCTTCCAGGGAGCAAGTGTCTTATTTCATGGCTGCAGTCACCGTCTATGGTGATTTTGGAGCCCAAGGGGAAAAAAAAGAATCTGTCACTGTTTCCATTTTTTCTCCATCTCTTTGCCATGAAGTGATGGGACCAGATGCCATGATCTTAGACATCAGTTCTGGAAAGATCTGAAAATGCCAAGGTTGTGGTTAGTAGAGCATTCAGCTTGTATTTAATGTGGCGACCAAATGACTGTTTTCTTTCCTAGGAGTCTTTTAAGACTGTTCTCTATCTTAAAGTTACCAGAGAAATTCATAGAAAAACGTTCTTCCTTTTACTGAAATTGAATATTTGCTTTTCATACTGTTTATGGGGTTCTGAAGGCAAGAATACTGAAGTGGTTTGCCATTCTCTTCTCCAGTAGACCACATTTTGTCAGAACTCTCCACCATGACCTGTTGTCTTGGGTGGCCCTACATGGCATGGCTCATAGTTTCATTGAGTTAGACAAGGCTGTTTTAACTTATTTAACTTATATGCAGAGTACATCATGTGAGATGTCGGGCTGGATTAAGCACAAGCTGGAATCAAGATTGCCAGAAGAAATATTGATAACCTCAGATATGGAGATGACAGTACCCTTTTTTCAGAACGCGAAGAAGAACTAAAGAGCCTCTTGATGAAAGTGAAAGAGGAGAGTGAAAAAGTTGGCTTAAAATTTGACATGCAGAAAACTAAGATCATGGCATCTGGTCCCATCACTTCATGGCAAATAGGTGGGGAAACAGTGGAAAGAAACAGTGACAGACTATTTTGCGGGGCTCCAAAATCACTACAGATGGTAACTGCAACCATGAAGTTAAAAGACGCTTGCTCTTTGGAAGAAAAGCTATGACCAACCAAGACAACATATTAAAAAAACAGAGACTTTACTTTGCCGACAAAGGTCCATCTAGTCAAAACTATGGTTTTTCTAATAGCCATATATGAATGTGACAGTTGGACCATAAAGAAAGCTGAGCACTGAAAAACTGATGCTTTTAAACTGTGGTGTTGGAGAAAACTCTTGAGAGTCCCTTGGACAGCAAGGAGATCAAACCAGTCCATCCTAAGCAAAATCAGTCCTGAATATTCATTGGAAGGACTGATGCTGAAGCCTAAACTCCAGTACTTTGGCCACCTGATGTGAAGAACTGATTCTTTGGAAAATAACCTGATGCTGAGAAAGATTAAAGGCAGGAGGAGAAGGGGACAACAGAGGATTAGATGGCTGGATGGCATCACCAACTCGATGGACATGTGTTTGAGCAAGCTCCAGTAGTTGGTGATGGACAGGGAGGCCTGGCGTGCTGCAGTCCATGGGGTCACAGCCAGACATGACTGAGCGACTGAACTGAATGTATACTTAGCTTGACTGAAAATTACTGATTTTGAGCAGGCAGAGTTATCAAACTAAAAAAAGTAATTTAAAAACATTACCTATCTTTTGGCTATTTAGTTTTGTAACTTTGAGACTATTCCTTTTCATGGATATATGTGTGAGTCCGTGATTGTTTGCGTGTGCATTATATATCCTCATTATATGCGGTAGTTATGCTCTGTAAAGTTGCCATGAGTACTGAATTTGCAGATACCGAGAAGTGCTCCTAAGGGAAATTCAGGGTTAGGTTTTACTGAGCCTCCAGTCACCACATTTCTGTCATCAGGTCAATACATAATTTTATTTTTCAAAACCTTATTTAATGTTTATTGTTGATTCATTTGCATTGAACTCATGACCAACAGCCCTTTAACTCACAGCTGAGCAAATGTGGGTAATGCATGCATTTTCTCCATAAGGCGCCTCCAGCCCTCTTGCGTGGGGGACCTGGGCAGTACTTCAGCAGTGCATGTGTGTGTGGGGTGTGACACTGAGGAGCAAAGTCACCAATAGAAAGTGCACACGTGAGAAAAACGCGGCATTAGACCATGAGAAGGACGCTTGTTTTACCAGACATTAAACCAGAAGGCAGAGCATTGCCGTCTCCCTTCAGGCGGGAACGGGGGGCAGGTGACTGTGCAGGCTTTCACCTCAGCAAATGACTGTGAAAGCCCAGGCATTGATTTTGTGGATACAGATGCATTTTGGTGAATAAGAAATTAACAAATAAGAGATCCACAAGTGGGGCTTCCTTGGTGGTCCAGAGGTTAGGAATCCACCCGCCAATGCGGGGAGCACAGCTTCAGTCCTTGCTCTGGGAAGATCCCACGTGCCACAGAGCAATAAGCTCGCACACCACAACTACTGAGCCTGCACACCTGGAACCTCTGGTAGTTGTGGCAAACTTCTTGGTGTTGGAATCCTTTCTTCTTGCAGCTGTCCACCTAGGTCAGGTCATGCTGTTCCTGTAAACCTCTGATGAGGCAAATGTCAATACTCTCTGTTCTGCAACTTTTTGCCTTTATGTGAATGGACTCTTTAAGGTCAGGGCCTTGAGATTAGGACATCCTATATATTTCAAGCTATAGGCAGCTTTCTTTTACAAAAGGTACGGAGCCAGCGTGACTCAGCACCAGGAAAGGAGCAGACCGAATATGGAGTCAGATTGTTCCTTCCCTGTTACAACACTTGGTGGGCAGCCAGGCTCATTCTGTGCCTCCCTTTGTTGTTAGTCAAAGGCAGATATATTTGAGGGCAATATTTTATCATCTGTATACCTGTGTATTACATACTCGAGTATGTAAGAACTCGTATATTATTGTATATACATTCAGAGCCAGAGCCAGGGAGAGAGGGAGCGTGAAAGAGGAGAGCCCTGACAAGTGGACTATGGAAGAAAGCAGTTTTTATAAGGTAATGAATGTCCTAATTATTCCTGTGTTAGTGTAGCAGCCTACTTAAAAATTCTTCGAAGTACATAAAATTGACTTACTCTCTCCTGTTTATAGACAATTAAAATGAAAAGCTTTCATAATTAATATAATCTTCACATTATTTTAAAAGGCAGTTAATGGGAAGCCATCCATCTTCTGACATGGTTAATTCCGTTTTTGCCACACTTGTAGTTACTGAATTTGAACAGGTCATTATACATTAGAAGGTGGTGCTTTGTTTTGCTTTTTTTTTTCTCCTTCTTAATATGAAAGTCAGCGGAACATTTGCTTAGTATATTGCTAACTCAATTCTTTGTTCATTTATCAGAATTACTTTATGCCTTCTGTAACACTGAATAGCACAGGAAAGTAAACACAGTGATCGGGTGGCCTTTTCCAGGAAATTCTGCATTCGATTGTTAGTAAGAGGTAGAATTGAAGCCTCTTGGAAAGAAATAAATTTCCTGCTTTGAATTATATTTTGTACTTAGATATGTTTCACTGCCATATTTTGGGGTCACAGAAATATTTATTCATTTTATATTTAGCTTGTATTTTTTTAATTATTTTTCATATTCTCTCCCTAATTAGGTTATTACATAATATTGAGCAGAGTTCCCTGTACTATACAGTCGGTCTTTGTTGATTATCCGTTTTAAATGGATAAACATGTCAGTCCCAAACTCCCTAACTATCCCTTCCCCCACTCTCCCCCGCTGGTGACCATAAGATCATTCTCTAGTGTGCTTGTGCATTTTAATGTTTGTCCATTTAAAAAGCTAATTGGGAATAGGGAATAAAAATGTCTGCTCTGTCCATCCCTTCATCTGCAGGCTCTAACTCAATGCCTCAGACATGAGTTCAGTGAATACTGCTGCAGATCACTGTGCTGCATGTGGCTGAGAGAAAGGCTGAAGTCCAGGGATGGCTCTTCCCTGTCTCCAGACACACTGTAGGGAGGGAGGTTAGACTGGCGAGACTACCACACAGTTTACAATGGAAGGGTTATCTGAGAACTGGCAACCAGGACTGTGAATTGATAGGCTGATGCTGAAGAACAGAGAAGGGAGCTTGTAGACTGGGGTTTGTATCCTAAGTGGCATCTGTTATGTAGGAGAGAGAGCATGGTTCGTCAGCAGATTTTGCTGGAGCAGAACATTCTTGAAGGTAAATTTTTAGGTGGCAAATTCTTGCAAGGATTCAGTGGTGTTTGGGATATAATAGTTCAGGTCTTGGAAGCTAGGTAATATGACTGGACTTAGATAAATAGACCAAAAACACATGTTACAAAATATTGAGCTGTTAAAGTTTGTATGCAGGTCAAGAAGCAACAGTTAGACCTGGACATGGAACAACGGACCGGTTCCAAATTGGGAAAAGAGTACGTCAAAGCTGTATATTGTCACCCTGCTTATTTATCTTATATGCACGGTACATCATGTGAAATGCCAGGCTGGATGAAGCACAAGCTGGAATCAAGGTTGCAGGGAGAAGTATCAATAACTTGAGATATGCAGATGATATGACCCTTATGCAGAAAGTGAAGAGAAACTAAAGAGCCTCTTGATGAAAGTGAAAGAGGAGAGTGAAAAAGCTGTGTGACTGCAGCGATGAAATTAAAAGATGCTTGCTCCTTGGAAGAAAAGCTATGACCAACCTAGACGGTGTATTAAAAAGCAGAGCCATTACTTTGCCAGCAAAGGTCTATATAGTCAAAGCTGTGATTTTTCCAGTAGTCAGGTATGGATATGAGAATTGGACTCTAAAGAAAGCTGAGCATCGAAGAATTGATGCTT
The DNA here is from genome assembly GCF_029407905.1 of Bubalus kerabau. Lineage (NCBI taxonomy): Eukaryota > Metazoa > Chordata > Mammalia > Artiodactyla > Bovidae > Bubalus > Bubalus kerabau. The sequence continues at coordinate 202,689,621 of NC_073625.1, forward strand.
TTGAACTGCGGGGTTGGAGAAGTCTCTTGAGAGTCCCTTGGACTGCAAGGAGATTAAACCAGTCCATCCTGAAGGAAATCAGTCCCGAATACTCATTGGAAGGACTGATGCTGAAGCTGAAACTCCAATACTTTGGCCACCTGATGTGAAGAACTAACTCGTTGGAAAAGACCCTGATGCTCGGAAAGATTGAAGGCGGGAGGACAAGGGGATGACAGAGGATGAAATGGTTGGATGGCATCACCGATTCAATGGACATGAGTTTGAGTAAACTCTGGGAGTTGGTGATGGACAAGGAAGCCTGGCGTGCTACAGTCCATGGGGTCACAAAGAGTCGGACATGGCTGAATGACTGAACTGAACTGAAAGTCACAGGCTTATATCCCTCTAGCAATGGCATTTAGAAGGATTAGAAAAAAAATGAGATAGTGATTGGAATGAGTGATTAGAAATTAGAGACAAAAAAAGTTAGGATTTGTGTGAGTGGTATCAAGAGATCCGAACCAGAGAAGGAAATTTGAACTAGGAAAATAGAGATGATTGTGAGTGATATTGCTGTGAAATAATATGTTTTTAATGTAATAAGTACTGTTCATTTGGCTGAGGAATTATTTGCCCCAAACATTGAGCTTCTGTAGAGAATTTACTGCTAGATATTGTTGTGTAGATTTTATATTAGAGTGGGGGGAAAAAAAGCTATGGAAGAAAAGCTTGGACTGCAGAGAAACAATTTATCTTTATATAAACAATTTATATTTATATTATTTCTCTGCAGTTTTTCAAGATGTATTTATCCATGATATTAGTCAAATATTGTATATTAATGACCTCTTTTTGAGTAACAGGGACAAAATAAACTTGTATTTAATATATTTAGTAGAAATAGCCCTGTTAAGGGCTTCCAGGTTAGCTCCAATGGTAAACAATCTGCCTGCAAGATGGGAGACCTGGATTCAGTCCCTGGGTTGGGAAGATGCCCTGTAGAAGGGAATGGCAACCCACTTCACTATTCTTGCCTGGAGAATTCCATGGACAAAGAAGCCTGTGGACTACAGTCCATGGGACTGCAAAGAGTCAGTCACGACTGAGCACGCATACATATACATACAGAGTAGAGAACCATGAAACAGATCTAGACATGCTTAAAACCTAACAGAGGGAGCTATACTTAATATTTTGTAATGACCTAAAAGGGAAAAGAATCTAAAAAAGAATATATATATATATATATATATATATATATATACACATTCTTTCTGATTATAGGAAGAGAAGCATTTAAGAATGCACAAAGAACAGGAATATTATAAAGTTTGACAGATGCAATTAAAGCAAATTTTAAAATTATTTAACAACAACAATCACACACACACACACTCACTTGTATGTGTGTGTGTGTATAGCTTTTCTATACACACTAATATATATGAAACTAATATAGCATTGTGAATCAACTATATGTCAATAAAAATTGACAAATCCTAAAAAAAAAGCAAAGAAGAACTAAAAAGCCTCTTGTTGAAAGTGAAAGAGGAGAGTGAAAAAGCTGGCTTAAAACTCAACATTCAAAAAACTAAGATCATGGCATCTGGTCCCATCACTTTGTGGCAAATACAAGGGAAAACAATGGAAACAGTGAGAGACTATTTTCTTGGGCTCCAAAATCATTATAGATGGTGACTTCAGCCATGAAATTAAAAGATGCTTGCTTCTTGGAAGAAAAGCTATGACCAACCTAGACAGCATATTAGAAATCAGAGACACCCCTTTGTTGACAATGGCCCCTATACTCAAAGCTGTGGTTTCCCAGCAGTCATGTACCGATGTGAGTGTTGGGTCATAAAGAAGGCTGAGTGCCAAAGAACTGATGCTTCCCAACTCTGGTGCTGGAGAAGAGTCTTGGGAGTCCCTTGGACAGCAAGGAGACCAAACCAGTTAATCCTAAAAGAAATCAATCCTAAATTATCATTGGAAGGACTGATGCTGAAGCTCCAATACTTTTGCCACCTGATGTGAACAGTCCATTGGAAAAGACCCTGATGCAGGGAAAGATGAGGACAGAAGGAGAAGGGGGCAACAGAGGATGAGATGGTTGAATGTCATCACTGACTCAATGGACATGAGTTTGAACAAACTTTGGGAGATAGTGAAGGACAGACAAGCCTGGTGTGCTGCAGTCAATGGGGTAATAAAGAGTCATACATGATTTAAGGACCAAACTGTTACAAGAAAAAGCAAAGAAAACCTAAGATAGGGCAGAGTTAACATTACAAATGGTCTGGCAAAGGGTGAGGTGACTATTAAATTCTCAGTGGACTAAAGACTTAGATAAATCAATCAGTCACATTCTGTTTACAAAATAGATAACTACTAAGAACCTGTTTATGGGACTCAGAACTCTACTCAGTACTCTGTAATGACTTATATGGGAAAAGAATCTAAGGAAAGAAGAGCTGATACATGTATATACATAACTGATTCACTTTATTGTACACCTGAAACTAACACAGCATTGTAAGTCACCTTCTCTCCAATAAAAAATTAAGAATAAATAAATAAATCGCACAGCATGCAATATAAAACAAGGGTCTCCAGCCCCCAGGAACCTGGGTCATGCAACAGGAGGTGAGCGGCAGGCGGGCCAGCCAAGTTCCATCTGCTTCTCCCCATCGCTGGCATTACTGCCTGAACTGCCCCCCGAGTCCCCATCCGGTGGGAAGCTTGTCTTCCAAGACACCAGTTCCTGGTGCCAGAAGGTTGAGGACCTCTGATAAAGAATGTCTTTGTTATTATAGGAAGGGTAGCATTTAAAAATACACAAAGAAAGTGAACTATTATAAAGTTTGCCAGATGCAATTAAAGCAAATTTTAAAACTATTTAACAACAATGATCACAACACTTCCCATAAACATGGCTGAAATGCAGGCCGCAGACTGGAAGTAGATACCTGCCACATACATGATTGACAAAAGATTATGTGGAGAATTTAGAAAAACTTCTTATACTCGTCTGAAAAAGGAATGTGTCAAGGCAAGTTAGAAAGGAGGAAACTCCAATGGTAAGTCAACAGAAGAAAGAAAAAGGGAAAGATGCCCAACCTCACTAGTAACCAAGAAAATGCAAATTAAGACACTTTGCATCCATTTGGTTAGTACAAATTTTGGAAATCTGAGTTTAACATGTATTGTCAAGAATTTGGGAAAATAGGCTTTAAATATGTTTATGTTACTATGACTTGAAATAGCCTCTCTGAAAGAGCAATTTGACAAGCTGTAATAAACTTGAATATAAGCATAGTTTTTAGCAGAGCTGTGCCAATTTTCAAAATAAGTTCTAGAAAATAATCTGCTACCAGTACATAAAGAAGTATGTCTAGAATGTTTGTTGGCATCATTTTCTATAATAGTAAAATGTACTATAAATTTGATAAGGAAATTGTGAATGTAATCATGTAAAGAACTACTAAACACCCGTGAAAATGAACATCTTCATTTTAGGAAACATCTAAAAACACAGTCTTGAGAGAAAAAAAGGCTAGTGTGTCATTGTTCATATAAAGTTTAAAAATATGTAAAAATACCTTATATTATTAACAGGCATATATCTATATAGTAATAGTATATAATAGGCATGGGAATGATAAACACCAGCTTAGTGTAGGGAATACAACTAGATAAGGCAAGATGGAATTTGGATACAGAAGTGCTTCAACTGTAAATCTAATGTTGATATTTTTATCGAATATCATCAAAAGCCAAAATGGAAAATTTTGAAATTTAATAAAACTGGTTCAGAGATACAAAGACATGTCATTCTCTATAATAGTATAGACAGTAATGATATTTCACTGAAAATGGTGTTAAAATTCACCTGTATTGTTGCTGATACGGAAGTTCTCAGAACCTTTTTTAAACTGGATGTGCTGACTCTCTACGAGGCAAATGTAGTGTCCAGTTCTCCTCAGACACGTTTGAGCAGGGGATGAATATTGCAGGTGTGTATTGTGACCCTCGATTATTGCAGGAGGAATGGGCAAAATGGAAATCTAGAGATGGACAATACTGTGCAATTCTTTCTCAGTGCAAGTCTCTAGGATCTGGATGAGCATCTGCCTTGCAGTCAGAATATTTAACCAAAATGGGTGAAGCTTTGTTAAATATGGTTTTGTTTGGGGGGGTTAATAGAAAAGCTCTTCCACTTTGTGCCATAAAATATCTGTAGAATTTAAAAGATTTCAATAGGTAGTTTATAGTTTTATTGAGTCTAATTTATATTCCATGAACTTTTTTATGAGTGTATGATTACATGATTTTCAATTTAATGTACAAAGTTGTGCCGCCATAACCATGATCTAGTTTTATATCATTTCTACCACCTGCAAAATTCCCAACATCCAGTTTGTAGTTAATCTTGGTTGCCACCCCTAGACAACAACTGATTTGCTTTCTGTCTCCCCAAATTTGCCCTTTCTGGATATCTCATACAAATGAAATCACACAGTGCAGACTTTTGAATCTACCTTCTTTCAGTTCACAGTGTTTTTGAGGTCCATCCCTGCTGCAGTGCGTGTCAGTAATCTGTTCCTTTGTAGAACTGAATGGACTACAGTCAGCTGCCTGGATACACTGTGTTTGATTTATCTATTCTGTAGTTGATGGCCATTTGAATTGTTTCTCATTCTTGCCTATGAGTAATACTGCTATGAAATTCTTGTACAAGTCTTTCGTAGACATGTGTTTTTATTTCTCTTCCTAGAAGTGTAGTTGTTGTCATTGAATATTTATGTTTAGCTTATTAAGATACTGCTAACCTATTTTTAGTGTGTTTGCATCACTGTGCATTTCTACCGGTAATAGATGAGCATTCTTACTTCCCCACATCCTTGCCAAAACTTGTTACTGTCTGTGTTTTGATTACAGCCATTCAGGTGGCTATGCTATGCTGCCTCAGTATAGTTCTTAATGTTCATTTTCCTAATGAAAAATGATACTGAATGTCTTATCATGTACTTATTGGCTGTTTGATGTCCTCCTTAGTGAAATGTCTATTCAAGTTTTTGCTGTATTTTAAATTGGATTATTATTATTATTTATTGAGTTACAAGAGGTTTAGCCTAGGTACAAGTCCTTTACTAGATATAAGATCTGCAAGCGCTTTTCTGTGTGAAAGAATTTAATTTTAAGTGGGGCTCCATTTTCAGGCGCATCATCTCTCTCCTATGATCTAAATATAGATAGAAAGTACTGCTCGGAAGACAATTTAAAAGAGGATCATTATCACTGTAGCGAATACTTTAGGTAGTTAGCATTTTTATGCTCCTACGATTTATTTGCCCTTTTTCTTTTTAAAGGCAATTTAAATCTAATGAAAAACATCGATTCTGACTTATTAGAACTCATGCGTTCCAATTACCAGTGATTCTGTCAAAGTAATTGTATTTACTCTCCACATGTATGCAAAAATATAGCCATCATTCAAAACATCCTTTGAGGTTAGCTCATGGTTTGCGTTCCACGCAAGTGTGAACCACCTGCTCACAGTGTGCGAGTGCAAACGCGCACTCGGGTGTTCTCTGCTTCAGACTCCAAGCTCGTGCCCGGCCAGCTGCACGCGGTAGTCGTGTGACCGGACAGGCCTTCCAGGCCCGAGAGCCGGCTCTCCTCTCAGCTCAGAAACGACTTACCCGAGGAGACACGAGCTCACGAAGCAGGACACGTCACTGGGCAGGCCCGGGGAGAGCAGCGCGGTGAGGGCCCGGGAGGGCGGCCCTGCACGTGGCTCGCGGTCCCGGGTTTAAGGTGAGGGCATTCGTTTCCGGTCCCGGGTTTAAGGTGAGGGCATTCGTTTCCGGTCGTTTGAGGCCGATCTTTCTGGCCCCGGGCCCCTCCTGGGGACGCCCTCACCGCTCAGCCAGCATGGATTCCAGCAAGGAGGATTCTGGGAGGACAGGGGCCCCTCCTGGGGGCGCCCTCACCGCTCAGCCAGCATGGATTCCAGCAAGGAGGATTCTGGGAGGACACGGGCCCCTCCTGGGGGCGCCCTCACCGCTCAGCCAGCATGGATTCCAGCAAGGAGGATTCTGGGAGGACACGGGCCCCTCCTGGGGGCGCCCTCACCGCTCAGCCAGCATGGATTCCAGCAAGGAGGATTCTGGGAGGACACGGGCCCCTCCTGGGGGCGCCCTCACCGCTCAGCCAGCATGGATTCCAGCAAGGAGGATTCTGGGAGGACACGGGCCCCTCCTGGGGGCGCCCTCACCGCTCAGCCAGCATGGACTCCAGCAAGGAGGATTCTGGGAGGACACGGGCCCCTCCTGGGGGCGCCCTCACCGCTCAGCCAGCATGGACTCCAGCAAGGAGGATTCTGGGAGGACACGGGCCCCTCCTGGGGGCGCCCTCACCGCTCAGCCAGCATGGACTCCAGCAAGGAGGATTCTGGGAGGACACGGGCCCCTCCTGGGGGCGCCCTCACCGCTCAGCCAGCATGGATTCCAGCAAGGAGGATTCTGGGAGGACACGTGCACCCGCCCTTTCCCGATTCTTCCGGTTGGTAGTGACTTGGGAGTTCCGCGTTCCTTCCCAGGACCTCCTGTTGTAAAACGACTCATGCAGATGGTCACCTGGCCAGGGTGGGAGGTTTCAGTCACTGTTTTCCCTAACAGTTGGGCAAACTCCAGTTGGCAAGATGAGTGTTTCATGGAAAATGGGATCTAGTGAGACAATAATAAAAAATACTCCTAAATACGCTTTAAAAAACAACAGTAAGTAACAGTTGTAGACTTATCTGCGTCTGAAGGAACTAGGTTCACCAGCATTAAAATTTGCTGGGACAGATAGCTCTCCTCCTGAGTCACCGTTGCATGTTGTCTGGGAGACATTGCCGCATTGACACAAGCCAGTTGGGTGTATTCTCTTACGGTGTTATTTTTTGCAGACTGCTCCTCTTAAAAAAAAAAAAATGCAATTCACCTTTCCTGGCTTGAAATGAATGTCCTTTACACTTGAATATGCCTTTTGTTTCATTTTCAAAAGTCTTTCTAGAAGAAACCCTTGTATAAACACCTGGCATTTCACAAATTATTGTGTTGCTTAAGGGCACTTTTCCTGAGCCTTGTCTTTTATTCATACATTGAAAGGGCAGAGCATAAACAGATCACTTTTGTGTGCTGCCCCTCACATGATGTAAGAGGTGGGGCAGGGAGAATAATACATATTCTTTGATGTGTTCTTTTTGTTCTGTTGAAGGATCCATTTGAAAAAGGAGAATTCATAACTTTCGTGCAGATATAAAACAAAACATGTAAAAAGATTTCATTTAACCTGTTCTCAAAAAGGGCAGTATGCTAATGTTGCAGTGTTCAAAGAAGTCAATCTCAAATTGATATGGAACAAAGACATGTTGAAATGAATTTAAAGAAGAGGTGAAACTAGCTTTTTGGAGAGGCGGCAGGGTTGATACATGGTATTTCATTGGAGATTTCATTTTATTGGAGACGTCCAATAAATTTTTCATAGTCTAAATTTCTGTATAGTCTTAAGCAAGGGTTGTCAAATGTTTTCTGTAATGAGCCAGATAGTAAATATCTTATGTTTGTGGATCCATGGTCTCCCTCTCCAATCTGCTGTTGTCATGTGAAAGCATCCACAGACAATAAGTGAACAAGTGGATGTCATGATATTTCAGTGAAACTTCATCTATGATCACTGAATTTCATATTATTTTCTTGTCATGAAATATTATACTTTCTTTAGAATTTTTTCCCCAATCAGATTGGGATTATGAACTGAGTTTGGCTAACCTCTAATCTGGAGAAGGCAATGGCACCCCACTCCAGTACTCTTGCCTGGAAAATCCCATGGACTGAGGAGCCTGGTAGGCTGCAGTCCATGGGGTCGCTAAGAATTGGACACGACTGAGCTACTTCACTTTCACTTTTCACTTTCATGCATTGGAGAAGGAAATGGCAACCCAATCTAGCGTTCTTGCCTGGAGAATCCCAGGGACGGGGGAGCCTGGTGGGCTGCCGTCTATGGGGTCGCACAGAGTTAGACACGACTGAAGCGACTTAGCAGCAGCAGCAACAGCAGCAGCAGCAGCAACCTCTAATCTACAAGGAGTAACCTGAAAAGCTCATAACATTAGCCCAGCTTTTATGAAGTATGTATTTTATGGTAATAAATGGCCATACACAGTAGCATAAATCAGTCTTCCTATCAATCTGTCTTACCTAGCAATAAGAGAGCAACAATAAAACTCTATGCTAAAACAGTCAGAAAGAAAAAATAGACCAAGTAAAGATTACTAGACTTTGTTGACTCAAGTTTTATCAGTCTAGGTTACCACTCACTTTGGTTATAAGACTCAAAATTGCCTGAATCCTAATGATTCTCTTTCAGATAATCCATACAAAATCGACTTGGAGTTCCAAACATACAGGGGAACTATAGATACGAGTATTTTCATTTTATTAAATAATATTTTTTAATTACACAAGTAAAACAATTGAAAATCCTTGTGAATAAACTTTATCAACTCTCATCCACTTGGCTGAATAACATGATGATTTCATAAATCAGGAAAAGTTAAAAAATTATATTTTTATGTATTTATGTTTCTGTTATCTATTAGTGTGATTTACACCTGCTAGGGCCATCCTATATATTCTTGGGGGTCCATGATTGCTTAATAGGTATTTTTATGTTTATGAATGATCTAATAAGATTATAAGCATATTTTCTATTATCTGGATTCCCAATTTATGACCAAGTACTGCTATACAGTTTTTATTTCTATCAGATCAGATCAGTTGCTCAGTCGTGTCTGACTCTTTTCTACCCCATCGCAGCATGCCAGGCCTCCCTGACCATCACCAACTCCCAGAGTTCACTGAGACTCACGTCCATCGAGTCAGTGATGCCATCCAGCCATCTCATCCTCTGCCGTCCCCTTCTCCTCCTGCCCCCAATCCCTCCCAGCATCAGAGTCTTTTCCAATGAGTCAACTCTTCGCATGAGGTGGCCAAAACACTGGAGTTTCAGCTTTAGCATCATTCCTTCCAAAGAAATCCCAGGGCTAATCTCCTTCAGAATGGACTGGTTGGATCTCCTTGCAGTCCAAGGGACTCTCAAGAGTCTTCTCCAACACCACAGTTCAAAAGCATCAATTCTTCAGCGCTCAGCCTTCTTCACAGTCCAACTCTCACATCCACACATGACCACGGGAAAAACCATAGCCTTGACTAGATGAATCTATGTTGGCAAAGTAATGTCTCTGCTTTTCAATATGCTATCTAGGTTGGTCATAACTTTCCTTCCAAGGAGTAAGCGTCTTTTAATTTCATGGCTGCAGTCACCATCTGTAGTGATTTTGGAGCCCAGGAAAATAAAGTCTGACACTGTTTCCACTGTTTCCCCATCTATTTCCCATGAAGTGATGGAATCGAATGCCATGATCTTCGTTTTCTGAATGTTGAGCTTTAAGCCAACTTTTTTACTCTCCACTTTCACTTTTATCAAGAGGCTTTTTAGTTCCTCTTCACTTTCTGCCATAAGGTGGTGTCATTTGCATATCTGAGGTTATTGATATTTCTCCTGGCAATCTTGATTCCAGCTTGTGTTTCTTTCAGTCCAGCGTTTCTCATGATGTACTCTGCATATAAGTTAAATAAACAGGGTGACCATATACAGCCTTGATGAACTCCTTTTCCTATTTGGAATCAGTCTGTTGTTCCATGTCCAGTTCTAACTGTTGCTTCCTGACCTGCATACAAATTTTTCAAGAGGCAGATCAGGTGGTCTGGTATTCCCATCTCTTTCAGAATTTTCCACAGTTTATTGTGATCCACACAGTCAAAGGCTTTGGCATACTAGTCAATAAAGCAGAAACAGATGCTTTTCTGGAATTCTCTTGCTTTTTCCATGATCCAGCAGATGTTGGCAATTTGATCTCTGGTTCCTCTGCCTTTTCTAAAACCAACTTGAACATCTGGAAGTTCACGGTTCACATATTGCTGAAGCCTGGCTTGGAGAATTTTGAGCATTACATTACTAGCATGTGAGATGAGTGCAATTGTGCGGTAGTTTGAGCATTCTTTGGCATTGCCTTTCTTTGGGATTGGAATGAAAACAGACCTTTTCCAGTCCTGTGGCCACTGCTGAGTTTTCCAAATTTGCTGGCATATTGAGTGCAGCACTTTCACAGCATCATCTTTCAGGATTTGGAATAGCTCCACTGGAATTTCATCACCTCCACTATCTTTGTTCGTAGTGATGCTTTCTAAGGCCCACTTGACTTCACATTCCAGGATGTCTGGCTCTAGGTCAGTGATCACACCATCGAGATTATCTGGGTCATGAAGATCTTTTTTGTACAGTTCTTCTGTGTATTCTTGCCACCTCTTCTTAATATCTTCTGCTTCTGTTAGGTCCATACCATTTCTGTCCTTTATCGAGGCCATCTTTGCATGAAATGTTCCTTTGATATCTCTGATTTTCTTGAAGAGATCTCTAGTCTTTCCCATTCTGTTGTTTTCCTCTATTTCTTTGCACTGATTGCTGAAGAAGACTTTCTTATCTCTCCTTGCTATTCTTTGGAACTCTGCATTCAGATGCTTATATCTTTCCTTTTCTCCTTTGCTTTTCACTTCTCTTCTTTTCACAGCTATTTGTAAGGCCTCCCCAGACAGCCATTTTGCTTTTTTGCATTTCTTTTCCATGGGGATGGTCTTGATCCCTGTCTCCTGTACAATGTCACAAACCTCATTCCATAGTTCATCAGGCACTCTATCTATCAGATCTAGGCCCTTAAATCTATTTCTCACTTCCACTGTATAATCATAAGGGATTTTTATTTCTATACCTGCATTTATTTTTTAGTGTGCTTTAGTCATTGTTTTAAAATGTTACCTTTACCATAACATTGGTCCAACTATGAGCTTTGGGTCCTCGTAATGGGGTATACAAATACATTCTAGAGCAAGGGTCAACATAATGGGGTATACAAATACATTCTAGAGCAAGGGTCAACGAAGTTTCTATAAAGGGCTAGAAAGTAAGTAGTTTAGATTTTAACATCTCTATCACAGCTGTGAAACTTGACAATTATAGTGTGAAAGCAGCCAGAGACAATATGGAAATAAATGTGTTCCAATAAAACTTTATTTACAAAAACAGGTAAACAGGTGATAGGTGAAATTTAGCACAAGGGCCTCAGTTTGCTAACTCTTATTCTAGAACACCTGATGATTCTCAAACGTCCAAGAAAGATCTATCTATAATTGTCTATTAATACTTTAACAAAATTATTCTATAAATTAAGAATAATACATTTAGGAAGCTATTATTTGCTTGATAACATGATCCTTCCTTTATAGAAGTACAGTTTAAAATTAGAGCATTACTGATGCTTTATGTTAAAGAATTCTAGGGTTTTTAAAAAATTTATTTATTTTAATTGGAGGCTAATTACTTAACAATATTGTAGTGGTTTTTGGCATACATTGATGTAAATCAGCCATGGGTTTACATGTGTTCCCCATCCTGAACCCCTCTCCCAGAATTCTAGGTTTTTAAAATTTGTTTTCAATTAAAAGCTCATTCTTGAAGAAAACTGACCTGCATTCTACAAGTTTGGTTTTTTTTTTTACATAGACAATGGGTAGCTTTTCTTTTTGACTCAGCCATAAGCTGTACACATAAATGAGTAACCAAATGAATTGCTAACCATATCCTAGATATAAGACATTCCTTTTTGTGCTCGTCTTGCAAGTGAAGGATTTTTAGATGTCAGCCAAATCAAAGCTGTTTGTGTGCAGAAATTTCAATAGTTACAGTGCATCGGTGGGTCACACTTTGACAGACCAGAAAAAAAGTTAAAAAACTTATCAGTTACCCAAAAATCTATTTGCTGGATGGCTGATTTGCACAGTTTATCAAAATTACCATTTCTTTTTTGATATATCCAATCAGTTCTCAGTTGTTGAGCTGATGAATTTTTATGAATGCATTTATAAGTACATTGTTTTATTAACTATTTTTGATGAATTTACCAAATGTTTCATGTTGTGCTGCTGCTGCTGCTGCTGCTGCTAAGTCACTTCAGCCGTGTCTGACTCTGTGCAACCCCAGAGACGGCGGCCCATCAGGCTTCTCCATCCCTGGGATTCTCCAGGCAAGAACACTGGAGTGGGTTGCCATTTCCTTCTCCAATGCATGAAAGTGAAAAGTGAAAGTGAAGTCGCTCAGTTGTGTCCAACTCTTTTCAACCCCATGGACTGCAGATATCTCTTTTTAATTCCTTCTAAAGTCATTTTTGCTTTTATGTCTTTTAAGGGATCCTTTAAATTCTCAAGTAACATTAATTTAGCTTACTTATTAATTTATAAATTTTATAACAATTCATATTATAGAACTATGTTGATAGTTTTTAAGTATTTCTGTGAATTCTAGCTTATTGGATTTTTGTCTTCATAGCAGCATTTTTAGGGATTATTTGGTTGAAAGATAATTTTTAAAAGGTCATAGAATGACTTAGTTTTCTTATGATTATACTTAGACTATACTTATTTAAAAATATGTAATCCATATTCAGAGGCAACCAAATTTAGATTATGATTTTATTTTAAAGGGCCATAAACATGACTTTGCCAATAAATGCTACAAAGCAAATAAATTGATTAAAAATTCTATTATGCTAGTAATTAAAATTGGATCATTATTGATACTTTATGTTAAAGAATTCTAGGTTTCTAAAACTTGTTTCCAATTAAAAGCTCATTCTTGAAGAAAACTGATGTGCCTTCCACAAGTTATATCAAAACAATCATATCAAAATTATGGTTGATATGGCATTTGATGAAATAATGGTGAAATAAACTTACTTTAAGTCTGAAAGAATAAAAAAATGAAATTGCAAAGAATGGGAAAGAACTAAAAGAATTAAGGAAAACCAATTTTATCACATGTGAAGTGCCAAAGTTTTATATTTTAGTTCATAGAAATAAAAAATTAAGGCCAATATATTTATAACAGCTTCAAAAAAGAATATATAGTCATTGAATGTAATTTTTAAATTTATTAATATTCCTTGAAACAGTTGATACATTTGATGAATATTGGTGATAATTAGTTGACTTTTGTCAAAATTGATGTCAAATCAGCAAGATGGCCAAGTTAAGTGTAAAAAAATTACCTTTCCTTGCCTTGAGAGGAAAACTTGATTGAGGACATTGGAATCAATATTTCTGTGAAGTGAAACAAACAGTTTAAAGCTGGTGTTCACAGGTTTTCCTCTGATACAAGAAACTAGTAAATGCTTTATTTTTCACCGATATAAGTTCTAAGAAAAATTGAGTCACTTTCCTTCTTATGGCGTCAATAGCTGTTTGTCTTGATGACAAATATGCTTCCAGTTGGAGGAGACCCTCGGACCCTTGTCCTGTGTGTTCCTGGCACAGGCATGGTCTGCAGGTGCTCTGTGTATTACAGAGTCCAAGCCCATTCTGCTCAGTGCACAGCAGACCAATAAGTCAAGAGAAAAGGTGCTTGTGTTTTCCAACTTTATTTGGAAGGTCAGAAGACCTAGAAGATGGTGAACTAGGGTCCCAAAGAACCATCGTGCCCAGGTTAGAATTCAGTCTTTTTTTATACCAAAAGAGGAGGGGGGTGTGGATGGTTGTTGCAAACTTCTTGGTGGCAGAATTCTGTGTTCTTGAACCTATCCAGTTAGATTAGGTCATGATGTTCTTTGACTCTGTGGATCACAATAAACTGTGGAAAATTCTGAAAGAGATGGGAATACCAGACCACCTGATCTGCCTCTTGAGAAATCTGTATACAGACCAGGAAGCAACAGTTAGAACTAGACATGGAATAACAGACTGGTTCCAAATAGGAAAAGGAGTATGTCAAGGCTGTATATTGTCACCGTGCTTATTTAACTTCTATGCAGAATATATCATGAGAAACACTGGGCTGGATGAAGCACAAGCTGGAATCAAGATGGCCAAGAGAAATATCAATAACCTCAGATATGCAGATGACACGACCCGTATGGCAGAAAGTGAAGAGGAGCTAAAAAGCCTCTTGATGAAGGTGAAAGTGGAGAGTGAAAAAGTTGGCTTAAAGCTCAACATTCAGAAAATGAAGATCATGGCATCCAGTCCCATCGCTTCATGGCAAATGGATGGACAGTGAAAACAGTGAGAGATTTTATTTTCTGGGCTCCAAAATCACTGCAGATGGTGACTGCAGCAGGTGAAATAAAAAGATCCTTACTCCTTGGAAGAAAAGTTGTCACCAACATAGATAGCATATTGAAAACCAGAGACATTACTTTGCCAACAAAGGTCCATCTAGTCAAGGCTATGATTTTTCCAGTGGTCATGTATGGATGTGAGAGTTGGACTATAAAGAAAGCTGAGGGCCGAAGAATTGATGCTTTTGAACTGTGGTGTTGGAGAAGACTCTTGAGAGTCCCTTGGACTGCAAGGAGATCCAACCAGTCCATCCTAAAGGAAATCAGTCCTGAATGTTCATTGGAAGGACTGATGTTGAAGCTGAAACTCCAATTATTTGGCCACCTGATTCGAAGAGCTGACTTATTTGAGAAGACCCTGATACTGGGAAATATTGAAGGTGAGAGGAGAAGGGGGCAACAGAGGATAAGATGGTTGGATGGCATCATCAACTCAATGGACATGAGTTTGAGTAAACTCCGGGAGTTGGTGATGGACAGGGAGGCCTGGCGTGCTGCAGTCCATGGGGTCACAAAGATTTGGACATGACTGAGCGACTAAACTGAACTGATGGTGTTCTTGTAAAATTCCAACAACAAAGTGTTATTCTCTCCTCTGTAATTTTTTATCTCTATCTGAATGGAAAAGTGTTATATTAATATCTTTGAAGATCACAGGCTTGAGAATGGTGAAAGGGAAGATATACTCATTTGAATGAAGAGTTCCAAAAAATAGCAAGGAGAGACACGAAAGCCTTCCTCGGTGATGAATGCAAAGAAATAGAGGAAAACAGTAGAATGGGAAAGACTAGAGATCTCTTCAAGAAAATTAGAGATATCAAGGGAACATTTCATGCAAAGATGGGCACAATAAAGGACAGAAATGGTATGGACCTAACAGAAACAGAAGATATTAAGAAGAGGTGAAAAAAAACACTGAAGAACTATACAAAAAAAGATCTTCATGACCCAGATAATCACAATGGTGTAATCACTCACCTAGAGCCAGACATCCTGGAATGTGAAGTCAAGAGGGCCTTAGGAAGCATCACTACAAAGAAAGGTAGTGGAGGTGATGGAATTCTAGTTGAGCTATTTCAAATCCTAAAAGATGATGCTATGAAAGTGCTGCACTCAGTATGCCAGCAAATTTGGAAAACTCAGCAGTGGCCACGGGACTGGAAAAGGTCAGTTTTCATTCCACTCCCAAAGAAAGACAATGCCAAAGAATATTCAAAGTACCACACAATTGCATGCATCTCACACAGCAGCAAAGTAACGCTCAAAATTCTCCAAGCCAGGCTTTAATAGTATGTGAACTGAGAACTTGCAGATGTTCAAGCTGGTTTTAGAAAAGTCAGAGAAATCAGAGATCAAATTGCCAACATCCACTGGATCATTGAAAAAGCAAGAGAATTCCAGAAAAACATTTACTTCTGCTTTATTGACTATGCAAAGCCTTTGACTGTGTGAATCACAACAAACTGTGGAAAATTCTGAAAGAGATGGGAATACCAGACCACCTGACGTGCCTCCTGAGAAATCTGTGTGCAGAGAGGAAACAACAGTTAGAACTGGACATGGAAGAGCAGACTGGTTCCAAATTGGGAAAGGAGTACATCAAGGCTGTATATTGTCACCCTGCTTGTTTAACTTCTATGCAGAGTACATCATACGAAATGCCAGGCTGGATGAATCACAAGCTGGAATCACGATTGCTAGAAGAAATATCAATAACCTCAGATATGCAGATGACACCACCCTTATGGCAAACAGGAAAGAACTAAGAAGCCTCTTGATGAAAGTTAAAGAGGAGAGTGAAAAAGTTGGCTTAAAATTCAACATTCAGAGAACGAAGATCATGGCATCTGGTCCCATCACTTCATGGGAAATAGATGGGGAAACAGTGGAAACAGTGTCAGACTTTATCTTTCTGGGCTCCAAAATCACTGCAGATGAGGACTGCCACCATGAAATTAAAAGATGCTTACTTCTTGGAAGAAAAACTATGAGCAACCTAGAGAGCATATTAAAAAGCAGAGACATTACTTTACCAACAAAGGTTCGTCTAGTCAAGGCTATGGTTTTTCCAGTAGTTATGTATTGATGTGAGAGTTGGACTGTGAAGAAAGCTGAGCATGAAGAATTGATGCTTTTGAACTGTGGTGTTGGAGAAGACTCTTGAGAATCCCTTGGACTGTAAGGAGATCCAACCAGTCCATTCTAAAGGAGATCAGTTCTGAGTGTTCATTGGAAGGACTGATGCTGAAGCTGAAGCTTCCACACTTTGGCCTTTTGATGGGAAGAACTGATTTATTTGAAAAGATCCTGATGCTGGGAAAGATTGAAGGAGGAAGGAGAAGGGGACGACAGAGGATGAGAGGGTTGGATGGCATCACCAACTGGATGGGCATGAGTTTGAGCGAACTCTGGGAGTTGGTGATGGACAGGGAGGCCTAGCGTGCTGCAGTCCATGGGGTCACAAAGAGTCGGACACAACTGAGCAACTGAACTGTCTGACAGATCCTGTATATTTTAGACTACGATTCTTCACAAGTACCCCAAGTAATACAGGAAAAATACCAAAGTAAAAGAAGCAAATCCAATATGGAGTCAATTTGTTCTTCCGCGTTATGATTGTTTTTCCTCATCATTGGATTCTAAATTGTTTAGGTTCTGGCACTCCTGCCTAGTTAGAAGTTCCATGGCCCCTTTATAGTAGTTATGGATTTACCCTCGTCTGTATTCATTCTCTGTCTCTGTGACTCTTTCTGTGTTTCTCTCTCTCTCTCCCTCTCTCATCTTACCAAGAGCCAAAGCTGAATGGGTGCTTCACTCAGTCTACCTTGGCTACTCCAGGCTGCTTGTTTTCAGTAGATCAAAGATATTTTTTTAATCCCAGCAGAAGTGTTTTTAAAAGTGTAAACAAACCAGGTGATATTAATTTGACCTCTGATGAGGTAAAAGGAATAAAATGTATAAAACTGGCTTCTCTGAAGGGATTCTTT
Source organism: Bubalus kerabau (assembly GCF_029407905.1). Lineage (NCBI taxonomy): Eukaryota > Metazoa > Chordata > Mammalia > Artiodactyla > Bovidae > Bubalus > Bubalus kerabau. The sequence continues at coordinate 202,706,862 of NC_073625.1, forward strand.
TTTCCTGGATAACTCTGTGCTGTGGGGGATAAGATGTCTCCAATCTATTTATAGCCAAAAAAAATATTAACAGCATAGAGAAGCAGCCTGATGCTGTAATGGGGAAGGAAATAGGATGCTGTTGGAGATTAGCTATTTTCTTCAAGTAACACGTGGAAATAACAATGTGGCCATAGTTTGGCTTTCCCAATATGAATTGACTAGAGTTTAGGACAGGGCACTCAAATGTGAAAACCTTACTTTCATGCCCCCACTTAAAATCTCTCAAACTCAGCCTTATAAAGGTAGGGTGGCTTCTACAAATTTGCATTGCTTTATTTCAAATATGTTCTTTGAGTCTTGTTTTTATGAAAAAATAAATATATACCATATATATATATATATATATATATATATATATATATATATATGCGCTATGCTATGCTATGCTATGCTAAGTCACTTCAGTCATGTCCGACTCTGTGCGACCCCATAGACGGCAGCCTACCAGCCTCCCCTGTCCCTGGGATTCTCCAGGCAAGAACACTGGAGTGGGTTGCCATTTCCTTCTCCAATGCATGAAAGTGAAAAGAGAAAGTGAAGTTGCTCAGTCGTGTCCGACTCTTAGTGACCCCATGGACCGCAGCCTATCAGGCTCCTCAGTCCATGGGATTTTCCAGGCAAGAGTACTGGAGTGGGGTGCCATTGCCTTCTCCGATATATATATATATATATATATATATATATATATATATATATAACTATATAACTATATAATGTTTTTGCTATTTATTAATAAGTGGCTATCAGTACTTTGTCCATAGTTTTATAGAATTACTTTCATTAACCCTGTGGACTCCTTTGAGGAATTGCTGTGATCATATCTTAAAACATTCAAAGAAGCTGTTATAATAGTAACAAGCTGTCTTATATGTTAAAGTTACAAAGTTAAAACATGAATACACAATTCAAAAAATAGAGTCCTCCTTGACTCCTGACTGCTGCACACACGTGCACACACACACGTGCGCACACACACGCTTGTCTGGTAACCCTGTTCCCCATCCCTATCTGGGTAACCGTGTTCCCCAAAGACACGTACAGCCTTACATGTCTTTGCTTTGCATTTGCATTTATGTACATAATGTAAATGGGTTCATTTTTTAATACCCTCTCCAATTTTCTTGCTCAGCCTATTGTGTTCCCACTGATGTTGTGTGAGGATGTCCATTTGCCCATAAGCTTGCCATTTGTATTTTACCACCCTTCTGAATATTATGAACAAAAAGTGATATATCATTATGATTTTGATGTGTCTGACTAAAGTAATTGAATTGAAACTCTTTCACATGTATGGTTCAATAGCATAGTATTTTCTTATCATTTTATAGCTTTAATTAATGGGCATATTTAGTCTATTTATTCTTCCAGTTTTATTCAGGTATTCTTGACACCAGTTCAGTTCGGCTCAGTTGCTCAGTCATGTCTGACTCTTTGCGACCCCAAGGATTGCAACAGGCCAGGCCTCCCCATACAGCACTCTGTAAGTTTAAGGTGTACAGCACAATTATTTGATTTACATATATCATGAAATGATGACCACAACAAGTTACAGAGTATTCATTATCTCGTACAGATATAGATACAGGGCTCCCCCGGTGCTCAGATGGTAAAGAATCTACCTGCATTGTGGGAGACCCAGGTTCGATCCCTGGGTCGGAAAGATCCCCTGGAAAAGGGAATGGCAGCCCGCTTCAGTATTCTTTCCTGGAGAATTCTATGGACTGAAGAGCCTGGTGGGCTACAGTCCATAGGGACACAAAGAGTCTAACATGACTGAACAACTAACACATATATACATCAGTTCAGTTCAGTCACTCAGTCGTGTCCAACTCTTTGCAACCCCATGGACTGCAGCACGCCAGGCCTCCCTGTCCATCACCAACTCCCGGAGTCCACCCAAACTTGTGTCCATTGAGTCAGTGATGCCATCCAGCCATCTCATCCTCTGTCACTCCCTTCTCCTCCCACCTTCAATCTTTCCCAGCATCAGGGTGTTTTTCAAGGAGTTAGTTCTTCGCATCAGGTGGCCAAAGTATTGGAGTTTCAGCTTCAGTATCAGTCCTTCCAATGAATATTCAGGACTGATCTCCTTTAGGATGGACTGGTTGGATCTCCTTGCAGTCCAAGGGACTCTCAAGAGTCTTCTCCAGGACCACAGTTCAAAAGCATCAATTCATCGGCCCTCAGCTTTCTTTATAGTCCAACTCTCACATCCATACTTGACTACTGGAAAAACCATAGCCTTGACTAGCAAAGGATCTTTGTTGGCAAAGTAATGTCTCTGCTTTTTAATACGTTGTCTAGGTAGGTCATAACTTTCCTTCCAAGGAGCAAGCATCTTTTAATTTCATGGCTGCGGTCACCATCTGCAGTGATTTTGAAGATATATGTATTTATCATATATACATACAGATACAAAATTAAAGAAATAGAAAACATTTTTCTTTTTCATGAGGAGAACTCAGGATTTTCTAACAACGTTCATATATAATATACAGCAATGTTAATTATATTGATCGTGGAGTCTGGTACATCCCTGGTGCTTCCTTATCTGTAACTTTTTACCACCTTCATCCAGTTCCGTCTTCCACCACCCTCTGCCTCTGGTAATCACAAAGCTGGTCTCTTTCTTCTATGAGTTTGTTTCTGAAGTATAATTGACCTATGGCACTGTTAGTTCCTGTTGCTCAACATAGTGACTTGATACTTCTGTTCATGTAAAAATGATCCCCACAGTAAGACTAGTTACCATATGTCATTGTGCAAAGATTCACCTAATTATTTACTGTGTTCCCCACACTGCACATAGCACCCTCTCTCTATATATGTGATTATTATAAGTTACTGATCTCTTAAATTCAAACAGATTTTAACAGTCTTACATTCTTATTCCCCATCTCCACACTGACTGTTTTTGACATCATATTTTACATCTTTTTGTATATCCCTTATCTCTTCATTGTGAACATAGTTGAGTGTACCACCTTCATCTTTTAACCTTCCAGTTTTATACCTGGTTGATCTACTTATTTAACTGTATATTTGCCTTTACTGATGGGATTTTCCCTTTTATGTTTCTAGTTGTGACCTTTTCTTTTTCACCTGGAGAAATCGAAAACATTTCTTTTAAAGCTGGTTGCTGGTGCTGAGCCTTCCAGCTTTTCTTTCTCTGTACAGCTGTGGCCTCCCCGTCAGGCCTGTATGAAAGCTTTGCTGAGCAGCGTGTGCATGGCTGCAGGGCCCCCTTTCACCACTTTAATGTATTGTGTCACTGCCTTCTGGCCTCCAGTTTCTATTGAAAAGCCAGGTGACAGCTTTATGGGAATTTCCTTCCCTGTGGCTTTTCCCCTGCACCTTTATTTTTAAAATTTCCCATTTTCATTACAGTCAGTCTTGGTGTAGAGCTATTTGAGTTGATCGTGTTTGGGACTTTCTGAATTTCCTGTCTGTTTCCTCTTTCAGGTGAAAGAAGTTTTTGACTTTTAGGTCTTCAAATATGTTCTCTGTCCCTTTCTCTCTTCCTTTTCCACTTGAGACACCTGTAATGTGAATGTCTATATGCTTGATGTTGTCGCAAAGTGACTTAACTGTCCGCTTATTTTTATTTCTTTTTCTTTTTTTTTTTCTTTTCAGCTTCACTGATTTCCACTATTCTGTCTTCAGGTTTGTAAATCTGTTCCATGGTATCATTTAGTCTGCTGTTGATTCCTTCTTGTGTATTTTTCATTTTATTTATTATGTTCTTCTTCTCTGTCTGTTCTTTATATTTTCTCACTGTGTTAAAAATGTCTAACTTCTCACTCGGTTCATCTAATCATTTCCTAAATTCTTTGAACATATTTATGATCATTGGAGAAGGCAATGGCACCCCACTCCAGTACTCTTGCCTGGAAAATCCCACAGATGGAGGAGCCTGGTGGGCTGCAGTCCATGGGGTCGCTGAGAGTTGGATAAGACTCAACGACTTCACTTTCACTTTTAACTTTCCTGCATTGGAGAAGGAAATGGCAGCCCACTCCAGTGTTCTTGCCTGGAGAATCCCAGGGACGGGGGAGCCTGGTGGGCTGCCATCTATGGGGTCGCACAGAGTCGGACACGACTGAAGCGACTTAGCAGCAGCAACATGATCATTACCTTGAATTCTTTATTGGGTAGATTCCTTATATCTACTTCACTTAGTTCTTCCTCTGGGAGTTTATCTTATATTTTCATTTGGAACACATTCCTCTGTCACCTCGTTTTGCCCAAGTTGCTGTTTCTATTTCTATGTATCTCAACCTTGGAGGAGTGGCTGTATGCGGGAGACATCCTCTGCATCCCAGCAGTGTACACTCCTCTGGTCTTCAGAGGTGTGTGATCTAGGATTGCTCTACGTGTGGGCTGCATGGGGCCTTCTGCTGTAGCCGCCTGATGAGCGTCAGTGGTCTGGTGGGTGTGACTGGTCCCTGTCCAGCTGGATGCCTGGCCTTCCTTATGCAGAGGCTGCTGGCCACTGTTTGTGGGACTGGGTCTCAAGGCTGCTAGCTGCATGACCCTGGGGGGCTTGGGAGGTAGTGCTGGCCCTTGGGGTGGAGGTGGCTTGTGGAGTGGGTGGTTGTGGGTTAGAGGCCCCAGATGTATTGCTGGCCCACTGGTGGGTGAGGCCAGTTACTGACATGGCTGGAGGCTCCAACTGGGATTCCCCAGAGCGGTGTTGGCCTGCTGGTGAGTTGGGCTTGATCCCAGGGCAGTGAATGAGGAATCCAGGATGTCTTGGAGGTGGTGCTGGATTACTGGTGGGTGGCATGGGGACCAGGAGTTGGTAGGTGTGCTGGATCCTGGAATGAGAGGCTGCAGTTATGTGGTAGTCTTTGGCCTGGTATCTGCCTACCAGTGGGCAGGGTCAGGGGCCAGAGTCTCAGACTGCAGGGATCTGGAGGTCCTCGAGTTGGTGTGCTGGCCTGCAGGGCTAGGTCCTGGGCCCTCTGGTAGCCAGGACAGGGTCCTGGGACAACTGTGAGCACAGGGGCTCTTAAGGCAGCTGGCTGACTAGTGGATCAGGCTGTGTCCCCATCCAGGTAGTTGCATGGCCTGAGCTCACAGCGTTTGTGCCAGATGGCTGGTGGGCTGCTCTGGGTCCAGGTGTCAATAAGCTGAAGGGAGGACTCCAGAATGGCCCTTGTCAGCACCAGGGTCCATGTGGTACTACAAGCCCCCCAAAATGGCTACCTCGAGAGTCTCTCTCCCCAGGGTGAGCTCTAGTCACCCCCTGCCTCTCCAGGATTGACAGGTGGCTATGACCCAGACTCCTTTCAATTTGCTGCTTCTGCCCTAGATCCCAGAGGGTGTGAGATTTTTTGTGCTTTTAATGAATGGAGTTCATTTTCCTTAGCCCTCTGGGTTTTCTGAGAGTGTGCTGGCCTTCAACGCCAAACACTCTGGGGGCTTATATTCCCAGAGCAAGATCCCCAGGCTAGGAGCCCACTCAGAGGCCCAGACCCCTCATTCCTCAGGGAGAGCCTCTGCAACTGGAGATGCCTTCTCGTGTGTGGGTCCCCCACCCAGCCAGGAGTGCATCCTGACTGCACCCCAGCCCTACCCTCATGTTTGTCTGATTGTGGTCTCTTCCTTATATCTTTAGTCACAGGAGATCTTTTCTGCTAGAATCTGGCTTTTATCATCAGCAGTCGCTCTGTAAATAGTTGTGACTTTGGTGTGCCTGTGGGGGAAAGTGAGCTCAGGGTCTTCCTACTCTGCCCTCTTGGACATCATGTAGTATCTTTATTTATTTTATTTAGATACTTCCTTACTTGGCTGCTCTGGGTTTTAGTCATGGCACACTGGGTCTCCATTGCCCCACGCAGGGTCTTGGTTTCGGCAGCTGAACTCTTAATTGCAATGCGTGGGATCTAGTTGCCTGACCGGGGACTGAACACAGGCCTCTGTATTGGGAGCATGGAATCTTAGCCACAGGAGCATAAGGAATCCCAAAGTCATCTCTTTGCTTTTGTTTTTATTCTTTAATTGGAGGAAAGCACTTTACAATGTTGTGTTGGTTTCTGTCGTACAACACCGCAACTCAGCATAATTATACATATATCACCTCCCTCTTGAGGCTCCCTCCTCTCCCCCTATCTTACCCCTCTAGGTGGATCAGAGACTGCCAGGCTGGGATCCCTGTGTTAGATAGCAACTGCTCACCAGATATCTATTTTACACATGGTAGTGTATATATGTTGATGCTACTGTCTCCATTCATCCCACTGTCTCCTTTCCCCATTGTATCTATGAGTCCATTTTCTATATCTGCACCTCCATTCCTTCCCTGCAAATATGTTTGTCAATACCATTTTTTAGATTCCATATATATACATTAATATCCGATATTTATTTTTCTCTTTCTTACTTCACTGTGTATAACAGGTTCTAGGTTCATCCACTTCACTAGAACTGACTCAAATTCATTCTGTTTATGGTTGAATAATATTTCATTCTATATATGTACCACAACTTCTTTATCCATTCATCTGATATTAGACTTGAAGATTGCTTCCATGTCCTAGCATTGTAAATGGAGCTGCAGCGAACATATGGGTTTCTTAGGACATAAGCCCAGTAGTAGGATTGCTGGGTCATATGGTAGTTTTAATCTTAGTTTTTTAAGGAATCTCCATACTGTTCCACATAGCAGCTGTATCCCACTAACAGTGCCAGAGGATTCCCTTTTCTCCACATTCTCTCTATCATTTATTTTTGGAGATTTTTGGATGATGGCCATTCTGATTGGTGTGAGGAGATACCTCACTGTAGTTTTGATCTGCATTTCTCTAATAATGAGTGATGCTAAGCATCTTTTCATGTGTTTATTGGTTGTCTGTATGTCTTCTTTGGAGAAATGTCTGTTCAGGTTGGGCTGTTTGTTTTTCTGATATTGAGCCATATGAGCTGTTTATATATTTTGGAGATTAATTCGTTGTCAGTTGTTCCATTTGAAATTATTTTCTCCGATTTTGGGAGTGGTCTTTTAATCTTGTTTATTGTTTTCTTTGCCGTGCAAAAGTGTCTAAGTTTAATTAGGTCCCATTTGTTTATTTTTGTTTTTATTTCCATTACTCTAGGTCAAAGAGTTGTGATTTATGTCAGAGAGTGTACTGCCTATGTTTTCCTCTATGAGCTTTATAGTTTTTGGTCTTACATTTAAGTCTTTAATCCATTTTGATTTTATTTTTGTGTATGGTGTTAGGAAGTGTTCTAGTTTCATTCTTTTACATGTAGCTGTCCTGTTTTCCCAACACTACTTATTGAAGAGGCTAGCTTGTTTCCATTTTCTCCTATATTCTTGCCTCCTTTGTCTAATATAAGGTGCCCATAAGTTTGTGGGTTTATCTCTGGGCTTTTGATCTTGTTCCATTGGTCTATATTTCTGTTTTTGTGCCAGTACCATACTGTCTTGAAGACTGTAGCTTTGTAGTATAGTCTGAAGTCAGGAAGGTTGATTCCTCCAGTTCTGCTTTTCTTTCTCAAGATTGCTTTGGCTTTTCAGAATCTTTTCTGTTTCCTTACAAATTGTGCAACTTTGAGGGGTTCTAGTTCTGTGAAAAATACCACTGGCAGTTTGATAGGGATTGCATTGAATATGTAGATTGCTTTGGGTAATATAGTCATTTTCACAATATTGAGTCTTCCAATCCAAGAACATGGTATATCTCGCCATCTGTTTGTATCATTTTTTTTATTTCTTTCATCAGCAATGTATAATTTTCTCCATACAGATCTTTTGTCTCTTTAGGTAGGTTTACTCCTAGTATTATATTCTTTTTGTGGCAATGGTGAATGTGATTGTTTCCTTAATTTCTCATTCTGATTTTCATTGTGTATAGAAATGAAAGGAATTTCTGTGTTGTTACTTTTATATTCTGCAACTTTACTATATTCATTGATTATCTTTAATAATTTTCTGGTGGCCTCTTTAAGGTTTTCTATGTATAGTATTATGTCATCTGCAAACAGTGAGAGTTTTACTTCTTTTTTTGCATTCTAGATTCCTTTCATTTCTTTTTCTTCTCTGATTGCTGTGGCTATTTGGTTATTCAACATAATCAAAATTATGTTGAATAACAGTGGTGAGAGTGAGCACCCTTGTCTTGCTCCTGATCCTAGAGGAAATGCTTTCAGGTTTTCACCATTGATAATAATTTTTACTGTGGGTTTGTCATTTATGGCCTTTATTATGTTGCATATGTGTGGCTCATACTGTAAAGAATCTGCCTCCAATGCAGGATACCTGGGTTTGATCCCTGGTTTGGGAAGAACCCCTGGAGAAGGGAGTGGCTACCCACTCCACTATTCTTGCTGGAGAATTCCATGGACAGAGAAGGACAACAGTCCATATGGTCATAAAGAGACAAACACAACTGATCAACTAACACATGCTCCTTCTATGCCTACTTTCTGGAGAGTGTTTAATCACAAGTGGGTGTCGAATTGTGTCAGAAGCTTTCTCTGCATCCATTGAGATGATCATATTGTTTTTATCTTTCAATTTGCTTATACGGCATATCACATTGATTGATTTGTGTGTGTTGAAGAAATCTTGTATCCCTGGGATAAAGCCTGCTTGATCATTATGTATGATCTTTTCGTGTGTTGTTGGATTTGTTTGCTAGAATTTTGTTGAAGATTTTTACATCTATGTTCATCAGTGATATTAGCCTGCAATTTTCATTTTTTTGTGGCATCTTTGTCTGGTTTTGGTAGCAGGGTGATGGTGGCATTGTGGAATGAGTTTGGTAGTTTTCCTTTCTCTGCATTTTTCTGGAGGAGCTTGAGCAGGATAAGTGTAAGATTTTCTCTAAACTTTTGGTAGAATTTGCTGGTGAAGCCATCTGGCCCTGGTCTTTGTTTTTTGGAAGATTTTAGATTACAGTTTTTATTTCTGATTGATCTGTTCATATTTTCTATTTCTTCCTGGTTCAGTTTTGGACAGTTATACATTTCTAAGTATTTGTCCATTTCTTTCAGGTTGTCCATTTTATTGGCATATAGTTGCTCGGAGTAGTCTCTTATGATCCTTTCTATTTCTGTGTTTCTTTATTAATTTTCTATCTGGATGATCTGTTCTTTGGTGTGAGTGGAGTGTTAAAGTCCCCCACTATTATTGTGTCACTGTCAGTTTCCCCTTTAATAGGTGTTAGCATTTGCCTAATGTGTTGAGGTACTTGTATGTTGGGTGCAAATATAACTAATTGTTATATCTTCTTATCCCTTGATCATTACATAGTATCCTTCCTTGTCTCTTGTAATGGTCTTTATTTTAAAATCTATTTTATCTTGAGATGAGTATTGCTACTCCTGCTTTTTTATTTCAATTTGCTTGGATTTTCTAGCCCCTCACTTTCGATTTGTATGTGTCCCTAGGTTTGAAGTGGGAATCTGTAGATAGCATATATAGAGGGTCTTGTTTTTGTATCCATTCAACCAATCTATGTCTTTTGATTGAAGCATTTATTCTATTTACATTTAAGGTAATTATTGATATGTATAATTCTGTTACCATTTACTTTATTGTTTTGGGTTTGTTTTTATAGGCCTTTTCTTTCTCTTGTGTTTTCTGTCTAGAAAAGTTTCATTAGCGTTTGGTGAAGAGCTGCTTAATTTTCTTAACTTTTGCTTATCTGTAAAGGTTCTGATTTCTCCTTCAAATATGAATGAGATCCTTTCTGGAGAGAGTAATCTTGGTTGTAATTTTTTTTTTTCCATCACTTTAAACACATCCTGTCACTGCCTTTTGGTCTGCAGCTTTTCTGTTGAAAGGTCAGCTGTTGAAAGGTCAGCTTGAAAGATCATCCTTATGGGGATCCCCTTGTATATTGTTACTTTTTTCTCGGTGCTTTTAATATTTCTTCTATGTGTTTAATTTTTGTTAGTTTAATGTATATGTGTCCTGACATGTTTCTCTTTGGGTTTATCCTGTTTGGGACTCTTTGATCTTCCTGGACTTAGGTGGCTATTTCCATTGCCATGTTAGGGAAGTTTTCAAGTATAATCTCCTCAAATATTTTCTTACACCCTTTCTTTTTCTCTTTTTCTTCTGGGATCAGATATTGATGTGTTTATTGTCCCAGAGGTCTCTGAGACTGTTCTCATTTCTTTTCATTTTTTTCCTTATTCTTCTCTGCTTCAGTTATTTCCACCATTCTATCTTCCAGCTCACTTATCCATTCTTATGCCTCAGGTATTCTGCTATTGGTTGCCTATAGTGTATTTTAAATCTCAATTATTATGCTGTGTCCATTGCTTATTTTCTATTCTGTATTTTTTCTAGGCCCCTTGTTAGATATTTTTTGTATCTTCTTGATCTGCATATCTGTTCTGTATATCTGTGCCTCCATTTTATTTCTAAGATTTTGGATCATCTTCACTATTGTTACTCTGAATTCTTTTTCAGGTGCATTGCCTATTTCCTCTTCATTTGTTTGGTCTTGTGAGGTTTTACCATGTTCCTTCATCTGCTGCATGTTTCGCTGTCTTTTCATTTTGTTTAATTTACTGTGTTTGAAGTCTCCTTTATGTCAGCCAGAAAGTCATAGTTCTTCTCAATTGTGGAGTCTATCTCCAGTGGGTGAGACTGGACCAGTGATTTGTGGTTTCCTGGTTTGGGGGGGACTTGTGCCTGTATTCTGGTGGATGGATCTGGGTCTTGTCTCTCTGAAGGGCAGTGTCATGTCCAATAGTGTGTTTTGGGGTACCTATAGGTTTGGTATGGCTTTGGGCAGTTTGTCTATTTGGGGGCAGTTTTGTGTTCCTATTTTGCTGAATGTTTGGCAGGAGGCATCCAGCACTGGAGCTTGCTGGCCTTTGGGGGTGGGGGTGGGGCTTGGTCTCAGTGTTGAAATGGAGGCCTCTGGGAGACGTCTGGTTAATTAATGTGTCCTGGGGTCAGAAGTTCTCTGGTAGCCTAAAGTCCTGGACTTGGGTCTCCCACTTTGGAGGTTCAGGCCCTACCTCTTACCATAGCACCAAGTTTTCACAGGCCACACAGCACAGAAGGAAAAACCCCAAGACTAATGGTGAAAGGAATACTGAACAGCCAAGAACACTCAAGTAACTCACACACCAAGAGAAAAGAAGAGGGGGAAAGAAGGATAAAAACAAGAGTCAAAAAAGAAGAGAACTATCAAGCCAATAAACAAATCCATTAGTGAAAATGAATACTAAAAACTAGACTAGCAAAAACACAAAATAAAAAACATGGGAAAATTTCATTATAACTAAAAAGTACAGTAAAAATAATAAAAAATAAATAAAATGAATTTGTTTAAAAATCAGATGTTTTTAAACAGGACAAAGTATGTTATAAAAATTAAAGGAATAATAAAGAAAGAACATAAGAATAATATGAAAAGGAAAAAGAAAAAAACTGTGACAAACCTAGACAGCATATTAAAAAGCAGAGACATTACTTTGCTGACAAAGGTCCTTTTAGTCAAAGCTATGGTTTTTCCAGTAGTCTTGTACGGATGTGAGAGTTGGACCATAAAGATGGCTGAATGCCGAAGAATTGATGCTTTTGAACCATGGTGTTGGAGAAGACTCTTGAGAGTCCCTTGGACTGCAAGGAGATCCAACCAATCAATCTCTGACACTGCGCTTCAGGGAGACAAGACCCAGATCCATCCAACAGAACATAGGCATTGTCTCTGTGCCTGGAAACCAGGAAACCTTCACAAGGTACTGGTCCAATCCCACGCACTGGGGATAGACTCCACAATTAATCGGAACTAGCCTACATAAAGGAGACTTTAATCACAGTCCCACAAAGGAAATCCCTGGTGGCTTAGAGGGTAAAGCATCTGCCTGCAATGCAGGAGACCTGGGTCCGATCCCTGGATCGGGAAGATCCCCTGGAGAAGGAAATGGCAACCCACTCCAGTATTCTTGCCTGGAAAATCCCATGGACAGAGGAGCCTGGTAGGCTACAGTCCATGGGGTCGCAAAGAGTCGGACACGACTGAGCGACTTCACTTCAACACAGGAAATCAGTCTTGAATATTCATTGGAAGGACTGATGTTGAAGCTGAAACTCCAATTCTTTGTGAAAAACTGACTCATTGGGAAAGACCCTGATGCTGGGAGGGGTTGGCAGCAGGAGGAGAAGGGGAGGACAGAGGATGAGATGGTTGGATGGCATCACCAACGAGATGGACATGAGTTTGAGTAAACCAGGGAGTTGGTGATGGACAGGAAAGCCTGGCCTGCTGCAGTCCATGAGATTGCAGAGAGTCAGACAGGACTGAGTGGACTGAACTGGACCTGCTGTGGTCAGTGTGGGGGCAGGTCAGAATCAGATCCGGCCTTCGTCCAGCTTGTGTACTTGCTCCCAAAGTCCACAGCCTCGGGCTGATTGTGAGGGCTTAATTTGATCCGCTGCACCTGTGGCTGCAGGTGTGACGTCCCTTCCCCTCTTTTTCTCACAGCTCCCGGTGCGTGTGAGCAGCCGAGACCTGTGGGAAGTCGCTCAGTCTGAGGCGCGTCAGGCGCGTCCCCGAGGGTGTTGGCCTCAGGTCGTGGGTCTCTAGGCAGAGCCAAGTTCACAGGCTCCCGGGAAGGGGCGGGCAGCCACCTGTGCGCACTCAGAGTTGGGGGGCAGCCGCCGTCGGGACCTCAGTGGCCCCGTCCTCTGACTCCGGCCAGCGCCGGCCCTGCCCTGACGGTGGTCCAGCAGCCCGCGTTCCCCGCTCTGGCATGGCGCATGGCGGTCGGGTTGTGTCGGCCTCTGTCACTTGCGTTGGCTTGGCTCGTCCGCCGCGGGAGGGACAGACGCCGCAGGGACCCTCGCGAAGGCGGGGCCCTGCTTTCTTCGGCACAGTGGCCGCGCTCCTCTGGCCGGCGGGGCTTTTCCGGGGCTCCTTCAGTCTTCGTGCGAGCCCCCTTCGGAGTGTCCTCACTACGGCGCGCCCGGGTCTCTCCCTGGGACCCAACCCCGGAAGCCTGAGCCTCCACACGAGGCCGCTCACCGCGCGGGTGCACCAGCCTCCTCTCCACTGGGAGGCGCTGCTCAGCAGCGTCTCTGTGGTGACTCCCTTGGTTTCTCTCCCTGAGCTCCTGTTGCTCCTTCCCCCCTGAGGTTCTGGACCCTTCCCACCCCCCGGCACCCTGGTCCCCGCGCTGTGAGGAGCTTTGCAAGTGTGTGGAGACTTCTCCTCCCTCATGACTCCCTCCTCAAGGTTAAGTCCCCATCCTAAAATCATTTGTCTCTCTTTTATAATTTTTATCTTTTAACCTACCTCATGCTGAAGAGGGTGGCTTGCCTTTTGGGAAGTCTGGGGTCTTCTGCCAGCCTTCAGAAGGTGTTCCCTAGCAGTCGTTCCACGTGCAGATGCTGCGTTTTTGATGTATTTGTGAGAAGAAAGGCTCCTCCACCATGCTGAAAGTCCCCCTGTCTCTGTACTTCTGTATGTCAATTTTATTTTATGGAGTTGACATAGGTAAATTGTTTTTTCTTTGGTTATTTCTTCTTCTCTGTTACGCCTCTCTGAATTCTGTTGGTTTAATGTTAAAAGACTATTTATAGCCAATCATTATGTCTTATGGAGAAGGCAATGGCAACCCACTCCAGTACTCTTCCCTGGAAAATCTCATGGACGAAGGAGCCTGGTTGGCTGCAGTCCATTGCGATGCTAGGAATCGGACACAACTGAGCGACTTCACTTTCACTTTTCACTTTCATGCACTGGAGAAGGAAATGGCAGCCCACTCCAGTACTCTTGCCTGGAGAATCCCAGGGACTGGGGAGCCTGGTGGGCTGCCATCTATGGGGTCCCACAGAGTCGGACACGACTGAAGTGACTTAGCAGCAGCAGCAGCAGCATTATGTCTTATAACTTTTTTCTCATACTATCCAACTCTTATCCACTGCATTCAGCAAAAGGGCCCCCCAGGCTTACTCTTCAGTTCAGTTCAGTTCAGTTGCTCAGTCACGTCCAACTCTTTGTGACCCCAGGGACTGCAGTATGCCAGGCCTCTGTGTCCATCACCAACTCCTGGAGTTTACTCAAACTCATGTCCACTGAGTCGATGATGCCATCAAGCCATCTCATCCTCTGTCATCCCCTTCTCCTCCCACCTTCAATCTTTCCCAACATCTTGGTTATTTCCAGTGATTCAGTTCTTCACATCAGGTGGCCAAAGTATTGGAGTTTCAGCTTCAGCATTGTCCGTCCAATGAATATTCATAAGTGATTTCCTTTAGGATTGGACTAGTTGGATCTCCTTGCAGTCCAAAGACTCTCAAGAGTCTTCTCCAATACTACAGTTCAAAAGGATCTTCGGCTCTCAGCTTTCTTTTTAGTCCAGCTCTCACATCCATACATGACTACTGGAAAAACCATAGCCTTGACTAGACCTTTGTTGGGAGAGTAATGTCCCTGCTTTTTAATATGCTGTCTAGGTTGGTCATAACTTTTCTTCCAAGGAGCAAGCGTCTTTGAATCTCATGGCTGCAGTCACCATATGCAGTGATTTTGGAGCCCCCCAAAATAAGATCTGTCACTGTTTCTGCTTTTTCCCCATCTATTTGCCAGGAAGTGATAGCACCAGATGCCATGATCTTAGTTCCTTGAATGCTAAGTTTTAAGCCAGCTTTTTCATTCTTCTCTTTCACCCTCATCAAGAGGCTCTTTACTTCTTCTTCAATTTCTGCTGTAAGGCTGGTGTCATCTGCATATCTGAGGTTATTGATATTTCTGGCAATCTTGATTCCAGCTTGTGTTTCTTCCAGTCCATCGTTTCTCATGATGTACTCTGCATAGAAGTTAAATAAGCAGGGTGACAATATACAGCATCGACGTACTCCTTTTCCTATTTGGAACCAGTCTGTTGTTCCATGTCCAGTTCTAACTGTTGCTTCCTGACCTGCATACAGATTTCTTCCCATCTCTTTCAGAATTTTCCACAGTTTATTGTGATCCACACAGTGAAAGCCTTTGGCATAGTCAATAAAGCAGAAGTAGATGTTTTTCTGGACCTCTCTTGCTTTATGGATGATCCAGTGGGTGTTGGCAATTTGATCTCTGGTTCCCTTGCCTTTTCTAAATGCAGCTTGAACATCTGGAAGTTCACGGTTCACGTACTGTTGAAGCCTGGCTTGGAGAATTTTGAGCATTACTTTACTAGCTTGTAGTTGAGTGCAATTGTGCAGTAGTTTGAGCATTCTTTTACTCTTAAGGGTTTCCAATTTTCGTCAGGGTCTACTCTGCTATTTAGACTTCTGTTTTTTTTTTTTTTTAATTTTCATCTTAGTATTTACTGTTTTTTATAACAAGTTATTTATGTATGTTTTATAATTTGAATATTTTGTTCTCACTATCCTCTTGGATAGTATTTAATTCTGAGAACATTAGCTCTACATATTTTTCATCTTTCTCCTGTCTTGTGCTTGAGCAGCTTTTTCAGATTTGTAAAAAGTTTGAAAATGTAAAAATTTTTTCAATTTGAAAATTTTTTTCCATTTTTTTCAGAATTTTTTTTCAGAAAATTCAAAAAAATTTTCAATTTTTTTCAGCAAATTTTTTCTTTTTTGGGAGAGTAGGTTATTGCCTCTTTTTCAAGTTACTGGATTTCCTCTACACATCTCAGTTTGTACAGTCTAAGTAGCTTCAGTGTATTTTCACAGACTAGACGAGTTTTATTTGTTTGTTTATCAGTAAATACACACCTTAGAGATGAGAGTTTTCCTCTAGTTATTGTTCAGAGGAGAATATGGGTAGAATATTGACCTTCAGCCAGCTTGTGCTTTCCTGAATGTCTCATGATGTGCTTTACTTAGGATTTTGTCTCCTATTTCCAGTACCTGTGCCCACTGTTGGAGTCGCCCATGTCAGAGTTCCTCCTGAGATAGAATGTGCTCGTGTTCGATTTTAGTTTCAACCAGGCCAAAAAAAAAAAAAAAGTTATTCACCTAAATAGTCCACTACTCTCATTGGTCTTACAATGCACTATAATTTTTCTTTTAACTTCCTGTGATCCAATTCTCCAAAGAGCACGACTATCCCAGGATTTTTAAAGGTCTTTTTTGGTTAAGATAATCATAATCTGGCTGGATTTTGACATTAGTATATTTCCATCTGCTTTATTTCTTCCAGGAAGTCCATAGTTGTCCCAGATTTCAGGTGCTCTTTTACTTTTATTTTTTCATTTGTCCTTTTCAAGGAGTTTGAGGAGATGTGTTTATTCCACTCTCTTCCATCTTGATTTGTGGCAGCCACATTTCCTTTATTATTGACATTCAGTTCAGTTCCATGACGATTGCTCAGTCGTGTCCAAGTCTTTACAACCCCATGAACCACAGCATGCCAGGCCTCCCTGTCCATTACCAACTCCCGTAGTTTACCCAAACCCATGTCCATTGAGTCGGTGATGCCAGCCAACCATCTCATCCTCTGTCGGCCCCTTCTCCTCCTGCCTTCAATCTTTCCCAGCATCAGGGTCTTTTCAAATGAGTCAGCTCTTCACATAAGGTGGCCAAAAGTGTTGGAGTTTCAGCTTCAACATCAGTCCTTCCAATGAATACCCGGGACTGATCTCCTTCAGAATGGACTGGTTGGATCTTCTTGCAGTCCAAGGGACTCTCAAGAGTCCTTGCTAACACCACAGTTCAAAAAGCATTCTCTAATCACATGATGCATTCATTTTGAGTAACTGATTATGTTTTTCCAAGTTACTATTTTTCATCTGTCTATGAAGTTGACTTGGGTGTGGGGTTGATTTGTTACCATTATATTTATTTTCACTCAGCCTGATTCCCATAAAAGAGATAACTTCTTATCTTATTTTCAGTTCAAAATACTTATAGTAGGCATATTTAGATTGTTTTTGCTTTGACTCCATCCCTTCATTCTTTCTGGAGTTATTTCAATGCAAAGAAATAGAGGAAAACAACAGAATGGAAAAGACTAGAGGTCTCTTTAAGAAAATTAGAGATACCAAGGGAACATTTCATGCAAAGATGGGCTCGATAAAGGACAGAAATGGTATGGACCTAACAGAAGCAGAAGATATTAAGAAGAGATGGCAAGAATACACAGAAGAACTGTACAAAAAAGATCTTCATGACCAAGATAATCACGATGGTGTGATCACTCACCTAGAGCCAGACATCCTGGAATGTGAAGTCAAGTGGGCCTTAGAAAGCATCACTACGAACAAAGCTAGTGGAGGTGATGAAATTCCAGTGGAGCTATTTCAAATCCTGAAAGATGATGCTGTGAAAGTGCTGCACTCAATATGCCAGCAAATTTGGAAAACTCAGCAGTGGCCACAGGACTGGAAAAGGTCCGTTTTCATTCCAATCCCAAAGAAAGGCAATGCCAAAGAATGCTCAAGCTACCACACAATTGCACTCATCTCACATGCTAGTAAAGTAATGTTCAAATTTCTCCAAGCCAGGCTTCAGCAATACATGAACCATGAACTTCCATATGTTCAACTTGGTTTTAGAAAAGGCAGAGGAACCAGAGATCAAATTGCCAATATCCGCTGGATCATGGAAAAAGCAAGAGAGTTCCAGAAAAACATCTATTTCTGCTTTATTGACTAGGCCAAAGCCTTTGACTGTGTGGATCACAATAAACTGTGGAAAATTCTGAAAGAGATGGGAAGAAATCTGTATGCAGGTCAGGAAGCAGCAGTTAGAACTGGACATGGAACAACAGACTGGTTCCAAATAGGAAAAGGAGTACGTCAAGGCTGTATACTGTCACCCTGCTTATTTAACTTCTATGCAGAGTACATCATGAGAAACGCTGGGCTGGAAGAAGCACAAGCTGGAATCAAGATTGCTGGGGGAAATATCAATAACCTCAGATATGCAGATGACACCACCCTTATGGCAGAAAGTGAAGAGGTACTAAAAAGCCTCTTGATGAAAGTGAAAGAGGAAAGTGAAAAAGTTGGCTTAAAGCTCAACATTCAGAAAACAAAGATCATGGCATCTGGTCCCATCACTTCATGGCAAATAGATGGGGAAACAGTGTCAGACTTTATTCTTGGGGCTCCAAAATCACTGCAGATGGTAACTGCAGCCATGAAATTAAAAGATACTTACTCCTTGGAAGAAAAGTTATGACCAACCTAGATAGCATATTGAAAAGCAGAGACATGACATTGCCAACAAAGGTCCGTCTAGTCAAGGCTATGGTTTTTCCAGTAGTCATGTATGGATGTGAGAGTTGGACTGTGAAGGAAGCTGAGCACCGAAGAATTGATGCTTTTGAACTGTGGTGTTGGAGAAGACTCTTGAGAGTCCCTTGGACTGCAAGAAGATCCAACCGGTCCTTTCTAAGGGAGATCAGTCCTAGATGTTCTTTGGAAGGAATGATGCTAAGGCTGAAACTCCAGTACTTTGGCCACCTCATGCAAAGAGTTGACTCATTGGAAAAGACTCTGATGCTGGGAGGGATTGGGGGCAGGAGGAGAAGGGGACGACAGAGGATGAGATGGTTGGATGGCATCACCGACTCAATGGACGTGAGTCTGAGTGAACTCCGGGAGTTGGTGATGGACAGGGAGGCCTGGCATGTTGCAATTCATGGGTTAGCAAGGAGTTGGACACGACTGAGCGACTGAACTCAACTAAGGCATATTTAGAAATGGTCTTCAAACTTGCTGGCATTTTCATCCAGTCAAATTATTATTACAAAGCTTTATTCCTTGCTTTTTTTTTTTTTTTACTGTTTTAAATACAGAATTGCAACCAGTTGTCATAAAAGATTTAAGATTTCCATGTCGCCTTTTAGAAAGATCCATTTATAGAGGCACTCAAACTCTGTTATTTTAAAGCATGAGTAACCAACTCAATGGACATGAGTTTGAGCAAGATCCGGGAGATGGTGAAGGACAGGGAAGCCTGGTGTTCTGCAGTCCAAGGGTTGCAAAGAGGAGGACAGAGCTGAGTGACTGAACAACAACAAATGAGAAAAGTTTTAATTTGAACGCTGAGGCTGATCCCCTGCAAGGATGATTTTCATACCCTATTGACTGAAAGATTAGATTCTCAAACATATGCCATTTTTAAAAGTAGTAAAGAAAACACCTGCTAATTCCAATATTTAATAAGTCCTTCCTTACCAAACCTGTAATTTAGTACTCAACACAAACTATACATGTGAGAATTTAATATTAACGTAATTTAGTGGAGTTTCTACAGCAGAGAAAAATAGGAACCCAACTTCTGTATTTCCATGGACACTAATGTTCCCTTGTTTTTTGTTTATTTTGTATTTCTTTTTTTTTTTTTTTTGGCATCTTTATTTTTTTAATAGAAGGATTCCTTGCTTTTGAGTCATATCATTCTCTTCCTTTCCTCCTTGTTTTTCTTTATCCCCTGCCTGCATATTTAATCTAACAAATATTTATTCAGTATCTCATCGGACCAGGTGCTTTATATCCCAAGAGATACAAAGGTGAGTGCATTAACCATGATTTTGGCCTTGCCTTTGTGTCTGCAAATTTAAGTGAGACTGCAGGTATGAAAAGTGCTATGAACTATAAAATGCTATATAAGGCTCCATAGAAGTATAGGTAGATGCAGACGTGATTCAGTTTAAATTTGGGGTACAGATTTAACGTTTTAAAATTAGCTCTAAAAGCTTTCTGATTGTTGCCTTCTGTACTGAGTATTAAAGTAGAGATAATTTTGCTATTGCAAAAGAAGTCTCCTCAAAGAAAGAACTGTTTTACTAAAGAAATTTTGGTTTAACTTTAAAGCTTCAAACATTTCAGGGAATTTATTAAGTATTAGCACTCTTTTTTTTTTTGTAGTTTGTGTGTATGCATATGTGTACCCAAAGATCCAATGAGACAGTATGTGTGAAAGTGTTTTAAAAACTGTGAAGTGCTATATAAATGTAAGGTGCTGTTATTGTGAAGGGAGGGGATGTCAAGAGTGGAATTTGCATTGGGAGGGTGCAGAGCCAGGTTTCTGTGGCCATACAGGGACAGGAAAAGACAGTAGAGTAAGTTTAAGAAAAATTAGGACTTCCTATATGGTATATTTGGAAGCACACTAGAATGGACCCCATTTCCAAAAATATCTTTTTGTCTATAAGCTCCTATGGCATTTGAAATTCAGCTAGGGACATTGTTTTGCTTGTTGCTAATAGTAGGTGATAGAAGCGACTCTTGAGAGTCCCTTGGACTTCAAGGAGATCCAACCAGTCCGTCCTAAAGGATGTAAGTCCTGGGTGTTCATTGGAAGGACTGATGCTAAAGCTGAAACTCCAATACTTTGGCCACCTCATGCAAAGAGTTGACTCATTGGAAAAGACCCTGATGCTCGGAGGGATTGGGGGCAGGAGGACAAGGGGACGACGACAGAGGATGAGATGGCTGGATGGTATCACCAATTCTATGGACATGAGTTTGAATGAACTCCAGGAGTTGGTGATGAACAGGGAGGCCTGGTGTGCTGCAATTCATGGGGTCCCAAGGAGTCGGACATGACTGAGAGACTGAACTGAGCTGAAATAGTAGTTAATAGCATACATTCAAAAGTAGTCTTTTTATAATGCTAGGGTTTAACGTTTGAAAGCAGTTTGCTGTATTTTTATTAGTTCATGATAACACATTGAGCTAGGTCTTGGTGGTGGTATTTTTATCTTCATCATCTTTGTCCCTTTTTTAATTAATGAGGGAGTAAGGATCGGCAGTTGAATAAAATATTTATTCCATAATCAATGTGTGACAGACTTAACCCAGACCAGTTTATTCCAACCCATCTTGCAGGTTAAAGCCCTGTTTGTTAAGCAACTATTAGATACAGAGAATTCCAAAATCTGACAGTCCAGTCTCTTTACAGGGCTCCCACGCATTGGTTGAAGAGGCCAACATTATGCATTGGAAACAGTTAGGGAAGGTCATAGACAGTGTTTGATTTAAAGTATTAAATTGCCTGGAAAGAGCTTTACTAATTTGGATAAGGAAGAAAGCAGTATGGGTTGGTTTAGGTCAGGAAATGCTTTGTTAAGAGGTGGGATTGTCCAGTTACTTAAAAAAGGTAAAAAAAGAGTAGAAGGTCATTTCACGGTAGAAAGCATTATGAGGAAAGCCATCATAACTGAAAGTGATGGTAAAATTAATGACGTGATATGTTTTCAGGCAAAATACTGGTCATTTCTATAATCAAATGTTTTCCCTGAGCCTCACCAGCTGTGGGAACACTTGAATCCTCTCTTGCCAGCTGGAGTCACCCCCACGCCTTTTCTCTGCTTTCATCACCTACCCTGGCACCCACTTACGAGCTGCTGCCTGACCTCCTGCAGTTCCAAGGCTCAGTGTGTTCCCTCTTCATCTGGTTGTGAAGGGAAGCCTTTCCCACCATATTCTGCCTTTTCAGAAGGAATCCCGTGGCAGAACTTCTTGGCTCTGGCTGTATAGGCTTTTCCCCCCTTGACTCCCATAGGGCTCTTCTTCAAGGCCCATTGGAGCTGACAAAGCAGATGCTTGAGAGGTGGGCTCATATCTCATCTATTCTCCATCCCCATCAGAGACCCTCTCTTTGGACATTTGCTCTGTTGTTTGACAGTGAAGCCTCTGTTACCCTCTTTGTATTAGTACAGTTCATCATATGGGTACGATGCAATGTTTTACCTTGCACTACAAAAGTGAAAGGGAGAGATATTTCATCTGCCTGATAATTCCCCAGGAGCCAGAGCATGGCATGTGACCCAAGCTTAGCCAATCAGACATTGGAGTCTGAGACCCTGATTTTGGAGCAAGACATCCAGGACAGAAGAGTGAGTTAGGAACGGTGATGAGTATGAAAGTGTTAGTCACTCAGTCGTGTCCAACCCTCTGCGACC